>NC_066585.1:70678308-71278308 GCF_024323335.1 Lathyrus oleraceus
TATATATATTATTTTGTCTATTATATATTATTTGTCTAAATGTACATATATATTATTTTTGTCTACTATATATTTATTGTCTAAAATATAAATATATATATATATATATATATATATATATATATATAATATATATATATATATACTATATATATATATATATATATATATATATATATATCTATATATATATATATATATATATATATATATATATATATTTATATATATATCTATATATATATATAGATATATATATATATTATATATATTATTATATATATAATATATATATATTATATATATATATATATATATAATATATATATAAATATTGTTTATCTTTATTATTATTTTGCATATTGTTTTATTTAATGTTAGTTAAATTATTATGTTTAAATATTTATTTTAATTAAATGTTTATTTATATCAAATGTTTTTTGTCTAAAGTAAATGTTTATATTGTTTTTTTTATTTTGTTTATGTTGTTACTAACGTTTCGTTTCAGTTTCAGCTCGATTAACTCTACTAACTATTCGTAATACTAACTATTCATAGCTAACTGTGTTGTAATAATTTACTTTCTCGCATTTTTTTTATGTTCTGTATTGTGTGTTTAATCGTATTGTTCACGCTTTATGTTAAAAAATCGAAAAATCCAAAAAAGAGAAACCCGATACGATTCCAACGGTCGCCGTTTAAGAAACCCTTTTCACACACTCACAAGCTTACTCTTGGGCTTCCTTATAATGAGCCCATTTATTTATTGTTTCAGGGTTTAGGCTCATTCAAATCTTTTTCCAGCTTTGGCTTTTCAGTTTAAAAACATTTTCAAAGGACGTGTCAGTCTCGAAGCCTCCCGCCTAGGTCGAGCAAGAGATGGCAAGACACGCCAATCTAAAATCAACAAAACATTCTTTCCCCTTTTCTTTTGGGAGAACTACGTGGATTCTGATTTCTCCATTGCGCCTTGGAGATACGTAGGCATGAAGTCTACGACTTTATCGAGTCCAAAAAGCAATAAAATCAAGTTCTTTTCTCATCTCCCCAATCAAACGATCAAAGTGAAAAAAGCAAAGCATTCACATAAACATAAGCAAAAAGGTTCCTGTGGAGTACCACAGATGTAGAGGGT
Organism: Lathyrus oleraceus; assembly: GCF_024323335.1. Classification (NCBI taxonomy): domain Eukaryota; kingdom Viridiplantae; phylum Streptophyta; class Magnoliopsida; order Fabales; family Fabaceae; genus Lathyrus; species Lathyrus oleraceus. The sequence goes on from NC_066585.1 coordinate 70,679,444, forward strand.
GCTAATACCTTCCCTTTGCATAAGCAACCCCCGAACCCGTAACTCTAAAGGGATTTATCGTTATTTTTCCCTTCCTCTTTTTGGATAAAATAAAAGACGGTGGCGACTCTTGCATTTAAAAATATTTTCAAACGGGTTAAGTTCAATCAATACTTAATCTCGTGAAAAATTCCGCCGCGACAGAGGGAAAATCCATAATTTGAATTTGGTTGATTATGCAAGCAGTTTGGTCATTCCATCATGTTTATTGGTTGGTTTTAAGTGAGATTTAAGCCATTGCATGCACTATTCACGTGCACATGTCCATGCATAATCACATTTTGCATGTTTTTGCACTTTGCCTCACATTTCATTAATCTTAATTAACCAAGCCTAATTGTGATTAGCATGATGATTAGCACCTCATATAAATAGAAAATCATAACTGTTTTTACAGAGGATAACAAAATTTAGATCAAAAAATTTCATTTCCCTCCATTTTTCTCTCTCCTCAAAACTCAAAATTTCTTCACACAAGTCCTCAATTTCTTGGCATATTCTGGTTAATCATGGAATTCTAAGCAAGATCCAGCTATTGGTTTGAAGAATTGATCAAGAATTCGAGCTCCACAAGTGCAAACACATGTCCATGGATTTCTGAAATTGAGCTTGATTCAGGTTGTTTCAAGTGGTAATTTGCGCATAAAGCTTCATAGTAAGGTTGAGGAAGAAGATCTGGAAGTTTTTGAGGCCTTGAACACGCGAATTCATCCACTGCAAGTTGTCGCAACCCGAAAAATACGGTATGCGAAAAAACAACCGGCGAAGAAGAAAATGACAGAAGAGTCGCCACCGTGCGTTATTTATCCCAAAGGAGGGAAAGGAAACGCTCGAAGTAAACCTGGAGAAAGGAAAGGAAAAGACAAGGTCTCGCAACCAAATCTTGGGTTCGGGAGTCGGTTATGCGAAGGGAAGGTATTAGCACCCCTACGCATCCGTAGTACTCTACGGGATCCACTTTTGTTGTTTCTTGTCTAAAGGGTGTGCGTTTATCTAATGTACTATTTACTAAAAGAAAGGGTCAAAGAAAATGACTCGCACGGATGTCGCATCCACTGCATACGTATCTCATCTGAATATGAGAATCAGAGTCTTCGTAGCTCGGTTACCTAAGGGTTAAGGATAAATGTGCTCGCTAAGACATCGCGTCTTATGCCTACGTATCTCATCGGGAATGAGAATCAGAGCAAAACGTAGTTCAAACTAACTACGGGAAATAAGGGTCTCGATTGCAACTAGGGCAAGAGAAAAGGAAAGTCTCGATCGCAACGAGGGCGAGAGAAAGGATCGCAACGAGGGCGAAGGCAAACAAGGATTAGTTGTTAGTCGTTAGTCAAACTCGGCAAGATATCGCATCTTGTGCCTACGTATCTCATCTGAACATGAGAATCAGAGTTGCCGTAGTTCGGCTCACGCACGCCAAACAAAACAAGACACCTACACACAAAAAGGTGGCAAACATGGAGCCCGACTGCCAATCACTGGACTTACATCAGCATCCGAACCAAAACACACACAAAAGGGCAAACGTGGAGCCCGACTGCCAATCACTGGACTTACATCAGCATCCGAACCCAACAAACTCACACTGGAACCCGAATGCCACTCGATGGACTTACATCAGCTTCCAAGCACACAACAACCAAACAAGTTAATAGGGAGTCGGGAACTCGAGCCTATAACTGTCAAAGCACACACAAAAAGAAAAAAGAAAGGTGCCCGGAGTGGTCTCGCACGACCACCTGCCTACATACCTCGTCTGGAACAAGGATCAGGGCTATGTAGTTCCCCTTCATAGGGGTTGCCATCTGAATATGGACTTACAAAGGAGGACACCAGTTGTGTCAAAGGAGAGTGGGCGATGTGTTCACGTCCTAGCAGTAGGTGTCGCAACTCGCTGAATCGAGTCTTAGGCAGTTACCTCTTTGCAATAGAACGGACTACATGCCACAAGATCGGAGACGCTCGGAAAGGTCTAAAAGAAATGGGGAAGCTCTGCCCTAGAGTTGTCATGCAATGTGTACTTAAGTGTTAGGATTTACAAATGGGAATATCTACCTAAGGTTAGCATGCAAAGAATATGGGAATTCTACCTATGTTATCATACAAAGGGTTCTATCTAATGGGTGTTACCTAATCGGAACAAGAATCGACGAAAGGAGCGAGGAGAAGTGTTAGGGATAAAGGTAGATGGCGATGCATGAAGCAATCGACTTACAAGGTTGATGGCGATGCATAAAGCAATCGACTTACAAAAGGGTGGATGAATACGTGCTGGTTCTGTTCGGTTTTGAAAAATGATTACTCGACGTTGGATCGAGGTTTTGATCTTGTTTTGAAATGATTATCGAATGTTCATTTTAATTCTTGTATTAACAGATGAATAAAGAATGAAAGAATATTATACATTTCAAGGGAGAGGGATACATTTGTTATGAATGGGGGTTGTCATGGCAATCAAACAACATAAATATATGCCTCATACATCATACAAGTAGGCAACAGTTAATCAAACAAGTAAGATATAAACAAGTATATAATCGAATCAAACGATCGAAGAATGAAATAATGAAGCATTAGACAATGTATGAGTGTAAGTGCAAGGGACATGTCTCATTGTAAGAAAGCCCAAGAGTAAGCTATGTGAGGTTGATGGCGATGCTTAAAAAGCAGTCGACTTACAAGGGTGTAAAAATGGGCTCGATATTAAATCGAGAAAAGTATGATTTTTATAGTTTGAGAAAAATGGTTTTTGAACTAAATTCAAATACAATAACTATGCATTATTAACACATGAAATCATGAGTACAATAAACATAAAAAGAAGATATTAATAAAATACTAAGAGGATAAAAAATGCTAAAGGAAAATAAAAATCAAATAAAAAGCAAAAAGTGTCACACATGAGTATCGAACCCTCTCCACCTAATATTATGCAACTGCCATCTCTCCACTAGGCCACTCAATACTATCTGCTATTGAGATACTACCATAAATATATGAACTGGGGTAACAGATTTAAAATAAATAAAAAAAACAAAACAAACATTTTTATGGGTTTTTTATCATCTCTGTTAAAAACAAAATAAGCTAAATAAATAAAAAGTAAATAATAATAATAAAAGAAAATAAAAACATATACATTTTTCTGATTTTTGTGTTAAAAATGAAATAAATTAGATTAAAAAGAAAAAAGAAAATGGAAACAGAAGCTCGTCTCCCTCACTCTCTCTCACCTTACGAGCTACGACTCTCCTTCCTCATCGCTCAAACCTCAAAATTTCTCTCTCTCTCTCAAACGCTATCCCTCAACCTTTACTCTCAAAGTCTCTCAAACGCAACCAACCCTCTCTCTCTCAAAATCGCTCAATCGCAGCTCAACAAAAACTCTCACAAATATTTTCAGACAACAAGCGTAAAGAGAAAGATAAAGAGAAAGAAAGAGAGGTCCTTACAAAGTGTCACTGCGGTGGTGGTGAAGGATGCGAAGCTGGCCTCCAGGTAATCAATCTTGGGATTTTTAGGGTTTTCTTTGCTTGAGATTTTTGCTTCCTGGTTTCTCTGTGAACAGTGGCCGCTAATGTTCTCTAGGGTTTTTTTGTGAACAGTGAGCTTCCTTTTATATGCCATTAATCTCTTTCCTCTGCTGTGTTGCTGTGTCTTCTCAGAGTAGTGGAGGTCTGCTGTGCAGAGGAGGTTGGGAAGTTTTTGTCCATACTCAAGCTAGTGGTCCCTCCCTCAACTCTCTTTTATGTGGTCCTGCATTCCATACCACCCTGAGCTGGCATTATCCGTTAGAGAAAGGTTCCTTTTCAAAGACCCCTTTGTGAGTGGTGGAGTGAGTCTGTACGAGAAAATCCCTTGGGATTTTGTCCGCTTCTAACCTTGTGGTCCCCTACTACTCCTCATCCAAGTCCATTTACTGTTGGTAAATAAGTAAACCCTTTGTGAATTTGCTTCATGAACTCAAACATTATTTGAATATGTGTTTTAACGGATTATACTGATTTGTGTCTTGTTGTTGACTTGGAGTAAACCGTCTCTTTTCGCAGGCCTTTGGTGCGATTCGTTCGGAGGCAAAATGTTGTGGCATTGGCTCTGTGTATCGTGTTGCTCTTGATAACGGTTTGGGTTATGTTGCAGGATCGGTGCCGACTACAACGCTCAATTGCGTACTGGTTTGAGGCAGCTCACGGCATAACGAATGGCAAGCTTCCGAAAGCAGTTTCGGTTGAGGTTCAATGGTCTGTTATGGACATTTGGGTTCAATTATGTACTGGTCTTGTTTGGACTTGAGAGGCACTGATATTCCATATTCACAATTCAGTTATATCAGAAATTGGAAATTTGGCAGCCCGCGGTGTCGCTCTTTGGTCGGATACTTCCTCTGTTAATCCTGCTATCGTAAATGTCTATGAACCCTTCTCAACAGTCAGGCAAAGCACTGGCAGCAAACTAACTTCCTGCACGAAAAGTCGCGGCAGAATTCTTCAAGAACTGAGCCATGAACCATTCAACCCTCAACCTCCTTCAAAATTGTGACAGAGCTAAAATTGGAACATTCCAACTCTAATGAAAACATGAACAAGCTAATGCACCAAAGTTCCAAAACGCAGCCGATACGAACTTCCAAAATACAGCAAGAAACCATGACACAAACACTACTACCGCCGCTGCAAGCCAAAGCTGCTATCATTGGAGATAATGTCATTGTAGGTCACACTGTTGTGTTACAAGGATGTATTGTTGAGGATGAGGCAGGTCTTGGAATGCAGCTTGTGGAATTGGCGTTGTCGTAATGTTCGATTTCAATCTGGTCTAGGAATCCCAAGGAAACAAACTGTAAGCTTTTGTTTATGCCTATAGTGACTATCATAGACTCGGTGAATTTACGTTGAAATTGTTGAGTTTGATACCGTGCAGGATCGGGGTCATGGCTTGCATTGGCTCTAGATGATGAATCTGAGTTTCCCTCCGTGGTACAAAACAAGAGAAAAAATGAGCTAGAATTAGCTTCCGCAACTAACTTAGTAACTTCACAAAGCGTAAATTCTTTCCAGAATGACATAAAAAGGGAACATGTTTTGAGTTTCTTCATCACTCCATGACAGAAAAACTGTTATTTGTATCCTATTGTTGTCCCAGGCCTGTATCCTGTACTTGAAACATCTCGGCAGAAAAAGGTGGTGAGCTTATTGTTGTGGTGATGAAGAATGTTTTAGAACTCTACAGGCTTGCAAAAAACTCTCTCGAAGAAGGACTCGATCCTGAGCAGAACCAGCATTCTGAAGACTAGATATGACTGAAACGTCAATATACTTTTCTATCTCAAAGGCCCAGTGTCCAACTTGTGTTGACGGGCAAATAATTAAAGATGGCAGAAGATCCTCATTGGTGATTTGAGTTTGATGCTCAACTATATCAGATGCGACAATTGCCGATGCTTGAAGTGTCTTACGAAGCCCTTGAACAAGAAAGCTAATCAACATGCCTGCTCCTGGTCGAGCGTGAACTAACGATGCATCTTCCAGCATAGGGATAGCATTTTCAACCACAGCTCCCATGACTTTCACAATCATTGACTGGACCATGGAGGTTGTTGGTGATGAAGCTGGATGCATTCCAACAGAACTTTGCGGAAGACCGGCAGCAATTGCGGAAGACCAGCAGTCCTTGCTGGACCTGTATTCACAGTTGGGTCAAATCTGCTAGTTGAATTTGAGTTTGTTAAGTGCAGTGTACTTGTAGCACCATCAACAGGTTTTGTTTTTTTCTTCTGCTGCTAATTTCTGTTACAGTGAGCTCTTGTGCAACATGAAATGTAGGTAATTTGGACCGCAGAGTTAGTTTGATATTAGGAGGCAAGCTTTGATATAATGCATCCCTTGTATTTGCCGGCATAGAAGCGGATCTGGCAACTAGAGTATCCATTTGGAGCACTATATTTGCATAATGCAAAGAGAGGCCTGCAGGACCCAATCGTTGACGATTGCCGATGGTTTGAATAAAAGGATTACGGCTATCCGCACTACCAAAGGCTTTATTTATATCCAAATGTAAAAAGTGGACTATATCTACAAGCTTCTCCATAACCTCCTCCAAACTTCTGGACCAGAGCGACTTCTTCTTCAAATGCCTAACTTGCTTCTTTTGACTTTTAAGTTCTGCCTTCAAGATCGCAAGACTGTCACCGCCGTATGTTGAACTAAATTCATCAATTGCTGCATATCTCATTGCAATTTTTGCAAAGAACTTGGCTGCTGTTGTACCAGTGCAAGCTGATTGTGAATCTGCGACATTAATTGTTGCGGTGAAGCCTGTGCTTGGGACTGCTGCGACTGAGATGGCAATAACTTTGATGCATTGTGTAGCAGTTGTGGCTGCATTGAAAACTTTGGTTGTTGCAACACGTGTGCAAAATGATGGCTTGTTTGGATACCTTGGTTGCCATAATCAGTTCCAAACTGCCGTTGCTGTAACCCGGGTACATCATTTCCCAAAAGTTGTTGATGTATATTTGTTAGATTATTTTGCTGATTTATTAACAGTTGTTGCAACATTGATGTTTGTTGCTGTTGCTTTGAATTGGAGACAACATCATGTAATATGGGTCTTCCGATGCTTATGAACAAAAATTAATTGGATTTTCAGTCCAAGCAGGCAGCTTTACAGTATCAAGCTTTCCTCCCCATTGTGACGTGCCATATGATGCTTGCTATGAGTGCTTATGCATACTATGACATGATGCAGGGCGCTAATGCATGGCAGCGGTTCTTTTTTTTGAATAATTGTGTGTTTTTCTTGATTTATTGCAGGGATATAGACTTGTGGTATTGGACACTATTTCAAGGAAATTCCAAAGGCATGACAAGGTATTCCCACCAATGCAAAGTTCAAGACATGACCCATGTTGGCATTAAAGTGAAGAAGCCAAGCACAAATGGTTAAACCAAAGATAACATGGACATGGATAATGTCATGAGAGTTAGGACTAGTCATTTAGTGATTAGGGATGACCAATGGCATAGGGTTGACTTTGGTCAAAGTTGACCAAAAAGTCAACTGTTGACCAAAGTCAACAATTGGTTAAAATTCAATTTTATTTGCATTTTCCTTGTAAATGGACAAATGATTGATGATTGTGGTGAAAATTAGGGCTTTTGGGTTTTGGGTGACTTTGGTCAATGTTGACCAAAAAGTCAACTGTTGACCAAAAAGTCAACGATTGGTCAAAATTGTCAAGACTTGTACCCCTTTTTTTATGTAGAATCAAATGTAATGGTTTAAAATGACATGAAATGGATTGACATGGTTTGAAAAAATGATCTGAAATTTGGTTTTACCATTGGTTTATTTATGACTTGGATGCCTGACTTTGAAAAAGAAAATAACTTGACTGACAATATAAATTAACAAGGCCATGAAATGAGACCATAAGGTTAGGGTTTTGGCATAGTATCCATGAACCAATAACATGACTAGAAAGTGGCTTGAAACACAAGAAACTTGGTTGTTCAGATGACCCAGACCATAGAGGTATCCACAATCACAACACCATGACTTTGGATCAAAACCAAACCTCATGTAAAACCAAAGTTAGGTTAGGCCAAGCATGCCAAACAAACATAAAAAATTCAGGAGCAAAATCGGGGTATGACACAAGTTCCAAGTAGGTGAAATTTGATTCTCTCTTTTTGCCATTTTCTTGACATGATTATGTAGATCTTACTTCCCTGAACATGCTGATGTAATTAGATCTTGATTTGGCTTATAAATGAGCTAGATATATGGAATTAAAGTTTGGATGCTCAATATGTTTTCGTTCGATCCATAAAATTCATGAGGTTTTAGGCTTAATGAGTGTGATATCCATGATCCTCGTGGAAGGACCTTTAGATCCATGTATGATACGCTCAAATCTGGAAAAAAAATTATGAGCCTCCACCGGAATGCAACCGGAGAAGACGACCGGAAACACTGTTCCGGCCGTCTGGTTCAGCTCCTTAGGGTTTGGCTTTTGCGCGCCTTGAACCATGCGTACCTGTGTTCGAATCCTGGCCATGCGTTTTTTGATTATTCCCTTTGAGCGCTTATGGATCCTGTAGTACGCATGTTCGAGACCTCGCTGTTGCGTTTCTGAATTTAATTTCAATTGATTTCTCATTTGACTTGCCATGCGTGGGTCAATTCCTCCCTCATGCGCTTCGCTGATTTCATTTTACATATTCTCATTTCCTGGCCTTGCATGGGTTCGATCCCTGGCTGGTGCACTTTCCAATTCCATTCACATTTTGTTTTCCATATTATTTCCATGTTATTCCATTTTATTTCATCAATTTCAAAAAATCATTAAAAATAGTAGATTAATCCAAATTGATCCAAACTTTTTTTCACATGCTTGTGTTAATGTCTATTATTTTTTGATGTTATTTGCATGATTTGCTTGTGGCTGGACTTGTAATTATGAATTGTTGACTGAACACGGTACCAAATTGACATGCTACATTCATTTGTTTGTGAAAAGCCCATGGTTTATCCAATTGATTTGAAATTTGGCATGCTTGATCCTAACATGTGCTGTGATTTTTTTGGCTTTGATTTGAGATTTTTATCATATGCTATCACTGTTTTGGACACATGAACATATGGTGTGACAATTTGTGTCACATATTTGATGTTGCATTTGTGCATTTTCATTTACATATCATTGGAGCTCTTCTAGAGTTGAGTTTTTGTATGATGTTCATTCTTAACATGATAAGCTTGTATAAAAAATTTCATAGCCATGGGATGCTTTTCTGTTTTAATTTGGATTTTCTAACTTGATTGTCCACTTTGTGCACCTTTGCTTGCCTTGTCTTTCCATTGATCATTTGAGGCCTTTGCCTTATGAATTGGTTTTGGTCCTTTTGAGGACTCTTTCTTGTTTGATTGAATGTGCTTTGTGCAAAATATTGACTTCTGTTTTGGTCATTTGACTTGCTTTTGAACCTAGTCTTTGCACTAGTAGTTTGTACACATACTAATTGTGCTTTGTGTTTCAGGTTTGAGCATTTGGCACTAATGGTTGGTTTGGTCTCATTATTATGAGATGCATGTCCCTTTTGAATACTAACTCTTGTTGTGTTGTAGGTCAATGGATGTAATGAATTCACTTGAGCGCTTGCACTTATGACTTACATTGTGTAGATATTGGAAAGTTCCACTGTTGTTGTCTGTTTGGTTTTCTGAATACACTATTAACTGTTTGGCTTTTGTACAGGTACATTAGTTGCTAGCTCTTGCTTTTGCTTTGCTTTGGAGTGTGGTTGATACACCACTTAGGTAGCCACTCTTTTAGTCCGTGTAGTCTGGAAGTCCTGCCACCTTTTTGGCAGGCGTTTGGCTGAAGTCCTCCTTATGAGGCTCTTTTTGTGATTGTTTACATTTGTGCCAAAGACATCCTTGTTGAGGCATGTTACTTGTTAAGTCCTCCTAAGTGAAGAGGCAATTGACAGATAGAAGGGATTAGCAATCAATCGCCTGTTATTCAGTGAGTCGTTCATTATGCTCGCACTACGTGCTGATGCTCTTGAACAGTGTACCCAAGATCTTTGTATAGAGTCAGTCAAGTGGAATAGGGTCCCTCTTTCTGGATCCCCATTCTTTCTTTGATTTGAGCTCACCCTGGCCAGGGTTAAGAGCATGAGGTCTCATCCTCATTACCACATTTCATCAGCTTCACCCTAACTCTCAATGTTAGTGGTTAAGAGCTTCAGCATACCCCTACAGTTTTGGCTTGTTTGTCGAGGTTGATATGACCCCTCTTGACTAAAGCGCAACCATTTGTCTGAGCCTCTTGTTTGTATATAGAGTGTGATGCTTGTTCACTCGTGTTGATGTTTACTTGCTGTTTGAGCTGACTTGCTTCCTGTGTGAGTTAGGTTCTAATTAGAGACCTCAACTTAGGGATCGTTTGCATGACAACTTTTAGGCTCGAGTCGTAGTCTCCCTATTAGTTTGTTGTCTCCCTGGTCTCTGGTTAGGAGAGAGTTTCTCCCCTGTTAAGGGGAACTACGCCGCCCTGATTCTCATCGTTTTTATGGCGTTCGTGTCGCTCGATTTTATCGTATTTTAATCGTGTGCCGTTTAATATTATTTGTGCTTAATATTAATTGTGTTTAGTTGTTAATTAGTTTATTTAATTAGGATTAATATTATATTAGTTTATTATTATTATTATTATTATATAATATATAAATTATATTATTAATTTATGTTAGATAATTTTTTAGGTTTCTTATTGTTTAAGTAATCTAAATATATATTATTAATGTATGTTAGATATTTTTTAGGTTTCTTATTGTTTAAGTAATCTAAATATATATTATTAATTTATGTTAGATATTTTTTAGGTTTCTTATTGTTTAAGTAATCTAAATATATATATTAATTTATGTTAGATATTTTTTAGGTTTCTTATTGTTTAAGTAATCTAAATATATATTATTAATTTATGTTAGATATTTTTTAGGTTTCTTATTGTTTAAGTAATCTAAATATATATATATAGATGTGGTTAGCAAGAAAAAAAAAGGAGAAAAGAGTGGATCAGTAAGGAAAAACGTGTGGTGAGAGAAACAGAGAATTGAAAAGAAATATTTGTCCAAAAGGTTACCGTATTTCACTTGTTCTTCATTTTCGGTAACCCAAAATCGTCCCGATTATTCACCGAAACACAAAACCGATTTCATATCTTTGAAGTTCGTTGAGTCCAGGTCACAAATATCCAAGGTTCATTTCATTCCGGCGTCGTTTCACCGATCAAAAGCGACGTTGAAGTCAGGTACTCACGAAGGCAGCCAGCACTGCATCGGTGACGGTTTCCAGCTTTCGGTCGATCATTTGGACGATCAGAAGTTCATCCTCTTCACACAAGGTAATATTCTTCACTTATCTCTGAAATCGGCAAAGTTCCGGCTTGCCGACATGTGTTTTAATATATTATTTATCTAATATATATATATATATATATATATATATATATATATATATATATATATATATATATATATATATATATTATTTTTGTCTATTATATATCTAAATAAATAAAATATATATATATATATAATATATATATAATATATATATATATATATAGATATATATATATATATATATATATATATATATATATATATCTATATATATATATATATATATATATATATATATATATATATTATATATATATATTATATATATATATATATATATATATATTATTTTTGTCTATTATATATTATTTGTCTAAATGTACATATATATTATTTTTGTCTACTACATATATTATTGTCTAATATATATATATATATATATATATTACTTTTGTTTACTAAATATTGTTTATCTTTTATTATTATTTTGCATATATGTTTTATTTAAATGTTAGTTAAATTAATTATTTGTTTAAATATTTATTTTAATTAAATGTTTATATATCAAATGTTTATTTTGTCTAAAGTAAATGTTTAATTGTTTTTTTTATATTTGTTTATGTTGTTACTAACCGTTTCGTTTCAGTTTCAGCTCGATTAACTCCACTAACTATTCGTAATACTAACTACTCATAGCTAACTGTGTTGTAATAATTTACTTTCTCGTATTTTTTGTATGTTCTGTATTGTGTGTTTAATCGTATTGTTCACGTTTTATGTTAAAAAATCGAAAAATCCAAAAAAGAGAAACCCGATACGATTCCAACGGTCGCCGTTTAAGAAACCCTTTTCACACACTCACAAGCTTACTCTTGGGCTTCCTTATAATGAGCCCATTTATTTATTGTTTCAGGGTTTAGGCTCATTCAAATCTTTTGCCAGCTTTGGCTTTTCAGTTTAAAAACATTTTCAAAGGACGTGTCAGTCTCGAAGCCTCCCGCCTAGGTCGAGCAAGAGATGGCAAGACACGCCAATCTAAAATCAACAAAACAGACTTTCCCTTTTCTTTTGGGAGAACTACGTGGATTCTGATTTCTCCATTGCGCCTTGGAGATACGTAGGCATGAAGTCTACGACTTTATCGAGTCCAAAAAGCAATAAAATCAAGTTCTTTTCTCATCTCCCCAATCAAACGATCAAAGCGAAAAAAGCAAAGCATTCACATAAACATAAGCAAAAGGTTCCCGTGGAGTACCACAGATGTAGAGGGTGCTAATACCTTCCCTTTGCATAACCACCCCCGAACCCGTAACTCTAAAGGGATTTATCGTTATTTTTCCCTTCCTCTTTTTGGATAAAATAAAAGACGGTGGCGACTCTTGTATTTAAAATATTTTTCAAACGGGTTAAGTTCAATCAATACTTAATCTCGTGAAAAATTCCGCCGCGACAGAATGGCGACTCTGCTGGGGAAAACAATGCTTAAACTTATTTGAGGGTTTAGCCTATCTTTGCTTGTTTATATGTTTGCTTTGTGAATATTTGCTAAATTGTATTGTTTGTAATGTTTGTTATTTTGGGTTTTGGGGGATACTTGTGATAAATCCTATACCCGGATTTGGGGCACATTTGAGATAGGATGGATGATAATTCAGGTTGACTTGATAGGAGACAATCCTTACCGAGTTGACTTGAGCCTTTGGCCGCTTGGTGGAGGCCTCTTTGAGAGTGATAGTGCTAAACAAGTCATTTGTGAGGCATTGTTGCTTTCGACGGGCCCGTGAAGCCAAGGAACTTAGTTTACCTTTACCCCATCTTGGCCTTACTTAGGATGTGATGCGGTGACCACTTCGGACCAAAAGTCTGGTTTGGTTGATACGCGATATCACACTCAAGCGAGATTCTTTTGAGAATAATATTGGAAAGCGAGCAGTTGCTTAACCCGGTATTATCCGAAGAAGGATCCATAACCTTGGGAACTTTTAGAACCCGTTTGGCAGGTGAACCTTAGAACTTATCTTGGGGCGTTGTCCTAAACTCCATGCTGGTGATGAACTTTGAGCCTTGTATTGTTTAACCATGTTTGTGGTTGTTGCATTCATGCATGACATGCATTCATTCCCATCATTTCAACCTTTTCCGAGGAACTTAAAGTGAGGATTGCAAATATTGCAGGAAACATGGATTTTGGACAGAGAAGTGTGAAAAAGTACAATCTCATCAATCCAAAGATAGATGAACTAAAGAAACTGGTTTCTTCGATCGCAGATCCTATTGGTTTCAGAGACAGATATGGGGCACTTATATCTTTATTGACACTTAGGATGGAAGAAGGGTTATTGCAGACATTAGTACAGTTCTATGATCCAGTCTATCACTGTTTCACATTCCCAGACTATTAACTCATGCCTACATTGGAAGAGTATGCCCAGTTGCTTCACATCTCAGTTGCTGATACAGTACCTTTCTCTGGTTCAGAAAAGTTACCCGAGCACAGTTCTCTTGCAAAAGTGTTGTACATGAAGAAGTCAGAATTCAAGAATAACTTCACCACCAAAGGAGGACTTCCAGGTTTCACTGCCAAGTTCTTAATGGGGAAGGTTTCTTATTTTTCCAGTCAAGGTTGTGATATTATTGTGGAGCATTTGTTCGCCTTGTTGATCTACGGTTTGTTACTATTTCCTAATATTGAAGGTTTTGTGGATTCATATGCTATACGCATCTTCCTAAGTGATAATCCTATTCCAACTTTGCTCGGAGACACCTATCATTCCATCCATTACCGTACTTTGAAAGGAGGAGGAACCATAGTCTGCTGTATACCGTTACTTTACAAATGGTTTGTCTCTCATCTTCCTAAGTCAGCTACTTTTTGGGATCGCAAGTCAGGACTTCAGTGGTCACAGAGGATTATGTCTCTTACCTAGTCAGATATTGCATGGTATAGTAGAGTTTTAGACGATGTGAAGATCATTGATAGTTGCGGGGAGTTCCCCAATGTGCCCCTCATGGGCACAAAGGGAATCATTTCTTATAATCCAGTACTTGCTAGGAGACAACTCGGTTACCCTATGAAGGACAAGCCTCCTAACATTATTTTAGAAGGTATTTTCTTGAGGGATAACGAGGAGGACCCTACCATGAAAGAGAGAGTAGTAAGAGCTTGGCATCGTGTTTGTCGCAAAGGGAGACTTGAATTGGGTAAGAAAGATTGTACCTCCTATGAGCCGTACCTCCAGTGGATCAGAGCCAGAGCTATACAGTTGAAAATGCCATACCCACATCATGATCCTATCAAACCCGCTCCGTTGAAGACCCCCTACCTTCCGCTAGATGACAAAGAAGAACTCCAAGCCACCTTGGAGAGGGTCAAGAAAGAGAGAGACGCTTGGAAGGATAAGGCCCAGGTGCTCGAAATGGAAAATGAAGAACTTCAGAGACAGTTAAAGGAGCAGAGTGGAGAAGATCGTGCAGGTAAACGTCCAAGGGTGCAAGAGGATTTATTTTCCTCAGGCACAACAGATTACTCCCAGATTCCACAGTCCTCAGGTGCATGGAAAGGTCTTGTAGACAGTTTGGTGAAGGAGAAAGCTTTTATGCAGAAGGCCTATGAGAAAGAATTGAGAGACTTGAAGGAAAACTCCTACTTGTTTATGCTCGTCCTGATGACACATGTCCTTAAATGGTTTTCTTGGTTGTATTTTGGGTTGATAACTTTGTATATTTTGATAAAAATGCTTAAAATGAAAATTTTTGTTTTGTTATCAAAAATGTTTGCAATTCTATCTTTTCCTTCACTTAGAGTTCCTTGGAAAATCATTCATTTTGCATATCCATGCATCACGTGCATACGGGTTGTCTGTCTTGGTCCAGTCTTCTAACAGTTGCTTCCCGCCGCCAAGATCCATTTCAAGCTGACGCATAATTACAACACAAGAGCCAACTACAAAAGAAGAATGGAGATAACAGATAACGAGAACCGAGAATTGAAAGCTCAGGTTGACCGCCTTTCTTCTATGGTCGAGACATTGATAGCAAACCAAGCAGCCCAAGCTGCTTAACTTCAAACAGCACAAGCTCAGGTTGCCGAAGCACAAGATGCACAGATCCAGGCGCAAGCACAGGCAGCAGAGATGCGCAACCAAATGTTAACCGCCCGTCTACAAGCAGAGGAAGCCCAGGCTAGGGCTCAAGTTCATAATTCAGGACAGACTTCGGCACAGAATCAACCTCAAATTCAGAATCAGACAACAGCAGCACCCGTCACTACAGTCATCGCTTCAGAAATCAACGCTGTCCCAGTCACTTCTGTTACCATCACAGCATCCCGTCCTTGGGAAATACCCAGGGATCTTAATCAAGATAGATATCAACAAGAGTTCGTTCCACCAAATGCTCCTGTCTTCACTAATGTGCCTCCCGTTGTTCACTATACTCCACACCTAGGAGAACCTGTCTATCACGGCCCTAC
Source organism: Lathyrus oleraceus (assembly GCF_024323335.1). Classification (NCBI taxonomy): domain Eukaryota; kingdom Viridiplantae; phylum Streptophyta; class Magnoliopsida; order Fabales; family Fabaceae; genus Lathyrus; species Lathyrus oleraceus. Next base: position 70,694,873 of record NC_066585.1, read on the forward strand.
CCCAAGTGAGGATCCTGGTCTCAATGATAGAATGGATGAATTCCAGGATCAGTTTGCGGAATTACAAAAAGAGATAAAAGCTCTTCGAGGGAAAGACAGAATGGCGTCTGGAGTAGTTATGAAGAACTGGACCGCAGTTGACATCCCACATTGTGTCCACATATCAAAGTAATTAAGCTTTTCAGTTTTCAAAAATCTTCCGCTTTAGCCCAAAGCGCGAAGCATTAATTTTGTAAAATGGGCACTTTTGTCAAAAACATACTATCCATGAAAAAGATCTTTTGTGTTCCTATACACTTGTGTCCTTTTATCTTTTCAGCTTTTTCGGAAAATGGTAACACAAAAAAAACCTTAAAAAGAACACATTTTTGCATGTCATGGTCAGTCCTCTAAAAACAATTGTTTGTACAGGTTACTTAAACCCGTTGAACACAATGACATCATGCCCTCTCCCAACTTTGAACATTCTGTATTCGAAGCTGAAGAGGAAGAGTGGGATGAGATTCCAGAAGAGGTCGCCCGCCAGCTTGAAAATGAAGAAGACACTATTCAGCCATACAAGGAGCCTTTGAAAACAGTCAACTTGGGTTCGGAAGAAAATGTGAAAGAAGTCAAAAATTGGAGCATTGTTATCCCCACAGGTCAAGGAGCAATTGATCAGCCTGTTGAAAGAGTATGTAGATGTGTTTGCTTGGTCTTATCAAGATATGCCTGGTCTCGACACTGGCATCGTAGAGCACAAGCTACCTTTGAAGCCAGAATGTCCACCGGTCAAACAGAAATTAAGAAGAACACATCCAGATATGGCCGTCAAAATTAAAAAAGAAGTTCTGAAGCAAATAGATGTTGGTTTTCTTGCCACTTCAGTGTATCCAGAGTGGATAGCAAATATTGTGCCAGTTCCTAAGAAGGACGGGGAAGGTACGAATGTGTGTCGACTATCGTGACTTAAATAGAGCAAGCCCAAAGGATAATTTCCCCCTGCCTCACATTGACATGTTGGTAGACAATACAGCAAAGTTTGACATATTCTCCTTCATGGACGGATTCTCCGGGTATAACCAGATCAAAATGGCTCCCGAAGACATGGAAAAAACTACATTCATAACACCATGGGGAACATTCTGTTATCAAGTGATGCCGTTTGGGTTGAAGAACGCAGGTGCTACTTACCAGCGAGCCATGACAACGCTCTTTCACGACATGATGCACAAAGAGATTGAGGTTTATGTGGATGACATGATCGTGAAGTCTCGTTCAGAAGAAGGTCACTTAGTGGATCTATTGAAGCTGTTTCAACGATTGAGGAAGTTCCGTCTTCGCCTCAATCCGAACAAATGCACATTTGGCGTCAGGTCAGGTAAACTCTTGGGCTTCATTGTCAGCCAAAAAGGCATTGAAGTTGATCCAGATAAAGTAAAAGCTATCTAAGAGATGCCCGCACCAAAAACAGAAAGGCAAGTGAGAGGTTTTCTAGGACGATTGAATTACATATCCCGGTTTATTTCTCACATGACTGCCACTTGTGAACCTATCTTCAAATTGCTGAGAAAGAGTCAGAATTGTGTTTGGACAGAGGATTGTCAGAAAGCATTTGACAGTATCAAAGAGTACCTCATGGAGCCTCCTATCTTGTTACCACCTGTTGTTGGAAGACCGTTGGTTATGTATTTGACAGTGCTTGAGAATTCTATGGGCTGTATTCTGGGTCAACAAAACGAAACTGGAAAGAAAGAGCATGCCATTTACTACTTAAGCAAGAAATTTACTGACTGTGAATCACGATACTCCTTACTCGAGAAGACATGTTGTGCATTGGCTTGGGCTGCTAAGAGATTGAGGCAGTATATGTTAAGTCACACCACTTGGTTGATATCCAAAATGGATCCAATCAAGTACATTTTTGAGAAGCCTGCACTCACTGGTAAGATTGCAAGATGGCAGATGCTGTTATCAGAATACGACATTGAGTATCATACCCAGAAAGCTATCAAGAGCAGTGTGTTGGCTGAGTACCTTGCTCACCAACCCGTTGAAGATCACGATGATAATGAGGATGAGTTTCCTGATGAAGATGTCATGTTCCTAAAATCCAGAGATTGTAAAGAGCCACTTCCTGAAGAAGGACCTGAACCAGATTCTCAATGGGGTTTAGTATTTGATGGAGCTTCCAACGTTTATGGACATGGAGTAGGTGCAGTCATTATCACTCCAGAAGGTTCTCATATTCCTTTCACGGCAAGAATTTGCTTTGAATGTACAAACAACATTGCTGAATATGAAGCCTGTATCATGGGTCTTGAAGAAGCCATTGACCTCCGCATCAAAAATCTTACTGTTTATGGTGACTCAGCGTTAGTTATCAATCAGATCAAAGGAGAATGGGAAACACGCCACCCTGGCTTGATCCCATACAAAGACTATGCAAGAAGATTGTTGACTTTCTTCACCAAGGTTGAATTGCATCACATTCCTCGGGATGAATCATATGGCGGATGCTCTAGCTACGTTGTCTTCAATGTATCAAGTGGGTTTTCCAAACGAAGTACCCACAATTGTGCTCAAGCGACTTGATAGACCAGCACATGTGTTTACAGCTGAGGCCAGTTTTGATGATAAACCATGGTACCACGATATCAAGCATTTCCTTCAGACTCAGGAGTATCCTCTTGGAGCAACAGAAAAAGATAAAAAGACTTTGAGAAGATTGTCAGGCAGTTTCTTCCTTAATCAGAATGTGCTCTATAAGAGGAATTATGACATGGTCTTACTCAGATGTGTTGACAAAAAGGAAGCAGAAATGTTGATGAAAGAAGTTCACGAAGGGTCCTTTGGTACTCATGCAAATGGCCACTCTATGTCAAGAAAGATGTTGAGAGCTGGTTACTACTGGTTGACCATGGAATCAGATTGCTACAAATTTGTAAAGAAGTGTCACAAATGTCAGATCTACGCTGATAAGGTTCATGTACCACCAACCTTTTTGAATGTGATTTCTGCTCCTTGGCCATTCTCAATGTGGGGCATTGACATGATCGGTATGATTGAACCCAAAGCTTCCAACGGACACCGTTTCATTCTCGTGGCAATTGATTACTTCACCAAATGGGTGGAAGCAGCTTCGTATGCAAAGGGACAAAGCAAGTGGTGGTCAGATTCATCAAAATAATCTCATTTGCCGATATGGCATTCCAAACAAGATCATCACTGACAATGGCTCCAATCTGAACAACAAAATGATGGATGAATTATGTGAAAGTTTCAGGATCGAGCATCACAACTCTTCTCCTTACCGTCCCAAGATGAATGGGGCAGTTGAAGCTGCAAATAAGAATATCAAGAAGATCATTCAAAAGATGGTTGTTACCTACAAAGATTGGCATGAAATGCTGCCTTTTGCACTACACGGATAGAAACATCAGTCCGTACTTCAACTGGGGCAACCCCATTTTCACTTGTATACGGTATGGAAGCTGTGTTACCGATAGAGGTTGAAATTCCATCAATGAGGATACTAATGGAAACTCAGTTGTCAGAGGCTGGATGGTGTCAAAGCAGATACGATCAATTGAATTTGATTGAAGAAAAAAAGAATGACTGCCTTGTGCCATGGACAGTTATATCAAAAGAGAATGAAGCAGGCATTTGATAGGAAGGTTAAGCCGAGAGAATTCAAAGAGGGTGACCTTGTGCTCAAGAAGATGATACTATTTCACAATGGTTCTAGGGGCAAGTGGACTCCTAACTATGAAGGACCCTATGTTGTCAAGAAAGCCTTCTCAGGCGGTGCTTTAATTCTTACAAACATGGATGGTGAAGAGCTTCCACGGCCCGTGAATACAGATGCAGTCAAGAAATACTTCGCCTAAAAAATGAAAAGAACAGCTCGCTAAGTTGAAAACCCGAAAGGGCGGCTTAGGCAAAAATGAGCGTCTCGGTGGACTGAAAACCTGAAAGGGCGGTCCAAGCAGAAATTAGAGACATAAAAAAACAAAGAGAATATTATCCCGGTAGATTGAAAACCCGAAAGGGCAATCTAGGGAAAAGTTAGGGATTTCAGGCAAGTAACTGCATAACAGAGATAAGATCATTAAAGTATTAGAATATTTTCAACAGTTCTCCAACTTTCTCAAGGCTGCAATACAGGTCAAAAGTGGAAGAGAGAATGATGTCATTGTAGTTCAACGTACCCTTTTTCCACGAAATTACCATTTTCCAATTTGTAAAGATCTATGGAATCACGCTGTTGGCTGATTACCATCCTATCAAATCAATTTGAGCCTTTCTATATTTCTTGGCACTCTTAATTTTCATTTCAATTTACGAAAGTTCTTTTACTTTGACAGATATGTTTTGAAACAAAAGTTTTGAATTAAAAACAGTTTTTGAAAAATATAAAGATTATTTATTTTGATTTGTGGACATCAATAAAAGGATTGAGACATGTGGTCCCAGTAATTCTGAAATCATGTGATTCCAACTAGACATGTTCATATTACTATCCTTATATGTATATGATGAAAAAAATCTCCACAGGTGTCTTGGCAGTAATATTCTCCAGCAGAGGTTGTGATTCTGGATATCCCCAGCTATGCTTCCTAGTTTTCCTCAAGAGATCATGCAAGAAATATTTCAAGAAGTTTCTTCCCTTCACTTGGGGCATGAAGACTCCCCAGTTAATTGATCATGAAGACTCCCCAGTTTAATTGATCATGAAGACTCCCCAGTTAATTGATCATGAAGACTCCCCAGTTAATTGATCATGAAGACTCCCCGGTTAATTGATCATGAAGACTTTGATCCAGGTTTTAAGTTACAGATTTGGCCTATGGGATTACTACAGGTATTTCCCCAGTAATTTATTAAGGAGGGATCAGCAATGTCCCCAGCAGAGGATGAGAAGGAAGATTTGATTTCCCTAAGCAGGAGTAATACAGAGGTCTCCATCCCTCAGTGAGTGAAGAAAGTTGATATTCAGAAACTACAGGGAATCTCCTGTTGTTCTCTGTCCATTCAATAGAAGGATATGTCTCCTCCTCAGTAATGTTTTGTAGTAAAAGAAGAGTGTGTTATGCATTTTAAGCAAATTCAAGAATTGCAGGATTTCTCCTGAATTCTCATTTATATTCAAAGGTCAGACATCACTGTTCCCCGACAGAGTCTCCTAGAGGAAAGATCTCGTAACCAGATATCAGACACCATAATCCCCTGCAGAGTCTTCAGATACAGAAAGTCTCCATGATAATTAAAGCAAAAAAATCAAGGATAGATTTCCCCTATATTCTTATTCCCTGGAAAGATACCACCTATCCCCAGCGGACTTTAACCCCAGCGGAGTCTTCCAGAAGAATAATCCCTTCTGCATTATCAGCAAATTCAAGAATTGCAGGACTTCTCTTACAATATCATCTTATTTCCAGAGGATAACACCTTGTATCCCCAGCAGAGTCCTCAGAAAGGTCCAATCCTCATATACCTCACAAATTCAAGAACCACAGGGAATCTCCTGCATTTTTGAAGTAGAAGGCATCTCCATTCTTCTACAGAAACCTCAGCAGAGACGAACTTTTCATAAGAAGCCTGATTGTTATGCTCAAATACAACTCCCTAGCAAGTCTTTGTACTACTCCTCAGCGAGTCTCAGTGCAAATCTCCAGCAAGTCCTTATGCAGCTGTTAACATTTTTAGTTATTCCTAGTTTTGTCTGTCCATCATGCATTCATTACTAAATATTCATGCATATCTATGACATATCATGCTTGCATTCATATGCACCTTGTTTCCTTGTTTATATTGTGGGTTGAGTCAATCTCTCCATATAGAGTATCCTCATAAGCAGCAAAATACCTTTTATTGGTCATGTTCCCCACAGAGATCTATGCCTCGTGGAAGATGGTTGTTTCAGTTGTAAATCCTGATGAGTTCATTCCTCTTCAGTTGAAGTCTTGTTTGACCGTTTCATTCTAGTTCTATCCTAGTTTGAACCTCGTGTCTCCAGATAAAGCTCAGAAATTGCCAGTAAAAGAAGGCAACAATATAGTCTTTGTGACTCTCATTCAGTAAAACAGACATGACAGATATTATGTCCAAGTCCTTTATGCCTTCATCTTTGAGTTGGTACCCGTTACAAACTTGAGTTACCTACATCCATGAGTGGTAACCTTTGTTATCCCTCGGATAAATTAATTACTATCTCCATCTATGAGTTGATAACATCCTCACAGAAAGTTCCATGGTTCTACCTGCAACTTTGAGTTGGTAGCGTGCTTTCGTCTTTGAGTTTAGCACATATTCCTTTTGATTCCACCTTCGTCTTTGAGTTGGTGAAGTACCGTCATCTATGAGCTGGTAGTGTGCATTCATCTTTGAGCTTGCACAGGTTTCTTTTGATTCCATCTTCGTCTTTGAGTTGATGGAGTACCTTCATCTATGATTTAGATACGCTATATCCTTCTACCTGCAACTTTGAGCTGGTAGCGTGCTTTCGTCCTTGAGTTAGCACAAGTTTCTTTTGATTCCACCTTCGTCTTTGAGTTGGTGAAGTACCATCATCTATGAGCTGGTAAGGTGCATTCATCTTTGAGCTTGCACAATTTTCCTGTGATTCCATCTTCGTCTTAAAGTTGATGGAGTACCTTCATCTATGAGTAGGGTACGTTTGATCCTTGTTGAACTGATAGTGTGCTTTCATCTTTGAGTCTGCACAGATAACTTCTGATTCCATCTTCGTCTTTGAGTGGATGGAGTACCTTCATCTATGAGTTAGGTACATTTTGTCCTTCCACCGTCATCTTTGAGTCGGTAATGATAAACATCTCCAGGAGAATATGTTCTAAATTCTTTTAAACACCTTTGTCAATGAATCGGTGGTTGCCTTCAACTTTGAGTCGGCATTTCTCTGTCTACCTCATCAATGAGTTGGTAGTGCGCATTCAACTGTAAGTCTGCAAAATGATCCTTAGATCTGATTCTTCATCTACACCATCATCAATGAGTTGGAATTTGATTTCCCTAGCAGTGTTATTATCAATCTTTTGAAGCTTGCCTTCAACTTTGAGTTGGCATGTCCTGTTTACCTCATCAATGAGTGGGTAGTGAGCTGTCAACCATGAGTTAACGCAGTTCGATTCGATTATTATGCCCTTGTTATACCTTCATCCTTGAGTTGGTATTCATCTTTTCTGTTACCTCCATCTTTGAGTTGGTAATGTACTGTCACATCAGTACTCTTGTTATATTGATCTTTTCCCACTTTCATCTATGAGATAGTGATGTATCGTCAACATTGAGTCGATATCTCTTTTCCTCCTATTTTCCATCTATGAATAGGTAGTGAATCTTCCCCAGCTGAGTATTCTCAGTGTTTACCTTCATGCATTGAGTCGGTGTATGTCCTTCCCCAGTAGAGTTTGCACTCCTGTGTCTCTGTGTCTGTCTGTCTTTTGCATCATGCATACATGCATTTGCGGTCAAATTTTGTGGTGTTTGTCATATTTAATTACCTTACGCCATTCGATAGCCTCCGGCTATCTGGCCTAAGTTAATTAAATAGGGGCATCTGTCGTACCCCAAAATTTGACTTTGGCTTTGTTGACCACATCTTGATTAATCTCGTTGTCTCGTATTCATCTCAATTTCTTAAACTTCGCGTGACAACTGGTTTGATTAGGTTTTGTGTGTTTTCGTTGCTTACCGTGTTGTATTTCGTTGTTTTAGCAAAACCTGACCGATATCGTTGCCTCGTATTTATCTCGCTTATCTCTTTTGTGCGTGGCATCGCTTCGATTAGGTTTTGTGCGTTTTTATCTATTTAATTGTTTGTTTGTCGGTATTTTGACTGTATTTCGAATATATTAGAGTTTTCGTATTGTCCGATTATTTGTGATTGTGTTTGTCAGCGTTTTCGTGATGTCGTGTTGATTTTATTATTGCCTAGGGTTGTTTATTTAATTACGTGTTGTGCCGTGTGATTTAATCGAGTCTGTTTGAGTCGTGTTGTTGATTTTACCGGTTTACCGGTTTACTGGTTTATTGGTTTTATCAATTTATTTGTTTTGCTGTGCAAATTGTCATCGTTTTTATCGCGTTCGTGTCGCTCGATTTTATCGTATTTTAATCGTGTGCCGTTTAATATTATTTGTGCTTAACATTAATTGTGTTTAGTTGTTAATTAGTTTATTTAATTAGGATTAATATTATATTAGTTTATTATTATTATTATTATTATAAATATAATTAATTATTATTAATTTATGTTAGATAATTTTTAGGTTTCTTATTGTTTAAGTAATCTAAATATATATTATTAATGTATGTTAGATATTTTTTAGGTTTCTTATTGTTTAAGTAATCTAAATATATATTATTAATTTATGTTAGATATTTTTTAGGTTTCTTATTGTTTAAGTAATCTAAATATATATTATTAATTTATGTTAGATATTTTTTAGGTTTCTTATTGTTTAAGTAATCTAAATATATATTATTAATTTATGTTAGATATTTTTTAGGTTTCTTATTGTTTAAGTGATCTAAATATATATATATAGATGTGGTTAGCAAGAAAAAAAAGGAGAAAAGAGTGGATCAGTAAGGAAAAACGTGTGGTGAGAGAAACAGAGAATTGAAAAGAAATATTTGTCCAAAAGGTTACCGTATTTCACTTGTTCTTCATTTTCGGTAACCCAAAATCGTCCCGATTATTCACCGAAACACAAAACCGATTTCATATCTTTGAAGTTCGTTGAGTCCAGGTCACAAATATCCAAGGTTCATTTCATTCCGGCGTCGTTTCACCGATCAAAAGCGACGTTGAAGTCAGGTACTCACGAAGGCAGCCAGCACTGCGTCGGTGACGGTTTCCAGCTTTCGGTCGATCATTTGGACGATCAGAAGTTCATCCTCTTCACACAAGGTAATATTCTTCACTTATCTCTGAAATCGGCAAAGTTCCGGCTTGCCGACATGTGTTTAAATATATATTTATCTATATATATATATATATATATATATATATATATATATATATATATATATTAATATATATATATATTATATATATATATATATATATATATATATATATTATTTTTTTGTCTATTATATATCTAAATATATATATATATATATATATATATATATATATATATATATATATATATATATATATATTTTTGTCTATTATATATTATTTGTCTAAATGTACATATATATTATTTTTGTCTACTATATATTTATTGTCTAAAATATAAATATATATATATATATATATATATATATATATATATATATATATATATATATATATATATATATATATATATATATATATATATATATATATATATATATATTACTTTTGTTTACTAAATATTTTTATCTTTATTATTATTTTGCATATATGTTTTATTTAAATGTTAGTTAAATTAATATTTGTTTAAATATTTATTTTAATTAAATGTTTATTTATATCAAATGTTTATTTTGTCTAAAGTAAATGTTTATATTGTTTTTTTATATTTGTTTATGTTGTTACTAACCGTTTCGTTTCAGTTTCAGCTCGATTAACTCCACTAACTATTCGTAATACTAACTATTCATAGCTAACTGTGTTGTAATAATTTACTTTCTCGCATTTTTTTTATGTTCTGTATTGTGTGTTTAATCGTATTGTTCACGTTTTATCTTAAAAAATCGAAAAATCCAAAAAAGAGAAACCCGATACGATTCCAACGGTCGCCGTTTAAGAAACCCTTTTCACACACTCACAAGCTTACTCTTGGGCTTCCTTATAATGAGCCCATTTATTTATTGTTTCAGGGTTTAGGCTCATTCAAATCTTTTGCCAGCTTTGGCTTTTCAGTTTAAAAACATTTTCAAAGGACGTGTCAGTCTCGAAGCCTCCTGCCTAGGTCGAGCAAGAGATGGCAAGACACGTCAATCTAAAATCAACAAAACAAACTTTCCCCTTTTCTTTTGGGAGAACTACGTGGATTCTGATTTCTCCATTGCGCCTTGGAGATACGTAGGCATGAAGTCTACGACTTTATCGAGTCCAAAAAGCAATAAAATCAAGTTCTTTTCTCATCTCCCCAATCAAACGATCAAAGCGAAAAAAGCAAAGCATTCACATAAACATAAGCAAAAAGGTTCCTGTGGAGTACCACAGATGTAGAGGGTGCTAATACCTTCCCTTTGCATAACCAACCCCCGAACCCGTAACTCTAAAGGGATTTATCGTTATTTTTCCCTTCCTCTTTTTGGATAAAATAAAAGACGGTGGCGACTCTTGCATTTAAAATATTTTTCAAACGGGTTAAGTTCAATCAATACTTAATCTCGTGAAAAATTCCGCCGCGACAGAGGGAAAATCCATAATTTGAATTTGGTTGATTATGCAAGCAGTTTGGTCATTCCATCATGTTTATTGGTTGGTTTTAAGTGAGATTTAAGCCATTGCATGCACTATTCACGTGCACATGTCCATGCATAATCACATTTTGCATGTTTTTGCACTTTGCCTCACATTTCATTAATCTTAATTAACCAAGCCTAATTGTGATTAGCATGATGATTAGCACCTCATATAAATAGAAAATCATAACTGTTTTTAAAGAGGATAACAGAATTTAGATCAAAAAATTTCATTTCCCTCCATTTTTCTCTCTCCTCAAAACTCAAAATTTCTTCACACAAGTCCTCAATTTCTTGCATATTCTGGTTAATCATGGAATTCTAAGCAAGATCCAGCTATTGGTTTGAAGAATTGATCAAGAATTCGAGCTCCACAAGTGCAAACACATGTCCATGGATTTCTGAAATTGAGCTTGATTCAGGTTGTTTCAAGTGGTAATTTGCGCATAAAGCTTCATATTAAGGTTGAGGAAGAAGATCTGGAAGTTTTTGAGGCCTTGAACACGCGAATTCATCCACTACAAGTTCCAAGTAGGTGAAATTTGATTCTCTCTTTTTGCCATTTTCTTGACATGATTATGTAGATCTTACTTCCCTGAACATGCTGATGTAATTAGATCTTGATTTGGCTTATAAATGAGCTAGATATATGGAATTAATGTTTGGATGCTCAATATGTTTTCGTTCGATCCATAAAATTCATGAGGTTTTAGGCTTAATGAGTGTGATATCCATGATCCTCGTGGAAGGACCTTTAGATCCATGTATGATACGCTCAAATCTGGAAAAAAAATTATGAGCCTCCACCGGAATGCAACCGGAGAAGACGACCGGAAACACTGTTCCGGCCGTCTGGTTCAGCTCCTTAGGGTTTGGCTTTTGCGCGCCTTGAACCATGCGTACCTGTCTTCGAATCCTGGCCATGCGTTTTTTGATTATTCCCTTTGAGCGCTTATGGATCCTGTAGTACGCGTGTCCGAGACCTCGCTGTTGCGTTTCTGAATTTAATTTCAATTGATTTCTCATTTGACTTGCCATGCGTGGGTCAATTCCTCCCTCATGCGCTTCGCTGATTTCATTTTGCATATTCTCATTTCCTGGCCTTGCATGGGTTCGATCCCTGGCTGGTGCACTTTCCAATTCCATTCACATTTTGTTTTCCATATTATTTCCATGTTATTCCATTTTATTTCATCAATTTCAAAAAATCATTAAAAATAGTAGATTAATCCAAATTGATCCAAACTTTTTTTCACATGCTTGTGTTAATGTCTATTATTTTTTGATGTTATTTGCATGATTTGCTTGTGGCTGGACTTGTAATTGTGAATTGTTGACTGAACACGGTACCAAATTGACATGCTACATTCATTTGTTTGTGAAAAGCCCATGGTTTATCCAATTGATTTGAAATTTGGCATGCTTGATCCTAACATGTGCTGTGATTTTTTTGGCTTTGATTTGAGATTTTTATCATATGCTATCACTGTTTTGGACACATGAACATATGGTGTGACAATTTGTGTCACATATTTGATGTTGCATTTGTGCATTTTCATTTACATATCATTGGAGCTCTTCTAGAGTTGAGTTTTTGTATGATGTTCATTCTTAACATGATAAGCTTGTATAAAAAATTTCATAGCCATGGGATGCTTTTCTGTTTTAATTTGGATATTCTAACTTGATTGTCCACTTTGTGCACCTTTGCTTGCCTTGGCTTTCCATTGATCATTTGAGGCCTTTGCCTTATGAATTGGTTTTGGTCCTTTTGAGGACTCTTTCTTGTTTGATTGAATGTGCTTTGTGCAAAATATTGACTTCTGTTTTGGTCATTTGACTTGCTTTTGAACCTAGTCTTTGCACTAGTAGTTTGTACACATACTAATTGTGCTTTGTGTTTCAGGTTTGAGCATTTGGCACTAATGGTTGGTTTGGTCTCATTATTATGAGATGCATGTCCCTTTTGAATACTAACTCTTGTTGTGTTGTAGGTCAATGGATGTAATGAATTCACTTGAGCGCTTGCACTTATGACTTACATTGTGTAGATATTGGAAAGTTCCACTGTTGTTGTCTGTTTGGTTTTCTGAATACACTATTAACTGTTTGGCTTTTGTACAGGTACATTAGTTGCTAGCTCTTGCTTTTGCTTTGCTTTGGAGTGTGGTTGATACACCACTTAGGTAGCCACTCTTTTAGTCCGTGTAGTCTGGAAGTCCTGCCACCTTTTTGGCAGGCGTTTGGCTGAAGTCCTCCTTATGAGGCTCTTTTTGTGATTGTTTACATTTGTGCCAAAGACATCCTTGTTGAGGCATGTTACTTGTTAAGTCCTCCTAAGTGAAGAGGCAATTGACAGATAGAAGGGATTAGCAATCAATCCCCTGTTATTCAGTGTGTCGTTCATTATGCTCGCACTACGTGCTGATGCTCTTGAACAGTGTACCCAAGATCTTTGTATAGAGTCAGTCAAGTGGAATAGGGTCCCTCTTTCTGGATCCCCATTCTTTCTTTGATTTGAGCTCACCCTGGCCAGGGTTAAGAGCATGAGGTCTCATCCTCATTACCACATTTCATCAGCTTCACCCTAACTCTCAATGTTAGTGGTTAAGAGCTTCAGCATACCCCTACAGTTTTGGCTTGTTTGTCGAGGTTGATATGACCCCTCTTGACTAAAGCCCAACCATTTGTCTGAGCCTCTTGTTTGTATATAGAGTGTGATGCTTGTTCACTCGTGTTGATGTTTACTTGCTGTTTGAGCTGACTTGCTTCCTGTGTGAGTTAGGTTCTAATTAGAGACCTCAACTTAGGGATCGTTTGCATGACAACTTTTAGGCTCGAGTCGTAGTCTCCCTATTAGTTTGTTGTCTCCCTGGTCTCTGGTTAGGAGAGAGTTTCTCCCCTGTTAAGGGGAACTACGCCGCCCTGATTCTCATACCAGATGAGATACGTAGGCAGGAGATTGAGCGAGATCTCTCCGGGCACCCTTTTGTTTTTCTTTTCTTTGTTGTGTGTGTGTCCACCCTTCATGTTGTTTCCTTGTGTGTTTGTTTGTTTGGAGTCGGATGTAAGTCCATGTATTGGCATTCTGTTTCCTTGTTGGTTTTTGTTTGGAGTCGGATATAAGTCCATGTATTGGCATTCTATTTCCTTTTGAGTATTTTTTTTTACGTCTCAGCGTCCCGTTTCGGTGTTTGTTTCGGCGTGCGTTAGCCGAGCTACGAGTGCTCTGATCCTTCCTCTGGATAGAGAAGATACGTAGGCATACGATGCGATGTCTTAGCGAGCATGTTCCCCATTTCCCCGAACTACGTTGACTCTAATGTTTGTTTCTGACAAATTACGTAGGCCCAGGATGCGACATCCTGCCGAGTCCCCTTCCTCCGTCTCCTTTCACCTGTTTATTATTCCAGTGTGTGCATTCTCTTTGAGCAGTTATTTGGCAACCTTTTCCTATTCTTTTGAGCGTGGATCCCGTTGAGTACGGCAGACGTGAGGGGTGTTAATACCTTCCCCTTGCGTAACCGACTCCCGTACCTTGCAATCTCTGGTCATAGGACCGTTCCTTTCCCTTTCTTAGGTTATTCCTGCGCTTCCTTTCCGTCAGAGGATGAATAGCGTCGGTGGCGGCTCTGTAGTTTTTCCCGCCGGTTGTTTTTCGCGTTGCGACAGCTGGCGACTCTGCTGGGGACAGAAGTTGACCTCTTGCTGGTCCATCTTCCCTAAGCGAGTCAATCCTAACGCTCCTTAGAGTAGTTTTGGTTGCTTTTACTGTTTTATTTATTGCATTTGTGATTATTATGTTGTGATTGTATATATTTGCATATGTGTTTGCATGCATCATATTATCATTGTGCTGGATTCTGGACAGGTTGGTTCCTCTGATTTGGGGTGGGTGTTCTGAGTGGGGCTAAAACCCAGGCTCGAGTATACACCTAGGATTAGCGTGGTCTCATGTTTCCTCACATGTGGTATTAACATGATGGGGAGACGTGACATACCACAACCGGACGAGGTTCTTTTGAGAGAGTCCTTCCGGGTGGAGTTATTCCACTTTGGTTGGGTTACCTCTTTTGAGCTGTTGACTTCGATGACCGTTCTTTCTCGGATCTTTGGTTTAGATGATCTTATGAGAGCTGCAACGGCACACCTGAAAGGGCAAACCCGTTGAGTATCTTGTCCGATTGTCGAGACCATTATTCGCCTTAGGATGATCTTATTAGAATTCACCTGTGAGGGGAGGGTTTGATTCTTACAGATACAGGCTCTGTCAGTGATTCTGTGATGGTGACTCTGGTTCAGTCGGATTTATGGATATTTATTTCTGGAACGCCGGAGGTATGTCCGTGGTATTTATCAGCGGGTTCCGTTTATTTCGGATCCCCGGGTGGAATTTGAAGGTACTTGTTCAGAGGATCTTGTGGCTATCTGTCCAGTGATTGTCCTGTGATGATAGTGGTATATCCTCCGTTTCGTTTATTTCGGAACCCTGAGTTGGATTTGTGGTTACTCGGTCCCTCAGATGGTCGTGATCAGTTTAGAGATCGGAATCCAGTATAGTTGATGTTCAGACGACTTGGAGGATGGCACTGTGACTTCCATTCATGCATCTGCATCATTCCCACTTTGCATTCATCTGCATCTAACTCATGTCTATCCGTATGGAGGGTACATTCTCGATCGAGATTCTGGTTGAGAGACATCCTGATGTCAGAATGTTATTGTCAAATTATTATCCGTCTCGATGAAGCCAAAATCAAAGAACAGAATGTTCCTCATACGGATAGACATTGCATTCATGCGTGAGTCATACTAACTTGTGTTCTGTTTTGCAGGTGTCAGTTTCTAACATGTTTGATTGACTTAGGAATCACTGCTCGCGCACGCAGAATCATCCCTCTGCACATAGCTCGTCCGCACGGATACCCTACCAGACGCAACAAACCCAGAATGATGGATCCACCCAATGCTGACATTCTCGAGCTGAAAGAGAGGATGAGTGAGTTGATCAACGTCATGCAAGGGTTCGCCTTGGGGCAGAAAGCAATCGCCAAAAAGGTGGAGAGGATTGAAAGCTGGCTGAGAATGGGGAAAATACAGGGAAATGCTTCGTCGTCTGGAGTAAAGAAGCCCTTTGGTAATGGTTAGCGCAAGAAGGAGGGTGAATTGAGTGATGTGTATGCCCAAAGGGGACACGGTAGGGATCGTTACCACCCGTATGCTGCTACAGTAACGATTCCTGCTGGTAATCAATCTGTACAACAGCAACAGCAGCCACCTCAACAGAGAGCACAGAGAGCTGGGTGCCAAGTGAGAAGAGAGACGACAGATCGTCAGTTTGATAGGCCACCCGTGACGTATATCTTTCTGTTTAAGAGGTTGAAGGATCTTGGGTTAGTTCAGCCGAGGACGTTGGCTCCGGTAGGACTAGATCAGAGGCCTGCAAGTTACGATGAGAACGTCAAGTGCGAGTTCCATTCTGGTGCACCCGGGCATAACATTGAGGCTTGTAGAGCTTTTAAGCATGCCGTTCAAGATTTGGTGGATTCTAAAGCCATCAATTTTGCACCGACGCCGAATGTTAATGCTAACCCCATGCCGATGCATGGTCCTATAGGGGTGAACGTGATGTCAGGGGATAAGAGAAGAATAGGGGTGACGGATGTGGATCAGTTGAGGACTCCAATGTCTGTGGTTAAGAGACATCTGATGAAGAGTGTAGTTTTCCCTGGTTGTGATAATTGTTGTGCGGCTGTCGCTATGAATGGGTGTGTAATGATGAGGGAGACGATTCAGAGAATGATGGAGGTGGAAATGGACGGTGAAATATGTGAAACACCATGTCAGGCGTTTGAAACCGTCAAGGTGGAGAATGCCATTTTTGCTAAAGAAGAGAAAAAGTCGTCCATTTCTTCTTACAAACAGGCCATGGAGGTGGTGAGAAATGGAGAGGCCCCAGGCTGGGGAAGAATGATAGACATTGCGATCAAAGCAGATAGGTTCGGGATTGGCTATCAATCGGGCCAAGGCTCGTCGGGGCAGAATAAAGGACGTCGTCAACCATTCACGTTCACCAGTGTTGGAATGCTGGATCCAGATCGCGTCTGTGTGGTGGGTGAAGAGATTGACAGTGACTGCAAGCTCGACTCGTGGATAAAACCGTGCGTACCAGGGATGGAGATCCAGAACTGGAAGGCCGAAAAGATCATCACTGTCACTCTACGTGAAGAGTAATATTTCTGTTTTTCAATTCTGTTTGCATGAAAGCCATACATTTTGCCCGAAACGTAATGGTCCATTGTAAGGGCGCCACCTCATGTGTTTCATTTTGCAACATTTGCATCAGTAATAAATGGATGTTTTTCGCATTAAAAGCGGTGTTCCCTGTTTTTCATTTATTTTTGCAGTTTAAAAAATAAAAATAAAAATGGCAATGTTTGTTTTCATTTTCCTTCCTTTTAATCTGTCTCGTCCCGACTCTGAAGCAATGCATGAATCAACATTCATGCAGATGCGGTCATTCTCCGGATCTCATTGATAACAATTCTGTTACACCCTATATGACTTCGACAATCTGATCTATCATACCGAAGAAGAAGGCGAAGAAGATTGTGATCTGCTGGAAGAATTAGCCAAGTTGTTGAAACAAGAGGAGAAGGTGATTCAACCGCACGAGGAGCGAGTTGAGATTTGTTAATCCAGGCACCGAGGAGGTCAGAAAGGAAGTGAAAATTGGGGCCGCATTAGAGGTAAATGTCAAGAGCAGAATGGTAGCGTTGTTGAAAGAATACGTTGATATCTTTGCCTGGTCTTATCAAGATATGCCATGGTTGGATACCAATATTGTTGTGCACAAGTTCCCATTAAGAGAAGACTGTCCTCCAGTGAAGCAGAAGTTGCGCAGAACTCGACCCGAGATGGCCATGAAAATCAAAGAGGAGGTGCAAAAGCAGTTGGATGCTAGTTTCCTAGCTGTCACTAATTATCCGCTGTGGGTCGCAAACATCGTACCCGTGCCGAAGAAGGATGGTAAAGTCAGGATGTGTGTCGATTATCGGGATTTGAATAGAGCTAGCCCGAAAGATGATTTCCCATTACCTCACATCGATGTGTTGGTAGATAATATAGCTCAATTCTCGGTGTTTTCCTTCATGGATAGCTTTTCTGGCTATAACCAAATTAAGATGTCGCCAGATGATATGGAGAAAACAACGTTCATCACACCATGGGGCACTTTTTGTTATAAGGTGATGCCATTCGGTCTCAAGAACGCCGGTGCCACGTATCAAAGAGTTATGGTGACTTTGTTTCATGATATGGTTCATCATGGGATCAAATGCTATGTTGATGACATGATAGCGAAGTCCCAAATAGAAGAGGGGAAGTCGGTAGACTTGGCCAAGCTATTTGACCGGTTGAGACAATTCAAATTGAGGTTGAATCCGAATAAGTGCACTTTTGAAGTATGGTCCGGTAAGTCGATGGGGTTTATTGTGAGCGAAAAAGGAATCGAGGTTGATCCTGCTAAAGTAAAAGCAATACAAGAAATGTCTGAACCGAGAACAGAAAAAGAGGTTCGGGGTTTCTTAGGTAGATTGAACTGCATTTCACGGTTCATATCTCATCTAACAGCCACGTGTGAACCCATATTCAAGTTGTTGAGAAAAGATCAAACGGTCAGGTGGAAGGATGATTGCCAAGCGGCATTTGAAAAATAAAAGAACATTTGCAGGAGCCTCCGATTCTGATGCCTCCTGGGGAGGGACGACCGTTAATTCTGTACTTGACAGTCCTCGAGGGGTCTATGGGGTGTGTACTGGGGCAGCATGACGAGTCTGGTCGAAAAGAGCATGCAATTTACTACCTTAGCAAAAGGTTTACCGACTGTGAAACAAGATATTCACTGCTCGAGAAAACTTGTTGTGCTTTGGCATGGGCTGCTCGCCGACTGAGACAGTATATGCTGGTTCATACCACTTTATTGATTTCCAAGATGGATCCGATCAAGTATATATTTGAGAAGCCAGCATTGACCGGATGGGTTGCGAGATGGCAAATGATCTTGACTGAATACGATATTCAGTACACCTCTCAAAAAGCAATAAAGGGGAGTGTATTGTCTGATTACCTCGCCCAGCAACCCATTGAGGATTATCAACCGATGAAGTTTGAGTTCCCTGATGAGGACATCATGTTTCTCAAATCGAAAGATTGTGAGGAACCGATCCCAGAGGAGGGGCCTGACCCTGAATCCGAGTGGATTATGATGTTTGATGGGGCCGTTAACGTGAATGGAAGCGGAGTTGGTGCTGCTTTGGTTACGCCGAAGGGATCCCACATTCCTTTTGCTGCCCGGCTAACATTTGAATGCACCAACGACGTGGCTGAATACGAAGCTTGTATCCTGGGTATCGAACCTCGGTGCGTACATCTACTGGGGCAACGCCTTTCTCGCTGGTGTATGGGATGGAAGTTGTGCTACCAGTTGAGGTCCAGATCTCATCATGGGGAGTCCTGATGGATGTGAGATTGGAAGAGGTTGAATGGATAAGGACTCGGTATGAAGAGTTGAGCCTAATTGAGGAAAAAAGGCTGGCAGCCATTTGTCATGGGCAGTTGTACCAGCAGTGAATGAAGCGCGCTTTTGACCGAAAGGGGCGACCTCGTGTGTATCATGTGGGAGATATGGTGTTGAAAAGGATCCTTCCTCCTCAGAACGATCGTCGGGGCAAGTGGACACCCAATTATGAATGTCCATTCGTGGTCAAGAAGGTTTTCTCTGGCGGAGCCTTGTTATTGATCGACCATGGATGGCGAGGATTTTCCATCCCCTGTGAATGCGGACGCAGTTAAAAAATACTTCATATAAGAGACCCGCTGGACGAAAAGAATAAAATAGTCCAGGCAAAAAGGGGCATCCCGGCGAACCGAAAAAAAATGAAAAAGGTTCGGGCAAAAATTAGGGATAAAAAGGAAAAACTGTACACCCGGCAAGTCGAAAACTCCACAAGGGCGGCTTGGGCAAAAAAGGGTATCCCGGTGGACTGAAAACCCGGAAGGGTGGTCCAGGAAAAAGAGGGAATGAAACGAACAACTGCGTCCAGCATGATCGTTTGTACTTTGGTTAAGACACCTGGATAGTCCCCAGCAGAGATCGATCGGAAGCGTCTTGTTCAGAAGGCAGAAAGCACGGAGAGTCTTGAGGACATATGGGGTGTAACCGAGTTGGAACTCGATGAGATCACGGGTTCACATTGCCATTAGGATAGATTTTCCTTTTGTGCGCAATTACCTCTTTTCAAGGATTGCTTCCTGTGTATTGCTCAGTTACGAGTTACTTTTGTTCAACCAATAAAATGCATATTCAGTCACATAATTTTGTTTTTGTTCTCATTACCGCTTTGATTGCAAAAACATCCGTTTATTTTGATGAAGAATATTTGCATTTTGATACATAGGGGTCCCTTCCAATGCATGTTTATAAGATTGAAAACCGGAAATCTTATTTGGAAGGTTGAGTGACCTAGGTGTTGAAATTTTGGCACGCCTGGGGCACGTTTTATCTAACGATCTCTTTTGCAGGTGTTGTTGGTTATTTTCACTCACTTGCAGGTTGTGATATGAAGCCTTTTGACAAAAGAATCCTTTGAAGTCCAATCAGGGACGAGGGATAGAAGAATGGTGAAAAGACGGTGAAAGGATTGCGACGATCCTAGAGAGTTAATCAAGAAGACTCTTCAAAGTCTGAGGACTAGAGAGTTGGCCCGGATCTGAGGAGATCGATTGTCTCGAAGTAGAGATAAGTCGAGAATACAAGGTGATGAATCAGAAGAGACCGGATGAGTCTGGGAACTCTCAAAAGTGGAAAGTTGACACTGTGGTTGGATGGTGAAGGCCAGTGTTCGACGAGTCGACAGGTGTTCCATGTCAAAAATTATGTATCTCCCCGGCGGATTCGAGATCGGTGTTTCCTCGGCAGCCAGGCCTGAGGTTGGTTGTCTCCCCTAGCAGGTTTGAGATTGTTATCTCCCCAGCAGGTTCGAGGTCGGTGTTTCCTCAGCAGCCAGGCCTGAAGGTTGTTGTTTCCCCAGCGGAGGTGTGTGTTGGTAGTTTTTCCCCAGTGAAATCCCCAAGCAGATCGGGTTCAGTGGAGGTCGACCCCAGTAAGGATTATCCTTTCCCCAGCAGCAGTGCTATTCCCCAGCATGGTCGAGAGGCTGGTGTTTTCCCAACAAGTGACTCCCTAGTTGAGTTGGTTTCTCTGCCGTTCCGAGAATGTCAGACCAGTAAGTATCCTCAGCAGAATTGTTGTGAGTCCCCACGGAGTTGGAAGATCGAATCAGAATTGGGTGCTCAGCAAAGTGATCATGTGCTTTCCCAACAGGAGTTTTCCTCCCTTTACATCTTGCATATAGTAATCATCATTTGCATTTGCATTCTCGAATCGCGTAGCATTTCCATTCAGTATGGAGCATTACGCCATAGAAAACTCAAACATATGCATACATGTGTTAAACCGGATTGGATCATATCCCCAGCGGAGGCGGATCATTTTTCAACATCTGTATGGCACATTTGCAGCATTTGCTCTTGGCAGCATTCAGAATCGATAATCCCCAGAGAGATTTATTTCCTCACCAATCCGTGAAAGGAAAGCTTGATTCTCTCCCCAGTTTAGTCCCCAGCAAGTGTCTGCCTTGTTTTGACATATGTAGATGTCATCCTTGCGATACCGGTAAGTGTCGTGTTGATCCCCGTAATGTCTGTGTTTTTTGGTGTCGGCCAACATCATCTTTCGATGTCGGTAAACGTCAAATTCCAATCGTTGGCCATCAGTAAATGGCATGCCTCTCATGGCGTCTACAAAAAAATCGTTATGTTAACACCCGTGTGTGTCCTTTCCTTTCTTTGGTGTCGGTAAACATCATTGTTCGATGTCGGTAAACATCGGTCGCTTGTTAACCATCGGTAAATGGTTTTGTCGTTTAAGATTCCCTAGCAAATTCACTATCCGTAAATATTGACCATCGGTAAATGGTTTCGTATCATAAGTGTATTCTGTCCTTGGTGTCTGTAAACATCTTTTTGATGTCGGTAAACATCGAGTTCCTTCCCAGTCATCGGTAAATGTCTGGTCGTGTAGTGATTTCTTTGGTGTCGGTAAACATCTTAGTTCGATGTCGGTAAACATCGAGTTCCTTCCCAGTCATCGGTAAATGTCTGGTCTTGTTTCACTTATAAACATCTTTGTTCGATGTCGGTAAACATCGAGTTCCGTCCCAGTCATCGATAAATGTCTGGTCGTGAAGCGCTTTCTTTGTTTCCCCAGTAGAGTCATCGGTAAACGTCTGGTCTTGTTCCAGTTGTAAACATCTTTTTCCTCCCCAGTAAAGCCGCCATCGGTAAATGGCCTCACTTTCCTTGATATCGGTAAATATCAAATCTGTTTGAAGCCGCCATCGGTAAATGGCCTCGCTTTCCTTGATATCGGTAAATATCAATCTTGTTTTGAAGCCGCCATCGGTAAATGGCCTCGCTTTCCTTGATATTGGTAAATATCAATCTTGTTTTGAAGCCATTACCGGTAAATGGCCTCGCTTTCTTTGATATCGGTAAATATCAATTCTTGGTTTTGAAGCCGCCATCGGTAAATGGCCCCGTTTTCATTGTTTCGTCACCGGCAGAGTGCAAATTTTCCGGCTCTTTTGGTATTCAATCCCTGTTTACCTTGAAGGTCTGATAGCCGCTGCTGTCATCCGTTCAGGTTCTCAGTTGATTGAATAGGGGCAGCTGTAGCACCTCAAATTTTCCCCCACTCATTCATGCATTTATTTTATTTAGGTCATTTAACATTCCATATTGCATTGCATCATATCAATAAGATTTGGCATCAAGAGAATCCTTTGTGCAAAAGAGCAAGTCTTTCCTTGAGATGAAGGCCACATGATTATTCTAAAAGAGCTTATATGAGCTAGGTTTCATTTTGAAGCAATTTTACCAAGTGGTAGAGGCCCAAATTCATCAGTGCATTTCCAGGTCATCTGAGGACCATAAAAGTCAACTGTGCAGTCAACTGAGGGCTTTGAGGTGGGGAAATGAGTTGAGACACTTCATTCATGTTCAAAAGAGGCTTATTCATCATATCAAACACCTATCTTGAAGATTCAGAGGTCCTGGCCAAAGTTTCCAAGAATGGAAAATGACCTGTAATTCAAAGTTTCCAAAAATGGCAAGTTTTTGGACCACATTCAACTTGATTTTCCAACATCAAAGAAGCTTCAAATGGATTTTTGGTGAACATGAAAGTTGAAGCTCTTTCTCTCCCCTTTTCAAAAAAGTCCTATATCATGATCATATGATGATTGGTTGAGAAGTTATGGCCAAATGATCACAAAGTGTACATGGAAGTTCAACATGGCATAACTTTTGATTCAAAACTCCAAATTGGTCCACTCTTTTTGCAAAATGCTCCTTGTGACCAATACTTTCCAAATTAATCATTGCATTGCATGAAAGAAGCTCACATGATCAAGTGTCCATACATGTGCATTTTGGAGGGAAAATCCATAATTTGAATTTGGTTGATTATGCAAGCAGTTTGGTCATTCCATCATGTTTATTGGTTGGTTTTAAGTGAGATTTAAGCCATTGCATGCACTGTTCACGTGCACATGTCCATGCATAATCACATTTTGCATGTTTTTGCACTTTGCCTCACATTTCATTAATCTTAATTAACCAAGCCTAATTGTGATTAGCATGATGATTAGCACCTCATATAAATAGAAAATCATAACTATTTTTGCAGAGGATAACAGAATTTAGATCAAAAAATTTAATTTCCCTCCATTTTTCTCTCTCCTCAAAACTCAAAATTTCTTCACACAAGTCCTCATTTTCTTGGCATATTCTGGTTAATCATGGAATTCTAAGCAAGATCCAGCTATTGGTTTGAAGAATTGATCAAGAATTCGAGCTCCACAAGTGCAAACACATGTCCATGGATTTCTGAAATTGAGCTTGATTCAGGTTGTTTCAAGTGGTAATTTGTGCATAAAGCTTCATAGTAAGGTTGAGGAAGAAGATCTGGAAGTTTTTGAGGCCTTGAACACGCAAATTCATCCACTGCAAGTTCCAAGTAGGTGAAATTCGATTCTCTCTTTTTGCCATTTTCTTGACATGATTATGTAGATCTTACTTCCCTGAACATGTTGATGTAATTAGATCTTGATTTGGCTTATAAATGAGCTAGATATATGGAATTAAAGTTTGGATGCTCAATATGTTTTCGTTCGATCCATAAAATTCATGAGGTTTTAGGCTTAATGAGTGTGATATCCATGATCCTCGTGGAAGGACCTTTAGATCCATGTATGATACGCTCAAATCTGGAAAAAAAATTATGAGCCTCCACCGGAATGCAACCGGAGAAGACAACCGGAAACACTGTTCCTGCCGTCTAGTTCAGCTCCTTAGGGTTTGGCTTGAGCGCGCCTTGAACCATGCGTACCTGTGTTCGAATCCTGGCCATGCGTTTTCTGATTATTCCCTTTGAGCGCTTATGGATCCTGTAGTACGCGTGTTCGAGACCCCGTTGTTGCGTTTCTGAATTTAATTTCAATTGATTTCTCATTTGACTTGCCATGCGTGGGTTCGATTCCTCCCTCATGCGCTTCGCTGATTTCATTTTTCATATTCTCATTTCCTGGCCTTGCATGGGTTCGATCCCTGGTTGGTGCACTTTCCAATTCCATTCACATTTTGTTTTCCATATTATTTCCATGTTATTCCATTTTATTTCATCAATTTCAAAAAATCATTAAAAATAGTAGATTAATCCAAATTGATCCAAACTTTTTTTCACATGCTTGTGTTAATGTCTATTATTTTTTGATGTTATTTGCATGATTTGCTTGTGGCTGGACTTGTAATTGTGAATTGTTGACTGAACACGGTACCAAATTGACATGCTACATTCATTTGTTTGTGAAAAGCCCATGGTTTATCCAATTGATTTGAAATTTGGCATGCTTGATCCTAACATGTGTTGTGATTTTTTTGGCTTTGATTTGAGATTTTTATCATATGCTATCACTATTTTGGACACATGAACATATGGTGTGACAATTTGTGTCACATATTTGATGTTGCATTTGTGCATTTTCATTTACATATCATTGGAGCTCTTCTGGAGTTGAGTTTTTGTATGATGTTCATTCTTAACATGATAAGCTTGTATAAAAAATTTCATAGCCATGGGATGCTTTTCTGTTTTAATTTGGATTTTCTAATTTGATTGTCCACTTTGTGCACCTTTGCTTGCCTTGGCTTTCCATTGATCATTTGAGGCCTTTGCCTTATGAATTGGTTTTGGTCCTTTTGAGGACTCTTTCTTGTTTGATTGAATGTGCTTTGTGCAAAATATTGACTTTTGTTTTGGTCATTTGACTTGCTTTTGAACCTAGTCTTTGTACTAGTAGTTTGTACACATACTAATTGTGCTTTGTGTTTCAGGTTTGGTCTCATTATTATGAGATGTATGTCCCTTTTGAATACTAACTCTTGTTGTGTTGTAGGTCAATGGATGTAATGAATTCACTTGAGCGCTTGCACTTATGACTTACATTGTGTAGATATTGTAAAGTTCCACTGTTATTGTCTGTTTGGTTTTCTGAATACACTATTAACTGTTTGGCTTTTGTACAGGTACATTAGTTGCTAGCTCTTGCTTTTGCTTTGCTTTGGAGTGTGATTGATACACCACTTAGGTAGCCACTCTTTTACTCCATGTAGTCTGGAAGTCCTGCCACCTTTTTGGCAGGCGTTTGGCTGAAGTCCTCCTTATGAGGCTCTTTTTGTGATTGTTTACATTTGTGCCAAAGACCTCCTTGTTGAGGCATGTTACTTGTTAAGTCCTCCTAAGTGAAGAGGCAATTGACAGATAGAAGGGATTAGCAATCAATCCCCTGTTATTCAGTGAGTCGTTCATTATGCTCGCACTATGTGCTGATGCTCTTGAACAGTGTACCCAAGATCTTTGTATAGAGTCAGTCAAGTGGAATAGGGTCCCTCTTTCTGGATCCCCACGCTTTCTTTGATTTGAGCTCACCCTGGCCAGGGTTAAGAGCATGAGGTCTCATCCTCATTACCATATTTCATTAGCTTCACCCTAACTCTCAATGTTAGTGGTTAAGAGCTTCAGCATACCCCTACAATTTTGGCTTGTTTGTCGAGGTTGATATGACCCCTCTTGATTAAAGCCCAACCATTTTTCTGAACCTCTTGTTTGTATATAGAGTGTGATGATTGTTCACTCGTGTTGATGTTTACTTGCTGTTTGAGCTGACTTGCTTCCTGTGTGAGTTAGGTTCTGATTAGAGACCTCAACTTAGGGATCGTTTGCATGACAACTTTTAGGCTCGAGTCATAGTCTCCCTATTAGTTTGTTGTCTCCCTGGTCTCTGGTTAGGAGAGAGTTTCTCCCCTATTAAGGGGAACTACGTCGCCCTGATTCTCATACCAAATGAGATACGTAGGCAGGAGATTGAGCGAGATCTCTCCGGGCACCCTTTTATTTTTCTTTTCTTTGTTGTGTGTGTGTCCACCCTTCATGCTGTTTCCTTGTGTGTTTGTTTGTTCGGAGTCAGATGTAGGTCCATGTATTGGCATTCTGTTTCCTTGTTGGTTTTTGTTTGGAGACGGATATAAGTATGTATTAGCATTTTGTTTCCTTTTGTTTGTTTTGTCAGGAGTTAGGTGTAAGTCCATGTATTGGCATTCTGTTTCCTTTTGAGTATTTCTTTTGACGTCTCAGCGTCACGTTTTGGTGTTTGTTTCGGTGTGCGTTAGCCGAGCTACGAGTGCTCTGATTCTTCCTCTGGATAGAGAAGATACGTAGGCATAGGATGCGATGTCTTAGCGAGCATGTTCCCCATTTCCCCGAACTACGTTGACTCTGATGTTTGTTTCTGACAAATTACATAGGCCCAGGATGCGACATCCTGCCGAGTCCCCTTCCTCCGTCTCCTTTCACCTGTTTATTATTCCAGTGTGTGCATTCTCTTTGAGCAGTTATTTGGCAACCTTTTCCTATTCTTTTGAGCGTGGATCCCATCGAGTACGGCGGACGTGAGGGGTGTTAATACCTTCCCCTTGCGTAACTGACTCCCGTACCTTGCAATCTCTGGTCGTAAGACCGTTCCTTTCCCTTTCTTAGGTTATTCCTGCGCTTCCTTTCCGTCAGAGGATGAATAGCGTCGGTGGCGGCTCTGTAGTTTTTCCCACCGGTTGTTTTTCGCGTTGCGACAATAGGCTCATCGCAATCTTTCATTTTCAAATAAAGAATCTCCTCATCAGGGAAGTCGTACTGAACAGACTGATAATCCTCAATTGGTTGGTGTGCCAAGTGGTCAGCCAAGATACTACCTTTAATAGCCTTCTGAGCTCGATACTCAATGTCATACTCAGATAACAACATCTGCCAACGGGCAATTCTCCCAGTTAAAGCAGGCTTCTCAAAGATATACTTGATTGGATCCATTTTGGATATCAACCAAGTTGTATGATTCAACATATACCAGCGTAAGCGCTTAGCAGCCCAAGCCAAAGCGCAGCATGTTTTCTCAAGCATTGAGTATCGAGACTCACAATCGGTGAACTTCTTACTCAGATAGTATATAGAATACTCTTTCTTCCCTAATTCATCTTGTTGACCCAATACACAACCCATAGAGTCTTCAAGAACGGTCAAGTACATAATCAAGGTTCTCCCTTCAACAGGCGGAGACAGAATCGGAGGCTCGGACAAATACTCTTTGATACTGTCAAAGGCCTTCTGGTAATCCTTGGTCCAATCATGACGTTGATCTTTCTGGAGGATCTTGAATATTGGCGCACATGTGGCAGTCATGTGAGATATAAATCTGGAAATATAATTCAAGCAGCCAAGAAAACCTCGGACTTGCTTCTCAGTTTTGGGCGCATGCATCTCTTGTATTTCTTTGACCTTGGCAGGATCAACTTCAATACCTCTTTCACTGATAATAAAGCCCAATAACTTGCCGGAACGGACTCCAAATGTACACTTGTTTGGATTCAGACGGAAATTGTACTTCCTCAGACGCTGAAAAAGCTTCAACAAGTGCTCTACATGTTCAACTTCCGTTCTCGACTTTGCAATCATATCATCAACATACACCTCGATCTCCTTGTGCATCATATCATGAAACAAGGTAGTCATAGCTCGTTGATACGTGGCTCCGGTGTTCTTCAAATCGAAGGGCATCACTCGATAATAGAATGTTCCCCAAGGTATGATGAATGTTGTCTTCTCCATATCCTCGGGTGCCATTTTGATCTGGTTATATCTGGAAAATCCGTCCATAAATGAGAAGACATTGAATTTAGTTGTATTGTCTACCAACATATCAATATGTGGTAGAGGAAAATCATCTTTCGGACTAGCTTTATTCAACGCCTTTCTCGCTGGTGTATGGGATGGAAGTTGTGCTACCAGTTGAGGTCCAGATCTCATCATGGGGAGTCCTGATGGATGTGAGATTGGAAGAGGTTGAATGGATAAGGACTCGGTAGGAAGAGTTGAGCCTAATTGAGGAAAAAAGGCTGGCAGCCATTTGTCATGGGCAGTTGTACCAGCAGTGAATGAAGCGCGCTTTTGACCGAAAGGGGCGACCTCGTGTGTATCATGTGGGAGATATGGTGTTGAAAAGGATCCTTCCTCCTCAGAACGATCGTCGGGGCAAGTGGACACCCAATTATGAATGTCCATTCGTGGTCAAGAAGGTTTTCTCTGGCGGAGCCTTGTTATTGATCGACCATGGATGGCGAGGATTTTCCATCCCCTGTGAATGCGGACGCAGTTAAAAAATACTTCATATAAGAGACCCGCTGGACGAAAAGAATAAAATAGTCCAGGCAAAAAGGGGCATCCCGGCGAACCGAAAAAAAAATGAAAAAGGTTCGGGCAAAAATTAGGGATAAAAAGGAAAAACTGTACACCCGGCAAGTCGAAAACTCCACAAGGGCGGCTTGGGCAAAAAAGGGTATCCCGGTGGACTGAAAACCCGGAAGGGTGGTCCAGGAAAAAGAGGGAATGAAACGAACAACTGCGTCCAGCATGATCGTTTGTACTTTGGTTAAGACACCTGGATAGTCCCCAGCAGAGATCGATCGGAAGCGTCTTGTTCAGAAGGCAGAAAGCACGGAGAGTCTTGAGGACATATGGGGTGTAACCGAGTTGGAACTCGATGAGATCACGGGTTCACATTGCCATTAGGATAGATTTTCCTTTTGTGCGCAATTACCTCTTTTCAAGGATTGCTTCCTGTGTATTGCTCAGTTACGAGTTACTTTTGTTCAACCAATAAAATGCATATTCAGTCACATAATTTTGTTTTTGTTCTCATTACCGCTTTGATTGCAAAAACATCCGTTTATTTTGATGAAGAATATTTGCATTTTGATACATAGGGGTCCCTTCCAATGCATGTTTATAAGATTGAAAACCGGAAATCTTATTTGGAAGGTTGAGTGACCTAGGTGTTGAAATTTTGGCACGCCTGGGGCACGTTTTATCTAACGATCTCTTTTGCAGGTGTTGTTGGTTATTTTCACTCACTTGCAGGTTGTGATATGAAGCCTTTTGACAAAAGAATCCTTTGAAGTCCAATCAGGGATGAGGGATAGAAGAATGGTGAAAAGACGGTGAAAGGATTGCGACGATCCTAGAGAGTTAATCAAGAAGACTCTTCAAAGTCTGAGGACTAGAGAGTTGGCCCGGATCTGAGGAGATCGATTGTCTCGAAGTAGAGAGAAGTCGAGAATACAAGGTGATGAATCAGAAGAGACCGGATGAGTCTGGGAACTCTCAAAAGTGGAAAGTTGACACTGTGGTTGGATGGTGAAGGCCAGTGTTCGACGAGTCGACAGGTGTTCCATGTCAAAAATTATGTATCTCCCCGGCGGATTCGAGATCGGTGTTTCCTCGGCAGCCAGGCCTGAGGTTGGTTGTCTCCCCTAGCAGGTTTGAGATTGTTATCTCCCCAGCAGGTTCGAGGTCGGTGTTTCCTCAGCAGCCAGGCCTGAAGGTTGTTGTTTCCCCAGCGGAGGTGTGTGTTGGTAGTTTTTCCCCAGTGAAATCCCCAAGCAGATCGGGTTCAGTGGAGGTCGACCCCAGTAAGGATTATCCTTTCCCCAGCAGCAGTGCTATTCCCCAGCATGGTCGAGAGGCTGGTGTTTTCCCAACAAGTGACTCCCTAGTTGAGTTGGTTTCTCTGCCGTTCCGAGAATGTCAGACCAGTAAGTATCCTCAGCAGAATTGTTGTGAGTCCCCACGGAGTTGGAAGATCGAATCAGAATTGGGTGCTCAGCAAAGTGATCATGTGCTTTCCCAACAGGAGTTTTCCTCCCTTTACATCTTGCATATAGTAATCATCATTTGCATTCGCATTCTCGAATCGCGTAGCATTTCCATTCAGTATGGAGCATTACGCCATAGAAAACTCAAACATATGCATACATGTGTTAAACCGGATTGGATCATATCCCCAGCGGAGGCGGATCATTTTTCAACATCTGTATGGCACATTTGCAGCATTTGCTCTTGGCAGCATTCAGAATCGATAATCCCCAGAGAGATTTATTTCCTCACCAATCCGTGAAAGGAAAGCTTGATTCTCTCCCCAGTTTAGTCCCCAGCAAGTGTCTGCCTTGTTTTGACATATGTAGATGTCATCCTTGCGATACCGGTAACTGTCGTGTTGATCCCCGTAATGTCTGTGTTTTTTGGTGTCGGCAAACATCATCTTTCGATGTCGGTAAACGTCAAATTCCAATCGTTGGCCATCAGTAAATGGCATGCCTCTCATGGCGTCTACAAAAAAATCGTTATGTTAACACCCGTGTGTGTCCTTTCCTTTCTTTGGTGTCGGTAAACATCATTGTTCGATGTCGGTAAACATCGGTCGCTTGTTAACCATCGGTAAATGGTTTTGTCGTTTAAGATTCCCCAGCAAATTCACTATCCGTAAATATTGACCATCGGTAAATGGTTTCGTATCATAAGTGTATTCTGTCCTTGGTGTCTGTAAACATCTTTTTGATGTCGGTAAACATCGAGTTCCTTCCCAGTCATCGGTAAATGTCTGGTCGTGTAGTGATTTCTTTGGTGTCGGTAAACATCTTAGTTCGATGTCGGTAAACATCGAGTTCCTTCCCAGTCATCGGTAAATGTCTGGTCTTGTTTCACTTATAAACATCTTTGTTCGATGTCGGTAAACATCGAGTTCCGTCCCAGTCATCGATAAATGTCTGGTCGTGAAGCGCTTTCTTTGTTTCCCCAGTAGAGTCATCGGTAAACGTCTGGTCTTGTTCCAGTTGTAAACATCTTTTTCCTCCCCAGTAAAGCCGCCATCGGTAAATGGCCTCACTTTCCTTGATATCGGTAAATATCAAATCTGTTTGAAGCCGCCATCGGTAAATGGCCTCGCTTTCCTTGATATCGGTAAATATCAATCTTGTTTTGAAGCCGCCATCGGTAAATGGCCTCGCTTTCCTTGATATTGGTAAATATCAATCTTGTTTTGAAGCCATTACCGGTAAATGGCCTCGCTTTCTTTGATATCGGTAAATATCAATTCTTGGTTTTGAAGCCGCCATCGGTAAATGGCCCCGTTTTCATTGTTTCGTCACCGGCAGAGTGCAAATTTTCCGGCTCTTTTGGTATTCAATCCCTGTTTACCTTGAAGGTCTGATAGCCGCTGCTGTCATCCGTTCAGGTTCTCAGTTGATTGAATAGGGGCAGCTGTAGCACCTCAAATTTTCCCCCACTCATTCATGCATTTATTTTATTTAGGTCATTTAACATTCCATATTGCATTGCATCATATCAATAAGATTTGGCATCAAGAGAATCCTTTGTGCAAAAGAGCAAGTCTTTCCTTGAGATGAAGGCCACATGATTATTCTAAAAGAGCTTATATGAGCTAGGTTTCATTTTGAAGCAATTTTACCAAGTGGTAGAGGCCCAAATTCATCAGTGCATTTCCAGGTCATCTGAGGACCATAAAAGTCAACTGTGCAGTCAACTGAGGGCTTTGAGGTGGGGAAATGAGTTGAGACACTTCATTCATGTTCAAAAGAGGCTTATTCATCATATCAAACACCTATCTTGAAGATTCAGAGGTCCTGGCCAAAGTTTCCAAGAATGGAAAATGACCTGTAATTCAAAGTTTCCAAAAATGGCAAGTTTTTGGACCACATTCAACTTGATTTTCCAACATCAAAGAAGCTTCAAATGGATTTTTGGTGAACATGAAAGTTGAAGCTCTTTCTCTCCCCTTTTCAAAAAAGTCCTATATCATGATCATATGATGATTGGTTGAGAAGTTATGGCCAAATGATCACAAAGTGTACATGGAAGTTCAACATGGCATAACTTTTGATTCAAAACTCCAAATTGGTCCACTCTTTTTGCAAAATGCTCCTTGTGACCAATACTTTCCAAATTAATCATTGCATTGCATGAAAGAAGCTCACATGATCAAGTGTCCATACATGTGCATTTTGGAGGGAAAATCCATAATTTGAATTTGGTTGATTATGCAAGCAGTTTGGTCATTCCATAATGTTTATTGGTTGGTTTTAAGTGAGATTTAAGCCATTGCATGCACTGTTCACGTGCACATGTCCATGCATAATCACATTTTGCATGTTTTTGCACTTTGCCTCACATTTCATTAATCTTAATTAACCAAGCCTAATTGTGATTAGCATGATGATTAGCACCTCACATAAATAGAAAATCATAACTATTTTTGCAGAGGATAACAGAATTTAGATCAAAAAATTTAATTTCCCTCCATTTTTCTCTCTCCTCAAAACTCAAAATTTCTTCACACAAGTCCTCATTTTCTTGGCATATTCTGGTTAATCATGGAATTCTAAGCAAGATCCAGCTATTGGTTTGAAGAATTGATCAAGAATTCGAGCTCCACAAGTGCAAACACATGTCCATGGATTTCTGAAATTGAGCTTGATTCAGGTTGTTTCAAGTGGTAATTTGTGCATAAAGCTTCATAGTAAGGTTGAGGAAGAAGATCTGGAAGTTTTTGAGGCCTTGAACACGCAAATTCATCCACTGCAAGTTCCAAGTAGGTGAAATTCGATTCTCTCTTTTTGCCATTTTCTTGACATGATTATGTAGATCTTACTTCCCTGAACATGCTGATGTAATTAGATCTTGATTTGGCTTATAAATGAGCTAGATATATGGAATTAAAGTTTGGATGCTCAATATGTTTTCGTTCGATCCATAAAATTCATGAGGTTTTAGGCTTAATGAGTGTGATATCCATGATCCTCGTGGAAGGACCTTTAGATCCATGTATGATACGCTCAAATCTGGAAAAAAAATTATGAGCCTCCACCGGAATGCAACCGGAGAAGACAACCGGAAACACTGTTCCTGCCGTCTAGTTCAGCTCCTTAGGGTTTGGCTTGAGCGCGCCTTGAACCATGCGTACCTGTGTTCGAATCCTGGCCATGCGTTTTCTGATTATTCCCTTTGAGCGCTTATGGATCCTATAGTACGCGTGTTCGAGACCCCGTTGTTGCGTTTCTGAATTTAATTTCAATTGATTTCTCATTTGACTTGCCATGCGTGGGTTCGATTCCTCCCTCATGCGCTTCGCTGATTTCATTTTTCATATTCTCATTTCCTGGCCTTGCATGGGTTCGATCCCTGGCTGGTGCACTTTCCAATTCCATTCACATTTTGTTTTCCATATTATTTCCATGTTATTCCATTTTATTTCATCAATTTCAAAAAATCATTAAAAATAGTAGATTAATCCAAATTGATCCAAACTTTTTTTCACATGCTTGTGTTAATGTCTATTATTTTTTGATGTTATTTGCATGATTTGCTTGTGGCTGGACTTGTAATTGTGAATTGTTGACTGAACACGGTACCAAATTGACATGCTACATTCATTTGTTTGTGAAAAGCCCATGGTTTATCCAATTGATTTGAAATTTGGCATGCTTGATCCTAACATGTGTTGTGATTTTTTTGGCTTTGATTTGAGATTTTTATCATATGCTATCACTATTTTGGACACATGAACATATGGTGTGACAATTTGTGTCACATATTTGATGTTGCATTTGTGCATTTTCATTTACATATCATTGGAGCTCTTCTGGAGTTGAGTTTTTGTATGATGTTCATTCTTAACATGATAAGCTTGTATAAAAAATTTCATAGCCATGGGATGCTTTTCTGTTTTAATTTGGATTTTCTAATTTGATTGTCCACTTTGTGCACCTTTGCTTGCCTTGGCTTTCCATTGATCATTTGAGGCCTTTGCCTTATGAATTGGTTTTGGTCCTTTTGAGGACTCTTTCTTGTTTGATTGAATGTGCTTTGTGCAAAATATTGACTTTTGTTTTGGTCATTTGACTTGCTTTTGAACCTAGTCTTTGTACTAGTAGTTTGTACACATACTAATTGTGCTTTGTGTTTCAGGTTTGGTCTCATTATTATGAGATGCATGTCCCTTTTGAATACTAACTCTTGTTGTGTTGTAGGTCAATGGATGTAATGAATTCACTTGAGCGCTTGCACTTATGACTTACATTGTGTAGATATTGTAAAGTTCCACTGTTATTGTCTGTTTGGTTTTCTGAATACACTATTAACTGTTTGGCTTTTGTACAGGTACATTAGTTGCTAGCTCTTGCTTTTTCTTTGCTTTGGAGTGTGATTGATACACCACTTAGGTAGCCACTCTTTTACTCCATGTAGTCTGGAAGTCCTGCCACCTTTTTGGCAGGCGTTTGGCTGAAGTCCTCCTTATGAGGCTCTTTTTGTGATTGTTTACATTTGTGCCAAAGACCTCCTTGTTGAGGCATGTTACTTGTTAAGTCCTCCTAAGTGAAGAGGCAATTGACAGATAGAAGGGATTAGCAATCAATCCCCTGTTATTCAGTGAGTCGTTCATTATGCTCGCACTATGTGCTGATGCTCTTGAACAGTGTACCCAAGATCTTTGTATAGAGTCAGTCAAGTGGAATAGGGTCCCTCTTTCTGGATCCCCACGCTTTCTTTGATTTGAGCTCACCCTGGCCAGGGTTAAGAGCATGAGGTCTCATCCTCATTACCATATTTCATTAGCTTCACCCTAACTCTCAATGTTAGTGGTTAAGAGCTTCAGCATACCCCTACAATTTTGGCTTGTTTGTCGAGGTTGATATGACCCCTCTTGATTAAAGCCCAACCATTTTTCTGAACCTCTTGTTTGTATATAGAGTGTGATGATTGTTCACTCGTGTTGATGTTTACTTGCTGTTTGAGCTGACTTGCTTCCTGTGTGAGTTAGGTTCTGATTAGAGACCTCAACTTAGGGATCGTTTGCATGACAACTTTTAGGCTCGAGTCATAGTCTCCCTATTAGTTTGTTGTCTCCCTGGTCTCTGGTTAGGAGAGAGTTTCTCCCCTGTTAAGGGGAACTACGTCGCCCTGATTCTCATACCAAATGAGATACGTAGGCAGGAGATTGAGCGAGATCTCTCCGGGCACCCTTTTGTTTTTCTTTTCTTTGTTGTGTGTGTGTCCACCCTTCATGCTGTTTCCTTGTGTGTTTGTTTGTTCGGAGTCAGATGTAGGTCCATGTATTGGCATTCTGTTTCCTTGTTGGTTTTTGTTTGGAGACGGATATAAGTATGTATTGGCATTTTGTTTCCTTTTGTTTGTTTTGTCAGGAGTTAGGTGTAAGTCCATGTATTGGCATTCTGTTTCCTTTTGAGTATTTCTTTTGACGTCTCAGCGTCACGTTTTGGTGTTTGTTTCGGTGTGCGTTAGCCGAGCTACGAGTGCTCTGATTCTTCCTCTGGATAGAGAAGATACGTAGGCATAGGATGCGATGTCTTAGCGAGCATGTTCCCCATTTCCCCGAACTACGTTGACTCTGATGTTTGTTTCTGACAAATTACATAGGCCCAGGATGCGACATCCTGCCGAGTCCCCTTCCTCCGTCTCCTTTCACCTGTTTATTATTCCAGTGTGTGCATTCTCTTTGAGCAGTTATTTGGCAACCTTTTCCTATTCTTTTGAGCGTGGATCCCGTCGAGTACGGCGGACGTGAGGGGTGTTAATACCTTCCCCTTGCGTAACTGACTCCCGTACCTTGCAATCTCTGGTCGTAAGACCGTTCCTTTCCCTTTCTTAGGTTATTCCTGCGCTTCCTTTCCGTCAGAGGATGAATAGCGTCGGTGGCGGCTCTGTAGTTTTTCCCACCGGTTGTTTTTTCGCGTTGCGACAATAGGCTCATCGCAATCTTTCATTTTCAAATAAAGAATCTCCTCATCAGGGAAGTCGTACTGAACAGACTGATAATCCTCAATTGGTTGGTGTGCCAAGTGGTCAGCCAAGATACTACCTTTAATAGCCTTCTGAGCTCGATACTCAATGTCATACTCAGATAACAACATCTGCCAACGGGCAATTCTCCCAGTTAAAGCAGGCTTCTCAAAGATATACTTGATTGGATCCATTTTGGATATCAACCAAGTTGTATGATTCAACATATACCAGCGTAAGCGCTTAGCAGCCCAAGCCAAAGCGCAGCATGTTTTCTCAAGCATTGAGTATCGAGACTCACAATCGGTGAACTTCTTACTCAGATAGTATATAGAATACTCTTTCTTCCCTAATTCATCTTGTTGACCCAATACACAACCCATAGAGTCTTCAAGAACGGTCAAGTACATAATCAAGGTTCTCCCTTCAACAGGCGGAGACAGAATCGGAGGCTCGGACAAATACTCTTTGATACTGTCAAAGGCCTTCTGGTAATCCTTGGTCCAATCATGACGTTGATCTTTCTGGAGGATCTTGAATATTGGCGCACATGTGGCAGTCATGTGAGATATAAATCTGGAAATATAATTCAAGCAGCCAAGAAAACCTCGGACTTGCTTCTCAGTTTTGGGCGCATGCATCTCTTGTATTTCTTTGACCTTGGCAGGATCAACTTCAATACCTCTTTCACTGATAATAAAGCCCAATAACTTGCCGGAACGGACTCCAAATGTACACTTGTTTGGATTCAGACGGAAATTGTACTTCCTCAGACGCTGAAAAAGCTTCAACAAGTGCTCTACATGTTCAACTTCCGTTCTCGACTTTGCAATCATATCATCAACATACACCTCGATCTCCTTGTGCATCATATCATGAAACAAGGTAGTCATAGCTCGTTGATACGTGGCTCCGGTGTTCTTCAAATCGAAGGGCATCACTCGATAATAGAATGTTCCCCAAGGTATGATGAATGTTGTCTTCTCCATATCCTCGGGTGCCATTTTGATCTGGTTATATCCGGAAAATCCGTCCATAAATGAGAAGACATTGAATTTAGTTGTATTGTCTACCAACATATCAATATGTGGTAGAGGAAAATCATCTTTCGGACTAGCTTTATTCAAGTCTCTATAGTCCACACACATTCGGACTTTTGCATCTTTCTTAAGCACGGGCACAATATTGGCCACCCATTGAGGATATGTAGAAGTCACCAGAAACCCCGCATCAATTTACTTCTGGACTTCTTCTTTGATCTTCACTACCATATCAGGATGAGTTCTTCTGAGCTTCTGCTTCACAGACACACACTCAGGCTTCAAAGGCAAAAACGTTGCACGATTTCAGTATCTAGACCAGGCATGTCTTCGTATGACCAGGCAAAGACGTCGACATATTCTCGTAGCAACTCAATCAACCCCTTCTTCACAGACTCTTCCAGGAGTGCCCCAATCTTCACTTCGCGATCACAATCTTCATACCCCAAGTTGATTGTTTCCAGATTCTCAAGATGCGGCTGAATGATCTTCTCTTCGTGCTCAAGTAGACGGGTAATCTCGTCAGGAATCTCTTCCACATCATCTTCTTCGGCCTCAAATACATGGAACTCAAAGTTGGGAGATGGTGTTGGATCATTATGTTCAATGGGTTTGATCAACCTGCATAATGATTTTGGATATAAAAGAGATTTTAGAATTCAAACAAGGAAAATAATTATGCAAATGAAAAGATTGATTTTATTCTCTTTTTAGGGTTTTATGTGATCACCAATTTCATGCAAAAAAGAAAAAAGTGAAAATAATTTGGAAAAACAAACATTTAACATGTAATTATTGAATGAATATCATTGTATTAATGTGCCAACAATGTCATCACTTCTCCTTTTCGCATGGGAGAAGGGTTTTTAAACAAAAAATGAACATTACGTGGACTTGTGGACAATTGTTGGAACATCAACAGCGATTCAATTATTACTGACTCCTCCAGGGATGACAAATTTGCCAGAATCTTCCTCTGCATAATCCTCCACTATAGCAGCTGCTTCCTGGTCTTCGACTGTGCGGATGAAACCACCACTCTGGAACAGACGGTGCTTGTTGAAAGTGCCTGAAGAGTACCCTATGCCAACCTGAGATTTTTTGTCTTCCAGCTTAATCATTTGTCCTAACCCAGTAATTGCGCCATGCTCAATGGCCAACTTCGCATCATTGTAGGACGCAAATGAAGAAGTTCCTTTCTTAGAAGGCTCGGCAATAGACAAGGCTTGGAACAGAGTCCCAACCTCATCCTCAACAACAATATAAGAAAAGGAAGACAAATGGCTCACCAAGAAAGCCTTCTCTCCCCCTACTACCACCAACTTTTTGTTCTTCGTGAACCTTAACTTTTGGTGTAGGGTGGATGTCACGGCACCTGCCTCGTGAATCCATGGTCTTCCTAACAAACAGCTGTATGATAGGTGGATATCCATGACCTGAAAAGTGATCTGGAAATCACTAGGTCCTATCTTGATTGGGAGCTCAACCTCTCTAATCACAGTTTTCCTGGATCCATCAAAAGTTTTGACCACCATTCCACTCTGCCTCATGGGAGGCCCCTGGTATGAAAGTTTTGTTAGAGTGGATTTTGGCAACACATTTAGCGAGGATCCTGTGTCTACCAGCACATTAGACAAGGCATCATCCTTGCAGTTCATAGAGATGTGTAATGCCAAATTATGGTCTTTTCCCTCCTCGGGAAGATCAGCATCGGAGAAGCTCAAGTTGTTACAAGCAGTAATGTTTGCAACAATACTATCAAACGGTTCTATTGTGACATCGTGATCCACGTATGCCACGTCCAACACCCTCTGCAAAGCTTCACGGTGTGGGTCGGAGTTCATCAACAAAGATAGCACATATATCTTTGATGGCGTTTGAAGCAGCTGATCTACAATATTATATTCGCTCCTCTTAATGAGCGTTAGCATCTCATCACAGTCCTCTTTCAACATGCCATTCTGGCCAGCAGGGACAGGAGCTCTAGCAACAGCGGCAGGTTTGTCAACAACAAGTGCCGGATTCGGAGAAGTAGAAGAAGTCCTTACAGTACGGGCAACATTATCAACAACGACATCAGCTCTTCTGGTGTCAACCTGGGGTTTCGGCGGTGCCGAAAAAACACGACCACTGCGGGTCAAACCACTGACATCAGAGATACTTGTCACAGAAGTGGAGGGTAGAGGTACCTCCTTCCCATCTTCTAATGCAACCACATTATATCGATAGGGGACAGCCTTGTTTGAAGAGTATGGAACAGGGCCAGCTAGCTTGATGATAAGAGAGGGAGAAGCCTTTTGCTTGCTGCCATCATATATGAAGACAACAGGCTCAGGTATTCTGGATACATGCGATATAACATTTACTTTGTCCTCGTCACGATTCTGAAGTATCTCGATCACACCCTGATCCAGCATTTCTTGGATATCTTTCATGACTTGATGACATCCCCTCTCATTGACAGTGCACACACGGCAGCTGTCATGGTCATGCTCATAGTGACTGTATCCACATAATAGTCTATGCATCTCGACCAAAGATTGTCTGATATGGCTGACATATCTGACCTTGTACTTTCCAGGGCAACCCTGAACCATGTTAACAGTAGATTTCCCATGCTCGGACAATGGGTTCTTCTTAACATTAGGACCTACATCCTCGAAAAACAAAATACCACTTCTAACAAGGTCTTGAACCTTGGTCTTGAGAGGGTAACAGTTCTCCACATCATGTCCGGGAGCACCGGAATGATAAACACAGTGAAGCTCGGGCTTGTACCACCACTGAGGGTTACTCGGTACAGCAGGTGGATCACGTGGAGTTATCAGCTTCCTTTCAATCAGTGAAGGATATAGCTCGGCATAAGTCATTGGAATAGGATCAAAAGTGACCCTCTTCCTATCATAGCTAGTGCTGGTTTGATTATTGTTTCGAGGCTGGTAGGCCTGCTGTTGCGGACGATGTTGTTGATGTTGATATTGTTGTTGCTGGTTCTGATGTTGATAATGTTAATTTTCCCTGAAAGCATGTGCTATATGAGCCACCTGGTACTGGTTACTGGCGGGACGCACAGTCTTCCTCTTCATAGAGGGTCTTCTTTGTTTAACATGGGAGGACACAGCATGTGCCTCTCCATCTTTCTTCTTGGCAAATGCCCCATAACGTTTGGCAGAAAAGCCTTCTTCTTTGGTCAGGAGCCCTTCCCTGACTCCTTCTTCTAGTCGCATCCCCATATTCACCATCTCGGTGAAGTCAGAAGGAGCGCTAGCAATCATCCGCTCGTAGTAGAAAGAGCTTAAAGTCTTGAGAAAGATCTTCATCATTTCTTTCTCTTCGAGCGGGGGCACAATCTGTGCAACCAATTCACGTCACCTCTGGGCGTACTCCTTGAATGTTCCTTTCTCCTTCTGGGACATAGCCCTCAGTTGGTCCCTATCGGGAGCCATATCAACATTGTACTTGTACTTATTGACGAAGGCTTCGCCAAGGTTGCTGAAGGAGCGGATGTTCCCACTATCCAGGCCCATATACCATCTCAATGCGGCACCGGACAGGCTGTACTAGAAGTAGTGGATCAGGAGTTGATCGTTGTCATTTTGAGTTGACATCTTGCGTGCGTACATCACAAGATGGCTGAGTGGGCAAGTGTTTCCTTTGTACTTTTCAAAGTCATACACTTTGAACTTGATAAGAATCTTGACGTTTGGCACGAGGCATAGCTCAGCAGCAGATTTGCCGAAGAGGTCCTTCCCTCTGAGAGTTTTAAGTTCCTTGTGCAACTCAAGGAATTGATCATTCATAACATCCATCTTCTCGTAGACATCTGGGCCCTCAGATGGCTCAGAGTGATAAATGGTGTCATCAACTCTCGGCAAAGTATGCACGACTGGAGGTGGCACAGCAAGGACCGGGCTAGATGCCGGCAGAGAAGCAAATGTAGGGGCGAGACCCTCTGGAACAAAATTAGCGGGCATCCCCCAGGGAAACCTGGATGGCATAGCAGACAGAGCAAAGTGAGCACTAGCAGCAGGCACGATGGAGGAAGCAACCTCTGAAATGACCGTTCTCTGGGGAGGAGTTGAAGGCGTTGGAGAAGACTGGCTTTGGGCGGCCAAGAAAGACTCCATCAAGGCAGTCAATCTTGTCACTTCCTCCTTGAGTTCTCTGTTTTCTTGCTCGAGGTGATCCATTAGCTTTGAAGAGTTGGCTCTGGTGTAGTACCGGTGCGTCAGCTTGACTTTAAAATAAATGAAGGACACAGAGTTAGACCACTGATCGAGAAGCCCTAAACAAAACCTGCTTATGCATATGATGCATGCAATGCTTGTGCATATGATTTTATTTTTATCAGAGGAACCTTTTAGAGATCTATTTGCAAATATTTGGAAAATATTAGGCATATAATGGAATAATCATATCAATAATATCTGGAAAAAATTTACACCAAAGAAGTACAGTCTTGGTAACCAAATACAATACAAGAGAGAAGGAAAATGAACATCCTATGGAACCC
This sequence comes from Lathyrus oleraceus, assembly GCF_024323335.1. Taxonomy (NCBI): domain Eukaryota; kingdom Viridiplantae; phylum Streptophyta; class Magnoliopsida; order Fabales; family Fabaceae; genus Lathyrus; species Lathyrus oleraceus. The sequence continues at coordinate 70,736,217 of NC_066585.1, forward strand.
TAGAAGCAATCGTCCAAAGCTCTCGAGGCCGAAAGATAAGCTGCACGAAGCCTCTTCACCTCTCTTTCATAGGAAACCTCCATATCTGCCTTCTCCTTGGCGAGTCGATCATACTTCCTCTTCCAAAACCTGGATGACTGAGGAAGAAGAGAAGTCACCACATCATCAGGCTCGTCGATAACCTGATGCTCTAGAAACTCTATCAACACATCCTTATCTTTGAGTTGCTGAAGTAGCTCCTCTCGCTCATGGACCCAAGCACACGAACAGTCTTCATCTCTCAACTCCTCTACTCCTTGGTTAGGGAGGGTTGAAGGCCCAACCATAACCATAGGTGTAGGTCTCGGGTAGTCATAGGGCATGCGATACTCAGAAGCTCTCTTCCTCACCCATGAGGTATAGGGTTCCAAAGCAATACAATTCTTCAGACCAAGCTCTTTCCTTCCCTTCTTATGAATCTTGCGCCAAGCGCGGACCATCCTGTCCTTCATGTTTTGGGGATCTTTACCCTCTTGAAAGAACACACCCTCTAACAAAATGTTATCAGGTATATCCTTTAAGGGGAACCCAAGCTGACGATGTGCCAAAACAGGGTTGTAGTTAATCCCACCACATGTACCAAGAAGAGGCACATTGGAGAATTCACCACAAGAATCAATAATCTGCACACCATCATATATACGGTTGTACCAAAAGATATCATCATTAGTGAGAGACATAAGTCTCGTGGACCACCGTAGACATCCTTTGTTCTCCTTGAAGGCGAGCGTCTATGGCAAGTGTGAAATAAACCACTTGTACAACAAAGGCAAACAGTACACAATGGTACCACCACCCTTTGCATTCCTCATATGCAAAGAGAAATAAGTGTCACCCACCAGAGTAGGAACGAGATTAAGAGTAGAGAAAATCCTAATAGCGTTCACATCCACAAAATTGTCGATGTTGGGGAATAACACTAGTCCATAGATGAGAAGTACAAATATGGCCTCAAATGCGTCCTCACTCATGGCCTTCCCAAGCATGGTAGCTTGAGCAATGAGGAAATCAGATGGGAGACCTTGAATTCCACCTTTGATAGTCATATGAGCACCAACAATAGATTCATCTATATGCAACAGATCAACAATCTCTTGGGAATAAGGAACTCTCTCCAAGCCACTGAACGGCAACTGATCTAATATAGGTATACCCACAAGATAGGCATACTCCTCAAGTGTAGGCAAAAGCTGGAAATCCGGAAAAGTGAAGCAACAGTACAAGGGATCATAGAACTGCACCAACACACTCACCAGACCTTCATCCACCTGAGTAGCAAGAATAGACAGAAGCTTCCCATGGCGAGCTTTGAACTCCAAGGGGTCTAATACATAGGATGTAAAACTCCTTAACTCTTTCAAGTCAGGTTGTCTGAAACTGTACTTCTTCGTATTCCTTCTTTGCTTATCCATGTCTGAAAATTTGCAAATAGACCTCTTAAGTTCCTTGAAAATTTTCTCATTGTTGATGATATGGATGTGTATGAATGCATGTATGCAACAATCACACTCAAGGATCAAGCAAATCACACCACACAAAGGTCACGGGATGGATTAAGTCATCCTTAATATCAATCATCCATTTTGGTGGATTATGGTTTACACCTTATCAACACCCAAGTTCCATTGATATTAAGGATATACTAGAACGGATCAACCACGAATCAAGGGTTTGTTGCAAGTCATGAGCATGGAGTCTTGGTTAAGAACCACCCAAAGGGAGTGTACTAGGGTTTAAACCTGCTAAACATGTTCTACAAGAGGTTCCCATAGTCATCATCCCGTCTTTAGGATATTATCGGATAAACGACTACTCGTATTCCAAAAATATTCTCAAGAGAGACTCTTATGAGTGTAGTATCGCGTAAGAATTGTATCAAATCTTACACTTGAACGGCCTTCGCACTACATCCTGAAAATAGGCCAAGATGGGCTAGGTAATCTAAGGTCCTTGGCTTCTAAGGCATATATTGGAAAGAGTAATGCCTAACCACGACTAATCCTGTGACATTATTGATCCCAACATAACCTCCACCAAGTGAATGGACTTGCAAGTCAACTTGCTAAGGAATAACTCCACACAAGTCAACAAGACTATGCCATTCTCCTATCATAAGTGCACTCGAGTTCGAGTATAGAACTCATCTCACAAGAGACCACCAAGCACACAAGCAATTGATATATCAAGCAATTCATACATTATAAACAATACAGTAATCCCAAATTTGCACAAAAATGTGTCATAAAGAATAAAAACATACAATACAACAAAGGCAAAAAATAGACTAAATCCACTAGGAAAGATCCGTCCCTAGTGTAAGACCCCAATTTTTGCCCTAAGATCCCTCATGTCATCATATCATATCATATCATTGCCTCAAGGATCATTGTACACATTGCCTCCCTCCTAGTGGGTGGGTCATATTGTGAGTGTGGTTCTTGATCACCAAGCATGTTTAGCATTTGTATATCATTGCTTTTCATTTGTTTATTAACCCAAAAGTACAAAAATATTGTCATCTAACCTTGTTACTTGCAGATGAAGCAATTAGGTCAAACCAGCTAAAGCAAAGCATTGAACCATAGATGGTGGCCATTCTGAATAATTTGGGCACCATGATCCTTCATCAAGAGTTCATATGAGTTGTGATATCATTTTGGATCAAGATCTCAAGTGATAGAGGCTTGAAATTCATCAAAACATGGCTCAGTCAACCAAAACCCTAGCAAAGTCAACTGTGGTCAACTGTGCATTTAATCAGGGATTTGATGGTGGGAAATGGTTTGAGAGGTCTCATTCATGTCCATGTAAGCCTCATATAATATGTCAAACATCAACATTGAGGAATTGGAGGTCAGACAAAAATTTCCCAAAATAGCAAGTGACCTGTAATTTTCAACTGCCAAAAATGGAAAGGTCTTCTCCTCAAATTTACATCATCAATCAAGCTTCAAATGAAATTTTGTCCAACATGAAAGTTGAAGATCTTGCTCTTATCTTTCCAAAAAGTCCAAGAACACTCATTTCTCATGTGTGGTTGGCAAGTTGTGATCGAATCATTTTCAAGAAAAGTTGAACTTCAAGGAGGCATAACTCTTGAACCATTTGGCCAAATTGAGTGAGGTTTTTTGAGCAAACTCCATTTGACATGCTTTATCATAATCCATCATTACATTGCATCAAAAATCATCACATTAAAAGTCCATTTTTCAAGTGAACCAATTTAAATTTTGGTGGGAAAAAAGGTGATTTTGAAAAATACACATGATTTTCACTCCAAACCAATGCCAATCACTTCAAAACAGAAATTTGGACTTGCTTCAACTGGTTTTGCACTGTTCCATTGGTTCTAATTGAAAAAGGGCATTTTGGCATTTTTACATAACATGTGCAATTCACTAATCCATTTCATTTGTTGCTAATCATGTTTACCAAGTGGATTAACAGGTACTATAAGACCTTAATCCTAACAGAAAATCGAGATCCACAATCACAATCTCAGATCCAAATCAAAAATCATCTCAATTCTCTCAAATTCTCTCAAAAAATTTCAACTTCTTTTCATCAATTTCTGCATTGCTTTTGCTTTGTTCTGGTTCTAATCATCATTTGCAGGCTGTATTGGTGTGAATTGAAGGAAGATCATTGAGAATTCGTGCTGGATCTTGACGGTTGAAAGTTGAAGATTCACATGGCAGTTAAAGATTTCTGCGCATTCAGGCATTGTTGAGCTGAGGTTTTGCTTCCATTCATCTTCCTATTGATCATAGAAGTTCTGTTTTCACCATTGGAGCTTTGAATCCAGCAGAATCAAGATCTGCATCTTCATTGAGGTAAAACTCGATTGCTCTAATGCTTCCAATTGTCATGTGTATCTGATAGATCTTTTGTTGCTGATTATCATGAACTTTAAATCGTGTTAAACCATGCTATAATGAGAGAGAACGGTTGATTTGAAATTTGATGAGTGATCCTTGATCCATTCGATTCACGCTTGATTTGGTGTTTTTGGATGTGTTAATTGTTATTTGTTCATGCCTAATGTTGGATCTTTGAAATGCCATGCTCGATTCACGTTTCTGGAACATTTCGTTTTTGCTGGAAAATTGTGCATGAAGATCATGAAGATCTTCATGTTGTTCTTCATTCTGGAAATTTTCCTGCGGATTTATCCGCAACCTTCATCGTTGTAGCTACGCCTTTTCCTGCGGATTCGCGTGTGTTTCCTGCGGATTCACGCGATGCATGCATGCTGCATGCGCTAGGGTTCCGGTCTAAATGACCGCGTTTTGCTTCATGGCGCGTTTTCTCATTTTGAATTCACACGCGGTTCGATCCCGCCCCATGACACTTTCTTTTTTTTAGCTTTTGGCATTTTATTCAATTGTCTTCACATATCCATATGCCTTCCATTCATCATTTTTAATTTCTCATCACATGAAAAAATCATAACTCTCTCAATAAAAATCCAAATCACATGCAATTTTTTTCACCATGATCTTTGCCATGTCTTCTATTTTTTTATGATTTTTAATGAATTTGTGCACGTGTAGAAAAAATAATTGCCTAGGGTTTGTTTTCATATGTCATTTTTTGCCTATTCTTTACCATTTTGATTGTGAAATCATGATGCTTGATCCAAAATTCTTGAAAATTTACATGCATGACCTAGACTCATTCCTGGTCATTTTGGTATATGGTTTGCTAATTTTGCATTTCTGGATTGTGAGATATGATGTGATCTTTGGAGGTGTGACAATGTATGTCACACCATTTCTTGTTCATGTTCTTGATTTTATTTTCCATGCTTATTGAACTTGAAATGACTTGTATTTTTGCATGTTGATACTTATGGATGTTAAGTTTGCTTGTGATTTTTCCTGGGATTTTTGAATGCATTTTCTATTTGTTTGAGAATTTTCCCTCTGTTGGACCAATTGTGAACATTAAGTGAGTCATGATTTTATATGATTTGTGAAATCCTTGGTGTTTATTGGATGGACTTGAAATTTGGCATGTGTATTATAGGCATCTTGAAGTTTGCCATGGCTTTGATCTCATTCATTTATCATGTTTGGTTCCTGTTTTATGATTGCATGAACTTGATGTACCATTTAGTGACTTGTATGAGCTTGCTTGAACATGCTTTGATTTGTTGATTTTAATTGACTTGCTTCCACTTATCCAAATGCCATGAAATTTGGTATGTTGCTCATTGAATGTGTTCAGTTTGAGCATGATTTTTCCTGGAATTTATTGAGCCAGTTTGGTATTGATATGCTTGTGTTCATTCTGTTTACATCATTGAGTTCCCAACTTGCCTAGTTTGACATGATTTGCTTATGAAATGCAATTGGTGAATGCTTTTGACATGAGACCAATTAGACCTTGTTCTTATTTGATTAATCTTGGTTTTGGTCAACTTTCATGTTCTGTTTTAAATTTTTTCCCTATCTTGGACCCTAGGCTTTGGCCTAAGGGTTTACTTCTCACATTTGAGTTTGATTTTCAGGTTGAAGAAGCAATTGCTTTAAGGAATTTAATTCAAGTTGATTGAGTTTGGTTTATTTGATTGTCATGAACTAACTTGGTTTGTTTTGTAGGATGCTAGCTCATTTGATTTGAGTTTGTGCTTTGCACATGTGATTGATTGTGTTGACTGTTGGCTCTTATCTTGTCTGTTTTGACTTTGTGATTGAGTACTGATTATATTTGATTGATTTCAGGTACCTTAGTTGCTATAGTTCCATTGTGAACTTGCTATTGCTTTGCTTTGCTTAAGCATTGAGGTAGAATCTCTTGTCTCCATGTAGTCTGGAAGACCTGGCCTGTTACTTGGCCAGGCACCTGTCTGAAGTCCTCCTTAAGAGGCAATGTTTGTGATTGTTTAACTTTGTCCCCAAGCAGGTAAAGTCCTTCTAATAAGGCAATTGGTAGACAAAAGAGATATGTAGCCTATCTCCTACTATTCTGTGTGTCACTCACCTTGCTCACACCACATGTGTTGATGCATAGTGAGTAAAAACCCAAGATCTATCGAGTCATTAACTTGTGGAGAGAGTTCCATCTTTCTGAACTCCCACACCTTCTGATATTCAATGCTCTCCCAGACCAGGGATAAGAGTAATGAGGCACACCCCTCATATCCTTTCATCCGCTTCACCTTGGCTCTCAATGTCAAGGTTAAGAGCACCACTTACCCCATTCCAGTTGACTTCATAGTCTAACCCTTTGCTTGAGCCTAATTGCTTGGTTATAGTGTGTGCTAAATGACTTTGTTTGATTGATTGCTTGTTGCATTTGTACATGTTTGCTTGCATGCCTTTGTGCATTTATCATCATTAATTGTTCATTATTGCATGCTCATCATTTCATATCTTTGTGATCCATGTTTGAGTTTGCCCATTGAGGACAACAGTAAGTCCATTAATTGGCCATTGTTCCTATGATTTGGAAGGGATAGAGTGTAAGACCATTTCTTTTGGCCACTTATGTCCATTGCTTGTTTGTTTGTTGTATGTGAGGATGCAACTGTAAGACCATGTTGTTGGCTTTTGTATTCCTATGATCATCCTTTGGAGGTTGGTATAAGTCCAGATAGATTGGCATCTGACATCCATGTTTTGTTTTACCTTAGGAGGTTGGAATAAGTCCATTTATTGGCATCTGACATCCATGTCTTGTTTTAGGAGATTGGTGTAAATCCATTTATTGGTATCCGGTATCCGCTTTTGTGTGCGAGATTGGAGTAAGTCCATTTATTGGCATCCGGTATCATTGTTTTGTTTTAGGAGATTGGTGTAAATCCATTTATTGGTATCCGGTATCCGCTTTTGTTTGTGAGATTGGTATAAGTCCATTGATGGCATCCGGTATCACCTTGCTTTTATTTGCTTGTTTTGTTGCCTATTCCTAAGGACGCACTTGAATCATCTTTTATATGATCTCAAGAGGTGAACCTTTCTGAGAAGTTTTACATTCTTCCATCCATTCCCTTCACCCTCTTTGTCCTAAACCTTTTCACACTTTGCTTTCAAAACTTTGACTTGTAGTGCAAACATCTTCATGTCTTTTCAAATTAGAAACCTGGACCCTAAGTCCTTGACTTTTCAAACTCCATTTCATAACACTTCGTTGAATCAATCCTAATCATACCTTGACCATATTTTGTGAATACTCATAATCAATTAACTTCACCCATTCAATTGTTTTGTGGCTTTGTCCATTGTTAATATGTTTTCATACATTAGCCATAGGTTTCAATTACCATAGAGGTTGATGTAAATCTTACCTTATCCTTAGTGAGTCGATTGTAAGACTTCCATACTGAAAACAGGGTTAACCCCTCTAGTACGTCGAAGTCGTCCTCGCATGGTGGATTGTTGATTCAGGTTGAGTTTTCTCCCATTGGTAATGAAAAGCCTTAACGCTTGTTTTAAAATGAACCCACTGAATTTTTGGAAATTATTTAGCCGAACTACGGCGTTTTGATCCTTACCTTTGATGGAAGGTACGTAGGCAACGGGTTCATCCGTTCAAACACAAAAATAATAAAAAAATTGTACATTCTTTTCTCATCATCCCATTCATGTTTGCACAATATGTCAAAAACAAATAAACATTTCTTATACAACAAGTGTGAAAAGGGCTCCCTAGGAATACCTAGGACGTGATGGGTGCCTAACACCTTCCCATTGCGTAATTTACCCCTTACCCAGATTCTCTGATCTTTTTCATTAGTTTTCTACGTGTAAAACTTCTTAGGTTTTTGTTCGCTTTTTAACCAGTCCTTAGGATAAATAAAAGTGCGGTGGCGACTCGATTTCTTGTATACTTTGCTTATGGTTTAATCAATAAATCATATAGCGACGAATACACCGCTACAGAAAAGTGGCGACTCTGCTGGGGATAACATTAGACCTTCCCTGGTGGTATTGCCTACTTTTCACCCTTGTTGTGTGATATATTGTTTATGTGTTATTTGACATATTTTTGTACAATTTGGGATAACTGTATTGATTGTAATGTTTGAATCGCTTGATATACAATTGTTGTTTGCTTTGGTGATCTCTGTGAGATGAGTTCTATACCCGAACTCGAGTGCACTCTAGGATAGGAGAATGGCGTAGTCTTGTTGACTGGTGTGGAGTATTCCTTAGCCAGTTGACTTGCGAGTCCATTCACTTGGTGGAGGTCATGTTGGATTAATAATGTCACACAAGTTATTTGTGGTTAGGCATTATTCTTTCAATCATGTGCCTTAGAAGCCGAGGACCTTAGTTTACCAAGCCCATCTTGGCCTATTTTTTAGGACGTAGTGCGGAGGTCGTTCAGATGTCAGATCTGATGCGATTGTTACGCGATACTACACTCATAAGAGTCTCTCTTGAGAATATTTTCGGAATACGAGTATTCGTTCCTCCGATAATATCCGAAAGATGGGACGATGATTATGGGAACCTCTAGTAGAACATGCTTGGCAGGTTTAAACCCTAGTACACTCCCTTTGGGTGGTTCTTAACTGAGACTCCATGCTCGTGACTCTCAGCAAACCCGTGATTCATGGTTGAGTCGTTCAGACATCGTTAATATCAATGGAACTTGGGCGTTGATAAGGTGTAAACCATAATCCGCCAAAATGGATGATTGATATTAAGAATGTTCGAGTCGGTTCAAGTATCGTTAATATCAATGGAACTTGGGTGTTGATAAGGTGAAAAACCTAAATCCACCAAAATGGATGATTGATATTAGGGATACGATGAGCTTTCCCATGACCTTTGTTTGGTGTGACTTGCTTGATCCTTGAGTGTGATTGTTGCATTCATTCATTCATGCATTCATCTGCATTCATGTCATCAGAAAAAGAAAAAAATTTCAAGGAACTTAAAAGGGTTTATTTGCAAAATTTTCAGACATGGAAAGACCAAAAAGGCATACAAAGAAGTACAGCTTTAGACAGCCCGATGTGAAAGAGTTAAGGAATCTGACATCTTATGTACTAGATCCCTTGGGTTTCAAAGCTCGCTATGGGAAGCTTCTACCTCTGTTGACTACTCAGGTTGATGAGGGACTGATGAGTACTCTGGCTCAGTTTTATGATCCTCTGTATCACTGCTTCTCTTTCCCGGACTTCCAGTTGTTGCCTACCTTGGAGGAGTAGTCTCACCTTATTGGGATTCCGATTCTGGATCAGGTGTCGTTCAGTGGCTTAGAGAGTATTCCGACCGCTCGAGAGATTGCAAACTTGTTCCACATAGATGAAGCTTTGATTAAAGCTAATCTGACTACCAAAGGTGGAATTCAGGGTTTTCCTTCTGAGTTCCTCGTCGCTCAAGCTACCATCTATGGGAAGGCCATGAGTGAGGATGCCTTTGAGGCTTTATTTGTGCTGCTCATCTATGGGTTGGTATTATTTCCCAACTTCGACAAGTTTGTGGATATGAACGCCATTAGGATCTTCTCAGTTCTTAATCCCGTTCCGACTTTGTTGGGTGATGCTTATGTCTCTTTGCACCTGAGGAATGCAAAGGGTGGAGGAGTTATTGTCTGCTGTTTGCCTTTGCTGTACAAGTGGTTTATTTCGCACTTGCCGCAGACACTTGCTTTTAAGGAGAACAAGGGATGTCTACGGTGGTCTCAGAGACTCATGTCTCTCACTAATGATGATATCTCTTGGTATGATCGCGTGTATGATACTGTGTAGATTATTGATTATTATGGTGAATTCCCTAATGTGCCTCTTCTCGGTACATGTGGTGGGATCAGCTACAATCCTATTCTAGCACGACGTCAGCTTGGGTTCCCCCTAAAGGATAAACCTCATAACATTCTGTTAGAAGGTGTATTCTTTCAGGAGGGTAAAGATCCCCAAGGCCTGAAAGTCAGATTTATTCGCGCTTGGCGCAATATTCACAAGAAGGGTAGGAACGAATTGGGTCCGAAGAATTGCATTGATTTGGAGCCATATACTTCTTGGGTCAGACAGAGAGCTGCCGAGTACCTTATGCCATATGATCATCCGAGACCTACACCGTTGGATGTGGCTGGGCCTTCAACCCTCCCTAACCAACGTGTAGAGGAGTTGAGAGAAGAAGACCTTTCACGTGCCTGGATCCGTGAAAGAGAGGAATTTCTGCAGCAAATCAAGGAGAAGGACGCTCTGATTGAGTTTCTCGAGCATCGGGTAATCGACGATCCCAACGATACTTGGACTTCTCTGCTTCCTCAGTCTTCCAAGTTTTGGAAGAGGAAGTATGATCGACTTGCAAAGGAGAAAGCAGATATGGAAGCTGCCTATGAGAGAGAGATCAAGAAGCTGTGTGCCTCTCGTCTTCCAGCATCCCGAACTTCTAGGGATCCATAGGATGTTATTTTCCTTTTCTCTTTGTAATATGATCAAAAACGATGTACTTTTTTGTCTCGATTATATTGAATGAGATATTTTCCATATGAAATTAAAATGCTTTAAATGATCAAAATTTGCAAATAATACCCTAAGGGTTCCTTGAAAATAAACAAAGCATATGCACAAGCATTTCATGCATCATGTTGCATAAGCAGGTACCTTGTTTCTGGTCTTCTTGTCCTAACTTTGTGTTCTTCATTTATTTTGAAGACAAGCTGACTCACCGGTATTATACTCGAGCCAATTCTGCAAGAGTTATGGATCAGCTAGAGCAAGAGAACCGTGAACTGAAGGAAGAGGTCGCCAGACTTGGCGCTTTGATGGAGCAACTCCTTGCTGCTCAGAACCAACCTGCTCAACTGCCTTCAACTCCTGTCCAGAGGACTGTCATTTCAGAGGTCGCTGTTCCGACTGTGCCAGCCGCCAATGCTCATTTCGCGTCTCATGCTATGCCAACCGAGTTTCCTTGGGGTATGCCTCCGGGTTTCATGCCTGATCTGCCTGCTCCAACCTTTGCTCACATGCCGGCATCTAGCCCGGTCCCTGCTGCTGCTCCTCCTGTCTTGCATACCATGCCGAGGGTAGATGACACCATCTATCATTCCGAGCCGTCTGAGGGCCCGGATGTTAATGAGAAGATGGAGGCTATGAATGACCAATTCCTTGAGCTGAGGAAGGAATTGAAGACTCTCAGAGGGAAAGATCTATTTGGCAAGTCTGCTGCCGAGTTGTGCCTCGTTCCAGGTGTCAAAATACCGATCAAATTCAAAGTGCCTGACTTTGAAAAATATAAGGGGAACACCTGCCCTCTTTCTCATCTGGTCATGTACGCCAGGAAGATGTCTACCCAAACTGATAATGATCAGCTTCTGATCCATTATTTTCAAGACAGTCTGTCCGGTGCTGCGCTCAGATGGTACATGAGTTTGGACAGTGCTAATATCCGATCCTTCAATGATCTTGGCGAAGCCTTCGTCAAGCAATATAAAAACAACATTGATATGGCTCCTGACCGTGATCAGCTCAGGGCCATGTCCCAGAAGGACAAGGAAACATTCAAGGAGTACGCCCAGAGGTGGCGAGAGCTGGCTGCTCAAATTACTCCACCGCTGGAGGAGAAAGAGATGACTAAGATCTTCTTAAAGACTCTTAGCTCATTCTATTACGAGCGGATGGTTGCAAGTGCTCCCTCTGATTTCATCGAGATGGTGAACATGGGGATGCGTCTTAAAGAAGGAGTCTGTGAAGGACGTTTAGCAAAAGATGAGAGCTCTTCTTCTAAACGATATGGGGCGTTTAAGAAGAAGGATGGGGAGGCACATGCTGTGCAATCCCATGCTAAGCCCAGAAGACCCTCTGTTCAGAGGAAGCCTGCACGGCATAACAACAATCAGCACCAGGTGGCTCATATAGCACCTGTATTCAGAGATAGTGCTCAATATCAGCAACCTCAGCAATATCAGCAGCAGCAACACAATCAGCAACAATCTTCTCAACAGTATCGTCAACAACAATCTCGTCCATAGCAACAGGCTTACTAGCCTCGTGGTAGCACCAGTAATTAAGCCAACATGAACTATGATAGGAAGAAGATCAGTTTCGATCCGATTCCCATGTCGTATGCAGAGTTGTATCCCTCTCTAATAGAGCGGAAGCTGATTACTCCAAGAGATCCTCCGGCTATACCGGTCAACCCTCACTGGTGGTATAAGCCTGACCTGCACTGTGTCTATCATTCTGGCGCTCTGGGCCATGATGTAGAGAACTGTTTTCAGCTGAAAACCAAAGTGCAAGATCTGATGCGATGCGGTATTCTGAGTTTTGAAGATTCAGGCCCAAATGTTACCAAGAACCCATTGCCCGCGCATGGGAAATCTGTTAATATGGTCCAGGGGTGCCCTGGGAAGTACAAAGTCAAATATGTAAGCCATATTAGACAATCGTTGGTCGAATTACATCGGTTGCTGTGTCAGTACAGCCACATGAAGCATGACCACGACAAGTGCCGCATCTGTTCGGTTAATCGTCTGGGTTGTAACCAGGTACGCAGAGAGCTTCAAGAATTGCTGGATGAAGGTACCATTGAGATTCTGCAAAATCGCAATGTGGATGAGGATGAACCAGAGGTCAATGTTATATCGCCTGTGTTCAAGCTTCCTGAGCCTGTTGTTATTCGCTATGATAGCAGCAAGCTGAGGGTTTCTCCGTCTTTGGTGATCAAGCCTGCAGGCCCTATGCCTTATTCTTCAGATAGAGCTGTGCCGTTCAGGTACAATCCCGTTGTTGTGGAAGATGGGGTAGAAGTGCCTTTGCCTTCAACATCTGTAACCAATATTGCTGATGTGAGCGGGTTGACTCGGAGTGGTCGAGTATTCTCTGCACCTCCCAAGGCTCCTGCTGTTTCTGATTCTATTGAGCGTCCGGTTGGAACGGCGGTTAATATTCAGAATCCGGCACCTGTTGCCAAACCCTCCTCCTCTGTACAAAAGACTCCTGCTTCTTCTGTTGGCCCGAGTGGCACTATGAATGAAGAATCTGATGAGATGTTGAGGCTCATCAAAAAGAGTGAGTACAATGTTGTAGACCAGCTTCTACAAACGCCATCCAAGATTTCCGTTCTATCTCTGTTGCTGAATTCAGAACCCCATAGGGAGGCTCTGCAGAAGGTTTTGGATCTAGCGTATGTTGATCATGACGTCACCGTTGAACAATTTGATGGTATAGTTGCAAACATCACCGCTTGCAACATCTTGAGTTTTAGTGACGCTGATCTCCCTGAGGAGGGAAGAGACCACAACATGGCTTTACACATCTCTATGAATTGCAAATCTGATGCCATGTCCAACGTGCTGGTGGACACTGGATCATCTCTGAATGTATTGCCAAAGACCACACTCTCTCGTTTGGCATATCAAGGTCCTCCTATGAGGCAGAGTGGGGTTGTTGTGAAAGCATTTGATGGGTCGCGCAAGACTGTGATTGGAGAAGTTGATCTCCCAATCAAAATTGGACCAAGTGATTTCCAAGTTACCTTCCAGGTAATGGATATCCACCCATCATACAGTTGTCTCCTTGGCAGACCATGGATTCACGAGGCTGGCGCCGTGACATCCACCCTACACCAGAAGCTGAAGTTTGTCAAGAATAAGAAACTGGTTGTGGTAGGGGGAGAAAAGGCTCTCCTGGTTAGCCACTTGTCTTCTTTCTCATATATTGACGCTGAGGATGAAGTTGGAACGCTGTTCCAAGCTTTATCTATTGATGAACCAATTGAGAAGAAGTCTCGTTCATTTGCTTCCTACAAAGATGCGAAACTGGCCATTGAGTGTGGTGCAGTTGCTGGTTTGGGGAAGATGATTGAGCTTGAAGACAATAGATCCCGGGCTGGCATTGGCTACTGTTCTGGGGCATTTAATGAGCAAGGTTTGTTCAAGAGTGGAGGATTCATCCATGCTGATCAACCTAAAGAGGTTGCTGCTATCTTGGAAGAGGATGCAGAAGATCTGAACAATTTCGTCATACCTGGTGGTGTCTTGCACAATTGGATCGCTGTAGATGTTCCTACAGTCATCCATAGATCAGAGTAATTGTTCACTTTGTTCAAAACCCTTCTCCCATGCCAAAAGGAGAAGTGATGACATTGTTGGCAGCATTTAATACAATGATATTTCATTCAATTAATGCATTGTTAAACATTTGTTTTCCATTTGTTTTCACTTTTTGCTTTTTGCATGAAAATCAGTGATCACAAAAAACCCATAAAAACAAGAATAAAAGCAATCATTTTTCATCTGCATAATGATTTGCTTGTTTAAATTCTAAAGTTTTCATTAACCAAAATCATTATGCAGGTTGATTCTAAAACCCATTGAACATAATGATCCAACGCCATCTCCCAATTTTGAATTCCCTGTATTCGAGGCAGAGGAAGATGATGTTGAAGGGATTCCTGATGAGATTACCCGTCTCCTTGAGCACGAGAAGAAGATCATTCAGCCGCACCTTGAAGATCTGGAAACAATCAACTTGGGGTCTGAGGATTGTGTTCGTATGGTGAAGATTGGGGCACTTCTTGAAGAGTCTGTCAAGAAGGAGTTGATCAGTTTGCTACGAGAATATTCAGATATCTTCGCTTGGTCATATGAAGACATGCCGGGTCTAGATACAGATATTGTGCAACATTTCCTGCCTTTGAAGCCTGAGTGCGTGCCTGTGAAGCAGAAGCTCAGAAGAACTCATCCAGATATGGCAGTGAAGATCAAAGAGGAAGTTCAAAAGCAAATTGATGTGGGGTTTCTGGTGACTTCTACATATCCTCAATGGGTGGCCAATATTGTGCCTGTTCCTAAGAAGGACGGAAAAGTCTGTATGTGCGTTGATTACAGAGATTTGAACAAAGCTAGTCCGAAAGATGATTTTCCTCTACCACACATTGACATGTTGGTAGACAATACAGCTAAATTCAAAGTCTTTTCCTTTATGGACGGATTTTCCGGATATAATCAAATCAAAATGGCACCCGAAGATATGGAGAAGACAACATTCATCACACCTTGGGGAACATTCTGTTATCGAGTGATGCCCTTCGGACTGAAGAACGCCGGAGCCACGTATCAACGAGCTATGACTACCTTGTTTCATGATATGATGCACAAGGAGATAGAGGTCTATGTTGATGATATGATTGCTAAGTCTCGAACAGAAGTTGAGAATCAAGCATCTTGATGTATATGGTGATTCGGCCCTAGTTGTTAATCAGATCAAGGGTGAATGGGAGACGAATCAGCCAAGTCTCATTCCATACAGAGATTATGCAAGAAGGATTTCAACTTTCTTTACAGAAGTTGACTTTCATCATATCCCTCGAGAGGATAATCGGATGGCGGATGCTCTTGCTACGCTTGCTTCGATGATTGTTGTGAAGTATTGGAATGAAGTTCCTAATATTGCCGTGATGCGCTTGGGTAGACCAGCTCACGTGTTTGCAGTTGAAGAAGTGAATGATGACAAGCCTTGGTACTTTGATATCAAGAATTTCCTCCAGAACTAGGTCTACCCGCCTGGGGCATCTATGAAAGACAGGAAAACTTTAAGAAGGTTGTCAGGCAGTTTCTACCTCAGTGGTGAAGTGTTGTATAAGAGAAATTTTGACATGGTTTTGCTCAGATGCGTGGATAGACACGAAGCAAACCTGTTGATGACTGAGGTCCATGAGGGTTCATTTGGTACTCATTCCAATGGACATGCCATGGCAAGAAAGATGTTGAGAGCAGGCTACTATTGGCTGACAATGGAGTCTGACTGCTGCAAGTATGTGAAGAAATGCCATAAGTGTCAGATTTATGCGGATAAGATTCATATTCCTCCGACACTTCTGAATGTGATTTCGTCACCATGGCCTTTCTCCATGTGGGGAATCGACATGATTGGCATGATTGAACCGAAAGCGTCCAACGGACACAGGTTTATTCTCGTAGCAATTGATTACTTCACCAAATGGGTTAAGGCCGCTTCATATGCGAATGTGACCAGACAGGTGGTTGTGAAGTTTATCAAGAACCAGCTGATTTGCCGTTATGGTGTGCCAGATAAGATCATTACTGATAATGGATCTAATCTGAATAATAAGATGATGGATGAGTTGTGCGCTGAATTCAAGATTGCACACCATAATTCCTCTCCCTACAGACCTAAGATGAATGGGGCTGTTGAAGCTGCTAATAATAATATCAAGAAGATTATCCAGAAGATGACAGTTACGTACAAAGATTGGCATGAGATGCTGCCATTTGCTTTGCATGGATATCGTACATCTGTCTGCACTTCAACAGGAGCAACCCCTTTCTCTCTTGTTTACGGCATGGAGGATGTTCTCCCAGTAGAGGTGGAGATCCCATCAATGAGAGTCTTGATGGAAGCCAAGTTGACTGATACTGAATGGATTCAGAGTCGTTACGACCAACTGAATTTGATTGAAGAGAAGCGACTGACTGCCATGTGCCATGGTCAGTTGTATCAACAGAGAATGAAGAAAGCATTCGATAAGAAGGTCAAGCCTCGTGTGTTTCGAGAAGGTGACCTTGTGCTCAAGAAAGTCTTGTCTTTCGTGCCCGATTCCAGGGGCAAGTGGACTCCAAACTACGAGGGTCCATATGTTGTTAAGAGAGCCTTTTCAGGCGGTGCATTGATGCTTACAACAATGGATGGGGAGGATTTCACTCGTCCTGTGAATCCAGATGCAGTCAAGAAATACTTTGCCTAAAAAAAAAGTATATGCAAATGAAAAAACAGAATAGCTCGCTAAGTTGAAAACCCAAAAGGGCGGCTTAGGCAAAAATGAGCGTCTCGGTGGAGAACCCGCAAGGGTAATCCAGACAAAAGTTAGAGACTTGAAAAAAAGTATATTTGCATCCCGCTAGATTGAGTACCTCACCCTGGGGCAATCTAGGCGAAAATTAGGGATTCGACAAGTAACTGCATCTTGACAAGACTTTCTGTTCCGCAGCCGTCTTCGTCAGAGGTTCTCGATTCTTCGTCAACTGAAGCTTCGCATACATCGAGATTCAAATTGGTAGAGAAAGGATCATTATGTTCAATGTAGCCCTCTTCCAATATATATCACTGATTTCAAATTTGTACAGATCTATGGAGTCTTGCCATTTGCAGGCTACCATTCCATCAAATCAATTTGAGCTTTTATCCAATTATTTGCATTCTTATTTGTTTCAATTCAACAAATGTTTTGCATGTTTTAATTGATAAAATGTCATTGTTTTAAACAAAATTTCCAAAATTTTTGTTTTAAACAAAGTGAACATTCACAATGACAAAAGGATACTTAAGAATTTCTCAGTGCTCTCCCGAGGGTGGCATGATTTCCGACAGGTAAGACATTTGTTCATATTCCTGGCATTGGTTGTATCCTCTTTATCCTGCTTGATTGTTGGGGTTGTTCCCCAAGCGGAGCTTTTGTTAGGGTTGTTCCCTAAGCAGAGTGCTTGTTGAAGACCTTGTTTTCTTCTCCAGCAGTATTCTCCCCCCAGCATGGGTGTTTTCCATTTGGAAGCTTCGGTAATTGGTGGTTTGAGACCCCGGTACCCTATCACTCTCCCCAGTGCAATCGCCAGCGGAGTTGTGGATTTTCTCCTCAGCATGGTTGCTTTCCTGTTGAAGATTCAATGGTTGATGGATTGATATCCCGGTACTTTACCTCTTTCCCAGCATTGTCGTGAGCTGAGTTGTTGCTTCTTTCCTCAGCACAGTTGCTAGCGGGATCTGTGATATGTCCCCAAAGTAGAGTGCTTGTGGAAGACTTCGTTTGCTCCAGTAGTACCCTCTTCCCAGGCCAAGTTGCCAGCGGAGTTGCTATATCTCCCCATCAGTGTGCTTATTCTTTCAAGCAGGGCAGTGATTGTGTTCCTCCTCAGCAGTTGTGGATATTCTCCTCGGAAGAGTTAGCATTTGGTGGTTGATCCCCAGCTCTCCTCCATATTTCCTAGTGGGTCCCTCCGTGGATTTCCCCAGTAGATCTGCCTGTAAATTTGTGGTTCGGCAGATCGTGTATATGCAAAATCCCCAATGGAATGGGTATTCCTCAACAGAGTCAGGATTGCATCTGAGTATTCCCCTCAGAATCTCCGCCGGAGTTGAAACCTCTGTTTTCCCCAGTAGGGTTGGTTGGTGATCTATCATCCAGAGATTTGGGTTGATTCCCTGATTGCTTTTGATCCTCAGTAGAGTGGCTTGTTGCAGAATCTACTTGTGTGATCTTTTCTTCATCCTCAGTGGGTTGTTCCCCAATGGAATGGATATTTACATTATCCCCAGGTAGAGTTGCTTGTGCAGTCAGATTCCACGTGGATGATCTGTTCTCCCTTTGTGGGTTGTTCCCCAGTGGAGTTATTGCGGAGTTGCCTTCCTGGCAGTTCTTGCTTGTGCAGTGAGCTCTTGTTCCCCTGCAGATATCTCGGGATTTCTCCCGTTTCCCCAACAGATTTGTCTTTGTGGCCGCTGTTGCCTGTTGTGACTTTCTGTGCCAGTTGGGTTGTGGTTGATCCATCACTCAGAGATTTGGTGTTTCCTGATATCTCCGATCTTTTGGCCTCCCCGCAGATCTTTGCTTTTCAGCTTGAAGATCTCCAGCAGATTGGCTTTCCAGTTGGACCTCCTTGGTTCTCCCTGGAAGTATAGTACCGGATGGTTGATTCCTGGTCCTGTTTGTGTTAGAATTGTCTGATTTGTCAGCATTCATCAAACATTAATCACGCATATTCATGCATACTCATAAACATACAGATATTCATGTTGCATTTTTTGCCATATATCTTTTGTTTGTTGTTTCCTGCTATGGTGATATAGATCTCCTTTATAGATCTCCCAAAGCAGATGTCGGGTGTTTAATCTCTCAAAATAGAGTCAGCCCTTAAGCAGAAAGTGTCTATCCTTTCCTGCCATTTCCCCACTGAGATACATCCTCGTGGATGACGGTTGTTTCCGTTCCCTCCCAACACACATTGGGACGGGTTTGCCCTTTTGAGTTGTATCCTCATTAGGACAAGTCTTGATTCAGTCTGCCTTTTTGGTTCGATCCTAAATTGGCCTTTTTCAGTTGTCTCTTGCGCTTCACTGTGGCATAAATGAATAGTTGCTTACAAACCGGCGCTCATTCATCTTATCCTTAGTGGAATGTCTGGCCTCTGCCTACAAACCAGCAGTTGTAAGTCCTATCTTTGCGGTTTTTCTACCTACTACCCGGTAGTTTAAACCCTGTTTTCTCCCCTAACGGAGTTAACTTTGTTGTTCATCCCAACCGATGACAATTCCCTTTCTGTGGTCTTCTATCCAATCTTTGGTAGATATAATTCCCTCTTTGTGGTTATCTTCATCTAGTATTCGATGTTGATTTTTCCTTCGCTTGATTAAGTCGTTAGAATAAGCACTTATATCCCCAGCAAGTCTTTTGTGGATCATTGCCGTATGCTAGCAATTTTATCCCCAGCGGGTCCCTTCACCGTTTGTCAGTGATTGTGTTCCCTGGGTCATTGATTTTCATCAATGTATCCCCGGCGAGTCTCTTTTCGCTTACCCTCTTGTTGGTAATGTTGTGACTCCCTTTGATTGGTCATCTTTATATACCTAGTTGGTATCCCGATGCCTTTCTTTTCGGATTTTTATCCTATAAACAACCTACAACCCGGTTCAGGATAATCTTCCTCTCGAGGTTATTATTCACGTTTTGACGGCTATGAATAATATATCTCATTCACTCTTCGGTCGAAGCCTTTCGTGTTTCCCCAGTCGAGTAAGATTCGTATTCCTTGTGGAATCGAATGTTCATCCTATAAACAAGTCTGCTTTTCTAGCTTTCTTCAGGGTGGTGAGTGTTTTGGAACACAAACCAATTCACATTTCCGGATTTTTATCCTATAAACACCCTACAACCCGGTTCAGGATAATCTTCCTTTTGAGTATACTATCCACGTTCTGACGGTAATGGATATTATATCTCCTTCACTCTCGGGTCAATCTTTTGATTATTTTCTCCGCAGAGTAAGATTTGCATTCTTTACAGAATCGAATGTCCATCCTATAAACAAGTTTGCTTTTCTAGCTTTCTTCAGGGTGATGAGTGTTTTGGAACACAAACCAATTCACGATTTCGGTCGATTTATCCTTTGTCAACCTACAACCCGGTTATGGATGATCTTCCATGCGAGGATATTATCTACGTTTTGACGGCTATAGATAATATATCTCATGCACTCTTTTGTCGGATCCTTTGTTTGTTCCCCCCAACTGAGTAAGATTTGCATTCTTTACAGAATCAAATGTCCATCCTATAAACAAGTTTGCTTTCGCTCTCTTCAGGATGATGAGTGTTTTGGAACACACACCAATTCACGCCTTGGTCGGTCGCCTGTTACATACCTACAACCCGGTATCCTTGGTGTTCCTTCCTGTCTGCTCCCTATTATGACCTTGGTCCCCTGTGGAGTCAGATTTTCCTGAGTTTATGTACCTTTTTCAGGTCTTTCTCAGATGTTTGGTTGATTGATATCTCTCACCCGTATACCGGTCTTAGATATTCATTCTTCCTGAGTTTGTTACTCACTAACCGGTAACATCTCATTCCTTTGGTTCCCCCTGGAAAGTCTTTGTTAGATTTCCCCAGCGGGGTTGTGTTTCTATTCGTGTTGCTGTATTGGCGTTCTCCCCAGTACATGCATTGTGTGAGTCATCTTGAGTCGTTCCAATGGATGTGTTTTCTTTTGGAATTGCTTCTTCTCCCTAGTTTGAATCCTTCTTTCCCTAGTGAGGTCTCCAGTCCAGTCGTGTCTTGTTCACGCTATGTCAGTTTTGTTTTCCCCTAATTCAGAGTCGTGTCCTGCTCACGTATGTAGCGGTGTATTCGTCGCTATATGATTTATTGATTAAACCATAAGCAAAGCATACAATGAATTCGAGTCGCCGCCGCACTTTTATTTATCCAAAGGACTGGCTAAAAAGCGAACAAAAGCCTAAGAAGTTTTACACGTAGAAAACTAATAAAAGATCAGAGAGTCTGGGTAAGGTGTAAATTACGCAATGGGAAGGTGTTAGGCACCCACTACGTCCTAGGTACTCCTAGGGAGCCCTTTTCACACTTGTTGTATAAAATTGTTATTTGTTATGACATAAGTACTGTGCAAACATGATTGGGATGATGAGAAAAGAATATACAATTTTTATTATTTTTGTGTTCGAACGGATGAACCCGTTGCCTACGTACCTTCCATCAAAGGTAAGGATCAAAACGCCGTAGTTCGGCTAAAAGATTTCCAAAAGGTTTGTGAGTTCAATTTTAAACAATAGCACTTGAGGCTTTTCATTATCAATGGGAGAAAACTCGACCAAGACCAACATCCACCATGCGAGGATAGCTTCGACGTACTAGAGGGGTTAACCCTATTTTCAGTACGGAAGTCTTATAGTCGACTCACTAAGGATAGGGTGAGGTTTACATTAACCACAATGATAATTGAAACCTATGGCTAATGTGTGAAAAGATTAACAATGGACAAAGCCAAAACAATTGAATGGGTGAAGTTAATTGATTGTGATTGTGAAAGTAGGGTCAAAGTATGATTAAGATTGATTCAAAAGAAGTATTATGAAATGGAGTTTGAAAAAGTCAAGGACTTGGGGTCCAGGTTTTTAATTTGAAAACATGAAGATGTTCGCACAATATCTATCTCAAGTTTGAAAGCAATGTGTGAAAAGGTTTAGGACAAAATGGGGATGAATGGATGAAAATGGAGTGTAAAACTTCCTAGAAGGTTCACCTCTTGAAATCATATAGAAGATGACTCAAGTGCGTCCTTTGGAATAAGCAATAAGCAATAACAAAATAAGCAAACAAATGATATCGGATGCCACTCAATGGTCTTACTCCAATCTCACCAACAAAAGCGGATACCGGATACCAATAGATGGATTTACACCAATCTCCTAAACAAAGAAACAAGGATGTCGGAAGCCAATAGATGGACTTATTCCAATCTCCTAAAACAAAACGAAACTTGGATACCGGATGCCAATCTGTCTGGGCTTATACCAATATCCAACATATGATCATAGGAAAGCAAAGGCCAACTTGCAGGGACTTACAATTGCATCCTCACATACAACAAATGCAAATGCATCAAGCAAAGAGAAGATGAGTGGCCAATGAGATGGTCTTATACTCACTTCCATATCATAGGAACAATGGCCAAAGGATGGTCTTACAATTGTCCTCAATGGGCAATCAACAAGGATATGTCACAAAGACAAATGAGATGATCATGCACTAATGAGCAATTAATGATGATAAATGCATAAAGCATGCAAGCAAGACATGTGTATATGAAGTGAGCAATCAATCAATTAAAGTCATTCAGCACACACTATAACCAAACAATCAGGCTCACACAAAGGGTTAGGCATTGAAGCCAACTGGAATAGGGTTAATGATGCTCTTAACCTTGCCATTGAGGGGCTAAGGTGAAGCAGATGAAAAGATATGAGGGGTGTGCCTCATTGCTCTTATCCCTGGCCAGGGAGAGCATTTGAATATCAGAAGGTGTGGGAGTTCAGAAAGTAGGAACTCTCTCCACAGATTATTGACTCGATAGATCTTGGGTTTTTACTCACTATGCATCAAACACAAGTAGTGTGAGCAATGTGAGTGACTCACGGAATAGTAGGAGATAGGTTGCATATCTCTTGGGTTCTACCAATTGCCTTATTCAAAGGACTTTTCCTGCTTGGGACAAATGTAAACACACACAAGCATTGCCTCTTAAGGAGGATTTCAGACAGTTGCCTGGTCAAGTAACAGGCCAGGTCTTCCAGACTACATGAAGATAAGAAGTTATACCTCAATGCAAATTTCTATTAAGCAAAGCAAAGCAAGTTCTTAAAGAACTATAAGCAACTAAAGGTACCTGAAACCAGTCAAACAGAATCAGTACACAACTCAAAGTTAAACCAAAATGAGATAAAGGTCAACAGTCAACACAATCAGTTAAATGTGCAATGCACAAGGCTCAAAGCATGTGAGCCAAGCAACCTACAAAACAAACAAGTTAGTTCATGATAATTAATCAAGCTCAATCAACTTGCATAAGTTTCCTTAAGGCATTTGTTGCTTAACCTGAAACAACAAACTTAAACATGAGCAACATGACCACTAGGACAAGCCTAGGGTCAAAAAGAGATAAAAAGTTTAAAACAGCAAGGGACAAGTGCCCAAAGTCAAGACAAATCAATCAAGAAGCAAACCCAAGTGGTTCCATGTTCATATCAATCATCATCATCATTTCATAAGCAAATTAGGTCAAAGCATGGCATATAGAAGTTCAAAGAAGTCAACAGAATGATTTAGCTCAAACCCAATCACAAACATTTCAATAAATTATCAAATAATTCATGATCAAACATCATCCATAACATGATAAGCATACCAAATTTCAGCTCATTTGGATCAAGGGAAGTAGGTCAATGAAAATCAGAAAAGCAAGGCAAGTTCAAGCATGCTCAAAGAAGTCAACCAAACATGCACCAACTTCAATAAATCATAAAACAGTGACAACATATGAGAAATGAATGGGATCAAAACCATGACAAAGCTTAAGATGTCTACTAATCACATGTCAAATTTCAAATTCATCCAATTAAGTATGAGAATTTCACAAATCAAATGAGAACATGTGTCATAAAAAGTCAACATATGACCAAACAGGGGAGAAAATCCCAAAAAAATAGGAAATGCCATCAATAATTCCAGAAAAATTCACATGTATTCCAGACATCCAGAAGTATGTTCATGCAAAAATTCAAACCAATTTGAGTTCATTAAGCATGGTAATAAAAATCATGAAGTTGGACATGAATGGTGTGACACAAATTGTCACACCCCTAATCAAAAAATCATAACTCCACAACCAGAAATGATAAATTCACAAACTCTACACCAAAATCACCATGAACATGTCTAGTTTAAGCACAAAAAATTTCAGCCTCATTGGATAAAGTATCACCATTTCACAATCAATTTGGCAAGACATACATAAAATGGACACATATGACAAACCCTAGCACATTTTAAAATCCACACATGCAAAAAATCTGGAAAAATCATGATAAAAAACTAGAGGTCAAGATGAACATTTTGCAAAAAGTCCCATGAAATTTGGATTAAAAATGAGTGTGCTATGATTTTTGGAAGATGGTGTCACAAAATGAAATAAAAATTGAGAAATAAAATGATTTAATGGAATTAATAAGCGACCGGTGGCATAATGGTAATATTGGGGTCCCTTAAGTGAAACGCACCGTTTCACTTAAGGAGGTGTCCTGTTCCTATTGGTGCATGGCAATGTAACAGGGTATCTTCATGCAAACGCGGGTTCCAGCAGCCAAAACATTTTCTGGGTTCATGGAATTAGGGTTTCATTACTGTTCATCATCATCAACAAATCGAAATGAAATTTTTTCCAGAATTGGGAAACAAATACATCAATCAACTCAGCAAACAATGCACATCAACATTACAACATCCATTTTCAATGACTCGAGCTAACAAAGCAGAACCAAGCACAAACATATTCACATGTGAAACTTCATGTCAACATAACTTTCAAAATACACAACCAAATGCCACGATTTAAAGTTCAACAGAATCAGCATGGAAAGACCTTTCTAAAGCATATCATAATCTTGAAAATGGTGTGATTCGAAAACTTACCAAATTTGGAGCACAGTGATGATTTGCTGGTTGTTTGGTTGTACAAGGCTGAAACAGATGAACAATGTTGCTTTAGATGATGAATGGTCAAGGAGTTTTAGCTCAGCAACCTTTGGAATAGCTCCACTCAAGATCTGCCATGGAAGAAGGTTGATGAAACAGTGCTGTATAATGGTGTTGCAGTTGTGGAATGATGCTTCCAATTGCTTCCAAAGTGATGGTGAATGATGAAGCAACCAACACAAGTTCGACCTCTTTTGGAGTTTTCAGCAAAAATTCAAGATGGAGAAAATGAATGTTTTGAGAGCAAGAGAGTTTTTTGATCTGTTTTGTGAAAGTGGCTAGGGTTTTTCAGCAGAAAAGTGAGCATATATACTGTGTTTTAGTGTTTGTTTAAGTTGGTTAATGGAAGTGTAATCACATTTTGCTAATTGGAGTGTTTTTGCTAATTGGTGGAATTTCACTTAAGTGGAAAGGGCATGGTTCTACAGTGCGAATTTGGGCCTTAAGCATGTCCAAAATATCATATCTGAACTTTGGCAAGTGGTAGAATGTGTAGCAAATAGCTATTTTGAAAGTCAACTTTTTTACCCTTCCTTTTTAATTCAAGTCAACTAAAAAATGCCATTTTGATTGATTGAGTTTTGGTGAATTGTGATGAAAGATTTGGATAGAGCACATCAAATATGACTTGTAGCAAAACACCTCACTTAATTTGGCCAAATGGTTTGGAAGATATGCCACTTTGAAGTTCAAAAATTTTTGAGAATGATTTGATCATAACTTGCCAACCACACATGAGAAATGAGTGTTCTTGGACTTTTTGAAAATGGGAGAACAAGATCTTAAACTTTTATGTTGGACAAAAATTCATTTGAAGCCTGTATGATGAAGTAATGTTGAGGAGAAGAAGTTTCCATTTTTGGCAAATTCCAATTACAGGTCAACTTTCTATTTTGGGAAATTTCTTGACTGACTTCAAATTCTTCACTGTGGATGTTTGACATGTTATATGAGGCTTATATGGACATGAATGAGACCTCTCAAACCAATTCCCACCATCAAATCACTGATTAAATGCACAGTTGACCATGGTTGACTTCAGTTGACTTTGCTAGGGTTTTGCTTGACTGAACCATGTTCTGATGAATTCCAAGCCCCTAACACTTGATATCTTGATCCAAAATGATGTCGCAACTCATGTGAGCTCTTGATGAATGATCATGGTGCCCAAATTCTGCAAGAATGGCCACCATCTATCTCAATGACTGACTTTGACTGATTTGACCTAATTTGCTTCATCTGCAAGTAATATGGTTAGATGACAATATTTTTGTACTTTTGGTTGATAAACAGATGAAAAGCAATGATATACAAATGCAATACATGCTTGGTGATCAAGAACCACACTCACAAGACAACCCACCCACTAGGAGGGAAGCAAAGGTGCACAAAGATCCTTGAGGCCATGATATGATATGATATAGGCCATGAGGGATCTTAGGGACAAAATTGGGGTCTTACAACGCATTCCTTTTTATTATCCCCAATAAGAGTCCTATTAGAGTCTTTGTTCCTGGTGAGTGTATTACTCCGATGGATCGTCTTTTCTTCTGTGTGAACTATATCCCCACAGAGGTTGTGTCTTTTACATGCATACATTTGCATCATGAGGTCTCTTAGGGACCAAAATTTGTCTCATTACTGTTATTTAAGCCCATTCTACCGCGGCAAGATGAAGATTTCTAAACTTCACTTCTCCGGATAGAATGACCTTAAATAGGGGCATCTGTAAGACCCCAATTTTTGCCCTAAGATCCCTCATGGCATCATATCATATCATATCATTGCCTCAAGGATCATTGTACACATTGCCTCCCTCCTAGTGGGTGGGTCATCTTGTGAGTGTGGTTCTTGATCACAAAGCATGTTTAGAATTTGTATATCATTGCTTTTCATTTGTTTATTAACCCAAAAGTACAAAAATATTATCATCTAACCTTGTTACTTGCAGATGAAGCAATTAGGTCAAACCAGCTAAAGCAAAGCATTGAACCATAGATGGTGGCCATTCTGAAGAATTTGGGCACCATGATCCTTCATCAAGAGTTCATATGAGTTGTGATATCATTTTGGATCAAGATCTCAAGTGGTAGAGGCTTGAAATTCATCAAAACATGGCTTAGTCAACCAAAACCCTAGCAAAGTCAACTGTGGTCAACTGTGCATTTAATTAGGGATTTGATGGTGGGAAATGGTTTGAGAGGTCTCATTCATGTCCATGTAAGCCTCATATAACATGTCAAACATCAACATTGAGGAATTGGAGGTCGGACAAAAAGTTTCCCAAAATAGCAAGTGACCTGTAATTTTCAACTGCCAAAAATGGAAAGGTCTTCTCCTCAAATTTACATCATCAATCAAGCTTCAAATCAAATTTTGTCCAACATGAAAGTTGAAGATCTTGCTCTTACCTTTCCAAAAAGTCCAAGAACACTCATTTCTCATGTGTGGTTGGCAAGTTGTGATCGAATCATTTTCAAGAAAAGTTGAACTTCAAGGAGGCATAACTCTTGAACCATTTGGCCAAATTGAGTGAGGTTTTTTGAGCAAACTCCATTTGACATGCTTTATCATAATCCATAATTACATTGCATCAAAAATCATCACATAAAAAGTCCATTTTTCAAGTGAACCAATTTAAATTTTGGTGGGAAAAAAGGTGATTTTGAAAAATACACATGATTTTCACTCCAAACCAATGCCAATCACTTCAAAACAGAAATTTGGACTTGCTTCAACTGGTTTTGCACTGTTCCATTGGTTCTAATTGAAAAAGGGCATTTTGGCATTTTTACATAACATGTGCAATTCACTAATCCATTTCATTTGTTGCTAATCATGTTTACCAAGTGGATTAACAGGTACTATAAGACCTTAATCCTAACAGAAAATCGAGATCCACAATCACAATCTCAGATCCAAATCAAAAATCATCTCAATTCTCTCAAATTCTCTCAAAAAATTTCAACTTCTTTTCATCAATTTCTGCATTGCTTTTGCTTTGTTCTGGTTCTAATCATCATTTGCAGGCTGTATTGGTGTGAATTGAAGGAAGATCATTGAGAATTCGTGCTGGATCTTGATGGTTGAAAGTTGAAGATTCACATGGCAGTTAAAGATTTCTGCGCATTCAGGCATTGTTGAGCTGAGGTTTTGCTTCCATTCATCTTCCTATTGATCATAGAAGTTCTGTTTTCACCATTGGAGCTTTGAATCCAGCAGAATCAAGATCTGCATCTTCATTGAGGTAAAACTCGATTGCTCTAATGCTTCCAATTGTCATGTGTATCTGATAGATCTTTTGTTGCTGATTATCATGAACTTTAAATCGTGTTAAACCATGCTATAATGAGAGAGAACGGTTGATTTGAAATTTGATGAGTGATCCTTGATCCATTCGATTCACGCTTGATTTGGTGTTTTTGGATGTGTTAATTGTTGTTTGTTCATGCCTAATGTTGGATCTTTGAAATGCCATGCTCGATTCACGTTTCTGGAACATTTCGTTTTTGCTGGAAAATTGTGCATGAAGATCATGAAGATCTTCATGTTGTTCTTCATTCTGGAAATTTTCCTGCGGATTTATCCGCAACCTTCATCGTTGTAGCTACGCCTTTTCCTGCGGATTCGCGTGTGTTTCCTGCGGATTCACGCGATGCATGCTGCATGCGCTAGGGTTCCGGTCTAAACGACCGCGTTTTGCTTCATGGCGCGTTTTCTCATTTTGAATTCACACGCGGTTCGATCCCGCCCCATGACACTTTCTTTTTTTTAGCTTTTGGCATTTTATTCAATTGTCTTCACATATCCATATGCCTTCCATTCATCATTTTTAATTTCTCATCACATGAAAAAATCATAACTCTCTCAATAAAAATCCAAATCACATGCAATTTTTTTCACCATGATCTTTGCCATGTCTTCTATTATTTTATGATTTTTAATGAATTTGGGCACGTGTAGAAAAAATAATTGCCTAGGGTTTGTTTTCATATGTCATTTTTTGCCTAACCTTTACCATTTTGATTGTGAAATCATGATGATTGATCCAAAATTCTTGAAAATTTACATGCATGACCTAGACTCATTCCTGGTCATTTTGGTATATGGTTTGCTAATTTTGCATTTCTGGATTGTGAGATATGATGTGATCTTTGGAGGTGTGACAATGTATCTCACACCATTTCTTGTTCATGTTCTTGATTTTATTTTCCATGCTTATTGAACTTGAAATGACTTGGATTTTTGCATGTTGATACTTATGGATGTTAAGTTTGCTTGTGATTTTTCCTGAGATTTTTGAATGCATTTTCTATTTGTTTGAGAATTTTCCCTCTGTTGGACCAATTGTGAACATTTTGTGAGTCATGATTTTATATGATTTGTGAAATCCTTGGTGTTTATTGGATGGACTTGAAATTTGGCATGTGTATTATAGGCATCTTGAAGTTTGCCATGGCTTTGATATCATTCATTTATCATGTTTGGTTCCTGTTTTATGATTGCATGAACTTGATGTACCATTTAGTGACTTGTATGAGCTTGCTTGAACATGCTTTGATTTGTTGATTTTAATTGACTTGCTTCCACTTATCGAAATGCCATGAAATTTGGTATGTTGCTCATTGAATGTGTTCAGTTTGAGCATGATTTTTCCTGGAATTTATTGAGCCAGTTTGGTATTGATATGCTTGTGTTTATTCTGTTTACATCATTGAGTTCCCAACTTGCCTAGTTTGACATGATTTGCTTATGAAATGCAATTGGTGAATGATTTTGACATGAGACCAATTAGACCTTGTTCTTATTTGATTAATCTTGGTTTTGGTCAACTTTCATGTTCTGTTTTAAATTTTTCCCTATCTTGGACCCTAGGCTTTGGCCTAAGGGTTTACTTCTCACATTTGAGTTTGATTTTCAGGTTGAAGAAGCAATTGCTTTAAGGAATTTAATTCAAGTTGATTGAGTTTGGTTTATTTGATTGTCATGAACTAACTTGGTTTGTTTTGTAGGATGCTAGCTTATTTGATTTGAGTTTGTGCTTTGCACATGTGATTGATTGTGTTGACTGTTGGCTCTTATCTTGTCTGTTTTGACTTTGTGATTGAGTACTGATTATATTTGATTGATTTCAGGTACCTTAGTTGCTATAGTTCCATTGTGAACTTGTTATTGATTTGCTTTGCTTAAGCATTGAGGTAGAATCTCTTGTCTCCATGTAGTCTGGAAGACCTGGCCTGTTACTTGGCCAGGCACCTGTCTGAAGTCCTCCTTAAGAGGCAATGTTTGTGATTGTTTAACTTTGTCCCCAAGCAGGTAAAGTCCTTCTAATAAGGCAATTGGTAGACAAAAGAGATATGTAGCCTATCTCCTACTATTCTGTGTGTCACTCACCTTGCTCACACCACATGTGTTGATGCATAGTGAGTAAAAACCCAAGATCTATCGAGTCATTAACTTGTGGAGAGAGTTCCATCTTTCTGAACTCCCACACCTTCTGATATTCAATGCTCTCCCTGACCAGGGATAAGAGTAATGAGGCACACCCCTCATATCCTTTCATCCGCTTCACCTTGGCTCTCAATGTCAAGGTTAAGAGCACCACTTACCCCATTCCAGTTGACTTCATAGTCTAACCCTTTGCTTGAGCCTAATTGCTTGGTTATAGTGTGTGCTAAATGACTTTGTTTGATTGATTGCTTGTTGCATTTGTACATGTTTGCTTGCATGCCTTTGTGCATTTATCATCATTAATTGTTCATTATTGCATGCTCATCATTTCATATCTTTGTGATCCATGTTTGAGTTTGCCCATTGAGGACAACAGTAAGTCCATTAATTGGCCATTGTTCCTATGATTTGGAAGGGATAGAGTGTAAGACCATTTCTTTTGGCCACTTATGTCCATTGCTTGTTTGTTTGTTGTATGTGAGGATGCAACTGTAAGACCATGTTGTTGGCTTTTGTATTCCTATGATCATCCTTTGGAGGTTGGTATAAGTCCAGATAGATTGGCATCTGACATCCATGTTTTGTTTTACCTTAGGAGGTTGGAATAAGTCCATTTATTGGCATCTGACATCCATGTCTTGTTTTAGGAGATTGGTGTAAATCCATTTATTGGTCTCCGGTATCCGCTTTTGTGTGCGAGATTGGAGTAAGTCCATTTATTGGCATCCGGTATCATTGTTTTGTTTTAGGAGATTGGTGTAAATCCATTTATTGGTATCCGGTATCCACTTTTGTTTGTGAGATTGGTATAAGTCCATTGATGGCATCCGGTATCACCTTGCTTTTATTTGCTTGTTTTGTTGCCTATTCCTAAGGACGCACTTGAATCATCTTCTATATGATCTCAAGAGGTGAACCTTTCTGAGAAGTTTTACATTCTTCCATCCATTCCCTGCACCCTCTTTGTCCTAAACCTTTTCACACTTTGCTTTCAAAACTTTGACTTGTAGTGCAAACATCTTCATGTCTTTTCAAATTAGAAACCTGGACCCTAAGTCCTTGACTTTTCAAACTCCATTTCATAACACTTCGTTGAATCAATCCTAATCATACCTTGACCATATTTTGTGAATACTCATAATCAATTAACTTCACCCATTCAATTGTTTTGTGGCTTTGTCCATTGTTAATATGTTTTCATACATTAGCCATAGGTTTCAATTACCATAGCGGTTGATGTAAATCTTACCTTATCCTTAGTGAGTCGATTGTAAGACTTCCATACTGAAAACAGGGTTAACCCCTCTAGTACGTCGAAGCCGTCCTTGCATGGTGGATTGTTGATTCAGGTTGAGTTTTCTCCCATTGGTAATGAAAAGCCTTAACGCTTGTTTTAAAATGAACCCACTGAATTTTTGGAAATCTTTTAGCCGAACTACGGCGTTTTGATCCTTACCTTTGATGGAAGGTACGTAGGCAACGGGTTCATCCGTTCAAACATAAAAACAATAAAAAAATTATACATTCTTTTCTCATCATCCCATTCATGTTTGCACAATATGTCAAAAACAAATAAACATTTCTTATACAACAAGTGTGAAAAGGGCTCCCTAGGAATACCTAGGACGTGATGGGTGCCTAACACCTTCCCATTGCGTAATTTACCCCTTACCCAGATTCTCTGATCTTTTTCATTAGTTTTCTACGTGTAAAACTTCTTAGGTTTTTGTTCGCTTTTTAACCAGTCCTTAGGATAAATAAAAGTGCGGTGGCGACTCGATTTCTTGTATACTTTGCTTATGGTTTAATCAATAAATCATATAGCGATGAATACACCGCTACAGAAAAGTGGCGACTCTGCTGGGGATAACATTAGACCTTCCCTGGTGGTATTGCCTACTGTTCACCCTTGTTGTGTGATATATTGTTTATGTGTTATTTGACATATTTTTGTACAATTTGGGATAACTGTATTGATTGTAATGTTTGAATCGCTTGATATACAATTGCTGTTTGCTTTGGTGATCTCTGTGAGATGAGTTCTATACCCGAACTCGAGTGCACTCTAGGATAGGAGAATGGCGTAGTCTTGTTGACTGGTGTGGAGTATTCCTTAGCCAGTTGACTTGCGAGTCCATTCACTTGGTGGAGGTCATGTTGGATTAATAATGTCACACAAGTTATTTGTGGTTAGGCATTATTCTTTCAATCATGTGCCTTAGAAGCCAAGGACCTTAGTTTACCAAGCCCATCTTGGCCTATTTTTTAGGACGTAGTGCGGAGGTCGTTCAGATGTCAGATCTGATGTGATTGTTACGCGATACTACACTCATAAGAGTCTCTCTTGAGAATATTTTCGGAATACGAGTATTCGTTCCTCCGATAGTATCCGAAAGATGGGACGATGATTATGGGAACCTCTGGTAGAACATGCTTGGCAGGTTTAAACCCTAGTACACTCCCTTTGGGTGGTTCTTAACCGAGACTCCATGCTCGTGACTCTCAGCAAACCCGTGATTCATGGTTGAGTCGTTCAGACATCGTTAATATCAATGGAACTTGGGCATTGATAAGGTGTAAACCATAATCCGCCAAAATGGATGATTGATATTAAGGATGTTCGAGCCGGTTCAAGTATCGTTAATATCAATGGAACTTGGGTGTTGATAAGGTGAAAAACCTAAATCCACCAAAATGGATGATTGATATTAGGGATACGATGAGCTTTCCCATGACCTTTGTTTGGTGTGACTTGCTTGATCCTTGAGTGTGATTGTTGCATTCATGCATTCATGCATTCATCTGCATTCATGTCATCAGAAAAAGAGAAAATTTTCAAGGAACTTAAAAGGGTTTATTTGCAAAATTTTCAGACATGGAAAGACCAAAAAGGCATACAAAGAAGTACAGCTTTAGACAGCCCGATGTGAAAGAGTTAAGGAATCTGACATCCTATGTTCTAGATCCCTTGGGTTTCAAAGCTCGCTATGGGAAGCTTCTACCTCTGTTGACTACTCAGGTTGATGAGGGACTGATGAGTACTCTGGCTCAGTTTTATGATCCTCTGTATCACTGCTTCTCTTTCCCGGACTTCCAGTTGTTGCCTACCTTGGAGGAGTATTCTCACCTTATTGGGATTCTGATTCTGGATCAGGTGTCGTTCAGTGGCTTAGAGAGTATTCCGACCGCTCGAGAGATTGCAAACTTGTTGCACATAGATGAAGCTTTGATTAAAGCTAATCTGACTACCAAAGGTGGAATTCAGGGTTTTCCTTCTGAGTTCCTCGTCGCTCAAGCTACCATCTATGGGAAGGCCATGAGTGAGGATGCCTTTGAGGCTTTATTTGTGCTGCTCATCTATGGGTTGGTATTATTTCCCAACTTCGACAAGTTTGTGGATATGAACGCCATTAGGATCTTCTCAGTTCTTAATCCCGTTCCGACTTTGTTGGGTGATGCTTATGTCTCTTTGCACCTGAGGAATGCAAAGGGTGGAGGAGTTATTGTCTGCTGTTTGCCTTTGCTGTACAAGTGGTTTATTTCGCACTTGCCGCAGACACTTGCTTTTAAGGAGAACAAGGGATGTCTACGGTGGTCTCAGAGACTCATATCTCTCACTAATGATGATATCTCTTGGTATGATCGCGTGTATGATACTGTGCAGATTATTGATTATTGTGGTGAATTCCCTAATGTGCCTCTTCTCGGTACATGTGGTGGGATCAGCTACAATCCTATTCTAGCACGACGTCAGCTTGGGTTCCCCCTAAAGGATAAACCTCATAACATTCTGTTAGAAGGTGTATTCTTTCAGGAGGGTAAAGATCCCCAAGGCCTGAAAGCCAGATTTATTCGCACTTGGCGCAATGTTCACAAGAAGGGTAGGAACGAATTGGGTCCGAAGAATTGCATTGCTTTGGAGCCATATACTTCTTGGGTCAGACAGAGAGCTGCCGAGTACCTTATGCCATATGATCATCCGAGACCTACACCGTTGGATGTGGCTGGGCCTTCAACCCTCCCTAACCAACGTGTAGAGGAGTTGAGAGAAGAAGACCTTTCACGTGCCTGGATCCGTGAAAGAGAGGAATTGCTGCAGCAAATCAAGGAGAAGGACGCTCTGATTGAGTTTCTCGAGCATCGGGTAATCGACGATCCCAACGATACTTGGACTTCTCTGCTTCCTCAGTCTTCCAAGTTTTGGAAGAGGAAGTATGATCGACTTGCAAAGGAGAAAGCAGATATGGAAGCTGCTTATGAGAGAGAGATCAAGAAGCTGTGTGCCTCTCGTCTTCCAGCATCCCGAGCTTCTAGGGATCCATAGGATGTTATTTTCCTTTTCTCTTTGTAATATGATCAAAAACGATGTACTTCTTTGTCTCGATTATATTGAATGAGATATTTTCCATATGAAATTAAAAAGCTTTAAATGATCAAAATTTGCAAATAATACCCTAAGGGTTCCTTGAAAATAAACAAAGCATATGCACAAGCATTTCATGCATCATGTTGCATAAGCAGGTACCTTGTTTCTGGTCTTCTTGTCCTAACTCTGTGTTCTTCATTTATTTTGAAGACAAGTTGACTCACCGGTATTATACTCGAGCCAATTCTGCAAGAGTTATGGATCAGCTAGAGCAAGAGAACCGTGAACTGAAGGAAGAGGTCGCCAGACTTGGCGCTTTGATGGAGCAACTCCTTGCTGCTCAGAACCAACCTGCTCAACCGCCTGCAACTCCTGTCCAGAGGACTGTCATTTCAGAGGTCGCTGTTCCGATTATGCCAGCCGCCAGTGCTCATTTCGCGTCTCATGCTATGCCAACTGGGTTTCCTTGGGGTATGACTCCGGGTTTCATGCCTGATCTGCCTGCTCCAACCTTTGCTCACATGCCGGCATCTAGCCTGGTCCCTGCTGCTGCTCCTCCTGTCGTGCATACCATGCCGAGGGTAGACGACACCATCTATCATTCCGAACCGTCTGAGGGCCCGGATGTTAATAAGAAGATGGAGGCTATGAATGACCAATTCCTTGAGCTGAGGAAGGAATTGAAGACTCTCAGAGGGAAAGATCTATTTGGCAAGTCTGCTGCCGAGTTGTGCCTCGTTCCAGGTGTCAAAATACCGATCAAATTCAAAGTGCCTGACTTTGAAAAATATAAGGGGAACACCTGCCCTCTTGCTCATCTGGTCATGTACGCCAGGAAGATGTCTACCCAAACTGATAATGATCAGCTTCTGATCCATTATTTTCAAGACAGTCTGTCCGGTGCTGCGCTCAGATGGTACATGAGTTTGGACAGTGCTAATATCCGATCCTTCAATGATCTTGGCGAAGCCTTCGTCAAGCAATATAAATACAACGTTGATATGGCTCCTGACCGTGATCAGCTCAGGGCCATGTCCCAGAAGGACAAGGAAA
Source organism: Lathyrus oleraceus (assembly GCF_024323335.1). Taxonomy (NCBI): domain Eukaryota; kingdom Viridiplantae; phylum Streptophyta; class Magnoliopsida; order Fabales; family Fabaceae; genus Lathyrus; species Lathyrus oleraceus. The sequence continues at coordinate 70,771,863 of NC_066585.1, forward strand.
CATTCAAGGAGTACGCCCAGAGGTGGCGAGAGCTGGCTGCTCAAATTACTCCACCGCTGGAGGAGAAAGAGATGACTAAGATCTTCTTAAAGACTCTTAGCTCATTCTATTACGAGCGGATGGTTGCAAGTGCTCCCTCTGATTTCACCGAGATGGTGAACATGGGGATGCGTCTTAAAGAAGGAGTCCGTGAAGGACGTTTAGCAAAAGATGAGAGCTCTTCTTCTAAACGATATGGGGCGTTTAAGAAGAAGGATGGGGAGGCACATGTTGTGCAATCCCATGCTAAGCCCAGAAGACCCTCTGTTCAGAGGAAGCCTGCACGGCATAACAACAATCAGCACCAGGTGGCTCATATAGCACCTGTATTCAAAGACAGTGCTCAATATCAGCAACCTCAGCAATATCAGCAGCAGCAACACAATCAGCAACAATCTTCTCAACAGTATCGTCAACAACAATCTCGTCCATAGCAACAGGCTTACCAGCCTCGTGGTAGCACCAGTAATCAAGCCAACATGAACTATGATAGGAAGAAGATCAGTTTCGATCTGATTCCCATGTCGTATGCAGAGTTGTATCCCTCTCTAATAGAGCGGAAGCTGATTACTCCAAGAGATCCTCCGGCTATACCGGTCAACCCTCACTGGTGGTATAAGCCTGACCTGCACTGTGTCTATCATTCTGGCGCTCCGGGCCATGATGTAGAGAACTGTTTTCAGCTGAAAACCAAAGTGCAAGATCTGATGCGATGCGGTATTCTGAGTTTTGAAGATTCAGGCCCGAATGTTACCAAGAACCCATTGCCCGCGCATGGGAAATCTGTTAATATGGTCCAGGGGTGCCCTGGGAAGTACAAAGTCAAATATGTAAGCCATATTAGACAATCGTTGGTCGAATTACATCGGTTGCTGTGTCAGTACAGCCACATGAAGCATGACCACGACAAGTGCCGCATCTGTTCGGTTAACCGTCTGGGTTGTAACCAGGTACGCAGAGAGCTTCAAGAATTGTTGGATGAAGGTACCATTGAGATTCTGCAAAATCGCAATGTGGATGAGGATGAACCAGAGGTCAATGTTATATCGCCTGTGTTCAAGCTTCCTGAGCCTGTTGTTATTCGCTATGATAGCAGCAAGCCGAGGGTTTCTCCGTCTTTGGTGATCAAGCCTGCAGGCCCTGTGCCTTATTCTTCAGATAGAGCTGTGTCGTTCAGGTACAATCCCGTTGCTGTGGAAGATGGGGTAGAAGTGCCTTTGCCTTCAACATCTGTAACCAATATTGCTGATGTGAGCGGGTTGACCCGGAGTGGTCGAGTATTCTCTGCACCTCCCAAGGCTCCTGCTGTTTCTGATTCTATTGAGCGTCCGGTTGGGACGGCGGTTAATATTCAGAATCCAGCACCTGTTGCCAAACCCTCCTCCTCTGTACAAAAGGCTCCTGCTTCTTCTGTTGGCCCGAGTGGCACTATGAATGAAGAATCTGATGAGATGCTGAGGCTCATCAAAAAGAGTGAGTACAATGTTGTAGACCAGCTTCTACAAATGCCATCCAAGATTTCCGTTCTATCTCTGTTGCTGAATTCAGAACCCCATAGGGAGGCTCTGCAGAAGGTTTTGGATCTAGCGTATGTTGATCATGACGTCACCGTTGAACAATTTGATGGTATAGTTGCAAACATTACCGCTTGCAACACCTTGAGTTTTAGTGACGCTGATCTCCCTGAGGAGGGAAGAGACCACAACATGGCTTTACACATCTCTATGAATTGCAAATCTGATGCCATGTCCAACGTGTTGGTGGATACTGGATCATCTCTGAATGTATTGCCAAAGACCACACTCTCTTGTTTGGCATATCAAGGTCCTCCTATGAGGCAGAGTGGGGTTGTTGTGAAAGCATTTGATGGGTCGCCCAAGACTGTGATTGGAGAAGTTGATCTCCCAATCAAAATTGGACCAAGTGATTTCCAAGTTACCTTCCAGGTAATGGATATCCACCCATCATACAGCTGTCTCCTTGGCAGACCATGGATTCACGAGGCTGGCGCCGTGACATCCACCCTACACCAGAAGCTGAAGTTTGTCAAGAATAAGAAACTGGTTGTGGTAGGGGGAGAAAAGGCTCTCCTGGTTAGCCACTTGTCTTCTTTCTCATATATTGACGCTGAGGATGAAGTTCGAACGCCGTTCCAAGCTTTATCTATTGATGAACCAATTGAGAAGAAGTCTCGTTCATTTGCTTCCTACAAAGATGCGAAACTGGCCATTGAGTGTGGTGCAGTTGCTGGTTTGGGGAAGATGATTGAGCTTGAAGACAATAGATCCCGGGCTGGCATTGGCTACTGTTCTTGGGCATTTAATGAGCAAGGTTTGTTCAAGAGTGGAGGATTCATCCATGCTGATCAACCTGAAGAGGCTGCTACTATCTTGGAAGAGGATGCAGAAGATCTAAACAATTTCGTCATACCTGGTGGTGTCTGCCATAATTGGGTCGCTGTAGATGTTCCTACAGTCATCCATAGATCAGAGTAATTGTTCACTTTGTTCAAAACCCTTCTCCCATGCCAAAAGGAGAAGTGATGACATTGTTGGCAGCATTTAATACAATGATGTTTCATTCAATTAATGCATTGTTAAACATTTGTTTTCCATTTGTTTTCACTTTTTGCTTTTTGCATGAAAATCAGTGATCACAAAAAACCCATAAAAACAAGAATAAAAGCAATCATTTTTCATCTGCATAATGATTTGCTTGTTTAAATTCTAAAGTTTTCATTAACCAAAATCATTATGCAGGTTGATTCTAAAACCCATTGAACATAATGATCCAACGCCATCTCCCAATTTTGAATTCCCTGTATTCGAGGCAGAGGAAGATGATGTTGAAGGGATTCCTGATGAGATTACCCGTCTCCTTGAGCACGAGAAGAAGATCATTCAGCCGCACCTTGAAGATCTGGAAACAATCAACTTGGGGTCTGAGGATTGTGTTCGTATGGTGAAGATTGGGGCACTTCTTGAAGAGTCTGTCAAGAAGGAGTTGATCAGTTTGCTACGAGAATATTCAGATATCTTCGCTTGGTCATATGAAGACATGCCGGGTCTAGATACAGATATTGTGCAATATTTCCTGCCTTTGAAGCCTGAGTGCGTGCCTGTGAAGCAGAAGCTCAGAAGAACTCATCCAGATATGGCAGTGAAGATCAAAGAGGAAGTTCAAAAGCAAATTGATGCGGGGTTTCTGGTGACTTCTACATATCCTCAATGGGTGGCCAATATTGTGCCTGTTCCTAAGAAGGACGGAAAAGTTCGTATGTGCGTTGATTACAGAGATTTGAACAAAGCTAGTCCGAAAGATGATTTTCCTCTACCACACATTGACATGTTGGTAGACAATACAGCTAAATTCAAAGTCTTTTCCTTTATGGACGGATTTTCCGGATATAATCAAATCAAAATGGCACCCGAAGATATGGAGAAGACAACATTCATCACACCTTGGGGAACATTCTGTTATCGAGTGATGCCCTTCGGTCTGAAGAACGTCGGAGCCACGTATCAACGAGCTATGACTACCTTGTTTCATGATATGATGCACAAGGAGATAGAGGTCTATGTTGATGATATGATTGCTAAGTCTCGAACGGAAGTTGAACATGTTGAGCATTTGTTGAAGCTTTTTCAGCGTCTGAGGAAGTTTAGACTTCGCCTGAATCCGAACAAATGTACATTTGGAGTCCGTTCTGGCAAGTTGTTGGGTTTTGTTGTCAGCGAGAGAGGTATTGAGGTTGATCCTGCAAAGGTCAAAGCAATACAGGAGATGCCTGCACCCAAAACTGAGAAGCAAGTTCGAGGTTTTCTTGGCCGCTTGAACTATATTTCCAGATTTATATCCCACATGACTGCCACATGTGCGTCGATATTCAAGCTCCTCCGGAAAGATCAGTCTCATGATTGGACCGAGGATTGCCAGAAAGCTTTCGACAGTATCAAAGAGTATCTGTCTGAACCTCCGATCTTGTCTCCGCCTGTGGAAGGAAGACCTCTGATCATGTATTTGACTGTTCTTGAAGACTCGATGGGTTGTGTACTCGGTCAACAGGATGAATCAGGGAAGAAAGAGTCTGTTATCTACTACCTCAGTAAGAAGTTTACTGATTGTGAGTCTCGGTATTCTATGCTTGAGAAGACGTGCTATGCTTTGGCTTGGGTAGCTAAGCGTTTGCGCCAGTACATGATAAATCATACAACTTGGTTGATATCCAGAATGGATCCAATCAAATACATTTTCGAGAAGCCTGCTTTAACTGGGAGGATCGCCCGTTGGCAGATGTTGTTGTCTGAGTATGATATTGAGTATCGAGCTCAGAAAGCTGTCAAAGGTAGTATCTTGGCTGACCATTTAGCGCACCAGCCGATTGAAGATCATCAGTCCGTTCAGTACGACTTCCCTGATGAGGAGATTCTATATTTGAAAATGAAAGATTGTGATGAGCCTACACTTGATGAAGGTCCAGAACCTGGTTCCAGATGGACGATGGTGTTTGATGGCGCTGTGAATCAGTACGGAAATGGAATTGGGGCAGTAATCATTACTCCTCATGGCACGCATATTCCGCTTACAGCAAGGCTAACTTTCAAATGCACGAATAATATGGCTGAGTATGAGGCCTGTATTATGGGGTTGGAAGAATGTATTGATTTGAGAATCAAGCATCTTGATGTATATGGTGATTCGGCCCTAGTTGTTAATCAGATCAAGGGTGAATGGGAGACGAATCAGCCAAGTCTCATTCCATACAGAGATTATGCAAGAAGGATTTCAACTTTCTTTACAGAAGTTGACTTTCATCATATCCCTCGAGAGGATAATCGGATGGCGGATGCTCTTGCTACGCTTGCTTCGATGATTGTTGTGAAGTATTGGAATGAAGTTCCTAATATTGCCGTGATGCGCTTGGATAGACCAGCTCACGTGTTTGCAGTTGAAGAAGTGAATGATGACAAGCCTTGGTACTTTGATATCAAGAATTTCCTCCAGAACCAGGTCTACCCGCCTGGGGCATCTATGAAAGACAGGAAAACTTTAAGAAGGTTGTCAGGCAGTTTCTACCTCAGTGGTGAAGTGCTGTATAAGAGAAATTTTGACATGGTTTTGCTCAGATGCGTGGATAGACACGAAGCAAACCTGTTGATGACTGAGGTCCATGAGGGTTCATTTGGTACTCATTCCAATGGACATGCCATGGCAAGAAAGATGTTGAGAGCAGGCTACTATTGGCTGACAATGGAGTCTGACTGCTGCAAGTATGTGAAGAAATGCCATAAGTGTCAGATTTATGCGGATAAGATTCATATTCCTCCGACACTTCTGAATGTGATTTCGTCACCATGGCCTTTCTCCATGTGGGGAATCGACATGATTGGCATGATTGAACCGAAAGCGTCCAACGGACACAGGTTTATTCTCGTAGCAATTGATTACTTCACCAAATGGGTTGAGGCCGCTTCATATGCGAATGTGACCAGACAGGTGGTTGTGAAGTTTATCAAGAACCAGCTGATTTGCCGTTATGGTGTGCCAGATAAGATCATTACTGATAATGGATCTAATCTGAATAATAAGATGATGGATGAGTTGTGCGCTGAATTCAAGATTGCACACCATAATTCCTCTCCCTACAGACCTAAGATGAATGGGGTTGTTGAAGCTGCTAATAAGAATATCAAGAAGATTATCCAGAAGATGACAGTTACGTACAAAGATTGGCATGAGATGCTGCCATTTGCTTTGCATGGATATCGTACATCTATCCGCACTTCAACAGGAGCAACCCCTTTCTCTCTTGTTTACGGCATGGAGGATGTTCTTCCAGTAGAGGTGGAGATCCCATCAATGAGAGTCTTGATGGAAGCCAAGTTGACTGATACTGAATGGATTCAGAGTCGTTACGACCAACTGAATTTGATTGAAGAGAAGCGACTGACTGCCATGTGCCATGGTCAGTTGTATCAACAGAGAATGAAGAAAGCATTCGATAAGAAGGTCAAGCCTCGTGTGTTTCGAGAAGGTGACCTTGTGCTCAAGAAAGTCTTGTCTTTCGTGCCCGATTCCAGGGGCAAGTGGACTCCAAACTACGAGGGTCCATATGTTGTTAAGAGAGCCTTTTCAGGCGGTGCATTGATGCTTACAACAATGGATGGGGAGGATTTCACTCGTCCTGTGAATTCAGATGCAGTCAAGAAATACTTTGCCTAAAAAAAAAGTATATGCAAATGAAAAAACAGAATAGCTCGCTAAGTTGAAAACCCAAAAGGGCGGCTTAGGCAAAAATGAGCGTCTCGGTGGAGAACCCGCAAGGGTAATCCAGACAAAAGTTAGAGACTTGAAAAAAAGTATATTTGCATCCCGCTAGATTGAGTACCTCACCCTGGGGCAATCTAGGCGAAAATTAGGGATTCGGCAAGTAACTGCATCCTGACAAGACTTTCTGTTCCGCAGCCGTCTTCGTCAGAGGTTCTCGATTCTTCGTCAACTGAAGCTTCGCATACATCGAGATTCAAATTGGTAGAGAAAGGATCATTATGTTCAATGTAGCCCTCTTCCAATATATATCACTGATTTCAAATTTGTACAGATCTATGGAGTCTTGCCATTTGCAGGCTACCATTCCATCAAATCAATTTGAGCTTTTATCCAATTATTTGCATTCTTATTTGTTTCAATTCAACAAATGTTTTGCATGTTTTAATTGATAAAATGTCATTGTTTTAAACAAAATTTCCAAAATTTTTGTTTTAAACAAAGTGAACATTCACAATGACAAAAGGATACTTAAGAATTTCTCAGTGCTCTCCCGAGGGTGGCATGATTTCTGACAGGTAAGACATTTGTTCATATTCCTGGCATTTGTTGCATCCTCTTTATCCTGCTTGATTGTTGGGGTTGTTCCCCAAGCGGAGCTTTTGTTAGGGTTGTTCCCTAAGCAGAGTGCTTGTTGAAGACCTTGTTTTCTTCTCCAGCAGTATTCTCCCCCCAGCATGGGTGTTTTCCATTTGGAAGCTTCGGTAACTGGTGGTTTGAGACCCCGGTACCCTATCACTCTCCCCAGTGCAATCGCCAACGGAGTTGTGGATTTTCTCCTCAGCATGGTTGCTTTCCTGTTGAAGATTCAATGGTTGATGGATTGATATCCCGGTACTTTACCGCTTTCCCAGCATTGTCGTGAGTTGAGTTGTTGCTTCTTTCCTCAGCACAGTTGCTAGCGGGATCTGTGATATGTCCCCAGAGTAGAGTGCTTGTGGAAGACTTCGTTTGCTCCAGTAGTACCCTCTTCCCGGGCCAAGTTGCCAGCGGAGTTGCTATATCTCCCCATCAGTGTGCTTATTCTTTCAAGCAGGGCAGTGATTGTGTTCCTCCTCAGCAGTTGTAGATATTCTCCTCGGAAGAGTCAGCATTTGGTGGTTGATCCCCAGCTCTCCTCCATATTTCCCAGTGGGTCTCTCAGTGGATTTCCCCAGTGGATCTGCCTGTAAATTTGTGGTTCGGCAGATCGTGTATATGCAAAATCCCCAATGGAATGGGTATTCCTCAACAGAGTCAGGATTACATCTGAGTATTCCCCTCAGAATCTCCGCCGGAGTTGAAACCTCTGTTTTCCCAAGTATGGTTGGTTGGTGATCTATCATCCAGAGATTTGGGTTGATTCGCTGATTGCTTTTGATCCTCAGTAGAGTGGCTTGTTGCAGAATCTACTTGTGTGATCTTTTCTTCATCCTCAGTGGGTTGTTCCCCAATGGAATGGATATTTGCATTATCCCCAGGTAGAGTTACTTGTGCAGTCAGATTCCACGTGGATGATCTGTTCTCCCTTTGTGCGTTGTTCCCCAGTGGAGTTATTACGGAGTTGCCTTCGTGGCAGTTCTTGCTTGTGTAGTGAGCTCTTGTTCCCCTGCAGATATCTCGGGATTTCTCCCGTTTCCCCAACAGATTTGTCTTTGTGGCCGCTGTTGCCTGTTGTGACTTTCTGTGCCAGTTGGGTTGTGGTTGATCCATCACTCAGAGATTTGGTGTTTCCTGATATCTCCGATCTTTTGGCCTCCCCGCAGATCTTTACTTTTCAGCTTGAAGATCTCCAGCAGATTGGCTTTCCAGTTAGACCTCCTTGGTTCTCCCTGGAAGTATAGTACCGGATGGTTGATTCCTGGTCCTGTTTGTGTTAGAATTGTCTGATTTGTCAGCATTCATCAAACATTAATCACGCATATTCATGCATACTCATAAACATACAGATATTCATGTTGCATTTTTTGCCATATATCTTTTGTTTGTTGTTTCCTGCTATGGTGATATAGATCTCCTTTATAGATCTCCTAAAGCAGATGTCGGGTGTTTAATCTCTCAAAATAGAGTCAGCCCTTAAGCAGAAAGTGTCTATCCTTTCCTGCCATTTCCCCACTGAGATACATCCTCGTGGATGACGGTTGTTTCCGTTCCCTCCCAACACACATTGGGACGGGTTTGCCCTTTTGAGTTATATCCTCATTAGGACAAGTCTTGATTCAGTCCGCCTTTTTGGTTCGATCCTAAATTGGCCTTTTTCAGTTGTCTCTTGCGCTTCACTGTGGCATAAATGAATAGTTGCTTACAAACCGGCGCTCATTCATCTTATCCTCAGTGGAATGTTTGGCCTCTGCCTACAAACCAGCAGTTGTAAGTCCTATCTTTGCGGTTTTTCTACCTACTACCCGGTAGTTTAAACCCTGTTTTCTCCCCTAACGGAGTTAACTTTGTTGTTCATCCCAACCGATGACAATTCCCTTTCTGTGGTCTTCTATCCAATCTTTGGTAGATATAATTCCCTCTTTGTGGTTATCTTCATCTAGTATTCGATGTTGATTTTTCCTTCACTTGATTAAGTCGCTTGAATAAGCACTTATATCCCCAGCAAGTCTTTTGTGGATAATTGCCGTATGCTAGCAATTTTATCCCCAGCGGGTCCCTTCACCGTTTGTCAGTGATTGTGTTCCCTGGGTCATTGATTTTCATCAATGTATCCCCGGCGAGTCTCTTTTCGCTTACCCTCTTGTTGGTAATGTTGTGACTCCCTTTGATTGGTCATCTTTATATACCTAGTTGGTATCCCGATGCCTTTCTTTTCGGATTTTTATCCTATAAACAACCTACAACCCGGTTCAGGATAATCTTCCTCTCGAGGTTATTATTCACGTTTTGACGGCTATGAATAATATATCTCATTCACTCTTCGGTCGAAGCCTTTCGTGTTTCCCCAGTCGAGTAAGATTCGTATTCCTTGTGGAATCGAATGTTCATCCTATAAATAAGTCTGCTTTTCTAGCTTTCTTCAGGGTGGTGAGTGTTTTGGAACACAAACCAATTCACATTTCCGGATTTTTATCCTATAAACACCCTACAACCCGGTTCAGGATAATCTTCCTTTTGAGTATACTATCCACGTTCTGACGGTAATGGATATTATATCTCCTTCACTCTCGGGTCAATCTTTTGATTATTTTCTCCGCAGAGTAAGATTTGCATTCTTTACAGAATCGAATGTCCATCCTATAAACAAGTTTGCTTTTCTAGCTTTCTTCAGGGTGATGAGTGTTTTGGAACACAAACCAATTCACGATTTCGGTCGATTTATCCTTTGTCAACCTACAACCCGGTTATGGATGATCTTCCATGCGAGGATATTATCTACGTTTTGACGGCTATAGATAATATATCTCATGCACTCTTTTGTCGGATCCTTTGTTTGTTCCCCCCAACTGAGTAAGATTTGCATTCTTTACAGAATCAAATGTCCATCCTATAAACAAGTTTGCTTTCACTCTCTTCAGGATGATGAGTGTTTTGGAACACACACCAATTCACGCCTTGGTCGGTCGCCTGTTACATACCTACAACCCGGTATCTTTGGTGTTCCTTCCTGTCTGCTCCCTATTATGACCTTGGTCCCCTGTGGAGTCAGATTTTCCTGAGTTTATGTACCTTTTTCAGGTCTTTCTCAGATGTTTGGTTGATTGATATCTCTCACCCGTATACCGGTCTTAGATATTCATTCTTCCTGAGTTTGTTACTCACTAACCGGTAACATCTCATTCCTTTGGTTCCCCCTGGAAAGTCTTTGTTAGATTTCCCCAGCGGGGTTGTGTTTCTATTCGTGTTGCTGTATTGGCGTTCTCCCCAGTACATGCATTGTGTAAGTCAGCTTGAGTCGTTCCAATGGATGTGTTTTCTTTTGGAATTTCTTCTTCTCCCCAGTTTGAATCCTTCTTTCCCCAGTGAGGTCTCCAGTCCAGTCGTGTCTTGTTCACGCTATGTCAGTTTTGTTTTCCCCTAATTCAGAGTCGTGTCCTGCTCACGCATTCCTTTTTATTATCCCCAATAAGAGTCCTATTAGAGTCTCTGTTCCTGGTGAGTGTATTACTCCGATGGATCGTATTTTCTTCTGGGTGAACTATATCCCCACAGAGTTTGTGTCTTTTACATGCATACATTTGCATCATGAGGTCTCTTAGGGACCAAAATTTGTCTCATTACTGTTATTTAAGCCCATTCTACCGCGGAAAGATGAAGATTTCTAAACTTCACTTCTCCGGATAGAATGACCTTAAATAGGGGCATCTGTAAGACCCCAATTTTTGCCCTAAGATCCCTCATGGCATCATATCATATCATATCATTGCCTCAAGGATCATTGTACACATTGCCTCCCTCCTAGTGGGTGGGTCATCTTGTGAGTGTGGTTCTTGATCACCAAGCATGTTTAGCATTTGTATATCATTGCTTTTCATTTGTTTATTAACCCAAAAGTACAAAAATATTGTCATCTAACCTTGTTACTTGCAGATGAAGCAATTAGGTCAAACCAGCTAAAGCAAAGCATTGAACCATAGATGGTGGCCATTCTGAAGAATTTGGGCACCATGATCCTTCATCAAGAGTTCATATGAGTTGTGATATCATTTTGGATCAAGATCTCAAGTGGTAGAGGCTTGAAATTCATCAAAACATGGCTCAGTCAACCAAAACCCTAGCAAAGTCAACTGTGGTCAACTGTGCATTTAATCAGGGATTTGATGGTGGGAAATGGTTTGAGAGGTCTCATTCATGTCCATGTAAGCCTCATATAACATGTCAAACATCAACATTGAGTAATTGGAGGTCGGACAAAAAGTTTCCCAAAATAGCAAGTGACCTGTAATTTTCAACTGCCAAAAATGGAAAGGTCTTCTCCTCAAATTTACATCATCAAGAAAGCTTCAAATCAAATTTTGTCCAACATTAAAGTTTAAGATCTTGCTCTTACCTTTCCAAAAAGTCCAAGAACGCTCATTTCTCATGTGTGGTTGGCAAGTTGTGATCGAATCATTTTCAAGAAAAGTTGAACTTCAATGAGGCATAACTCTTGAACCATTTGGCCAAATTGAGTGAGGTTTTTTGAGCAAACTCCATTTGACATGCTTTATCATAATCCATCATTACATTGCATCAAAAATCATCACATAAAAAGTCCATTTTTCAAGTGAACCAATTTAAATTTTGGTGGGAAAAAAGGTGATTTTGAAAAATACACATGATTTTCACTCCAAACCAATGCCAATCACATCAAAACAGAAATTTGGACTTGCTTCAACTGGTTTTGCACTGTTCCATTGGTTCTAATTGAAAAAGGGCATTTTGGCATTTTTACATAACATGTGCAATTCACTAATCCATTTCATTTGTTGCTAATCATGTTTACCAAGTGGATTAACAGGTACTATAAGACCTTAATCCTAACAGAAAATCGAGATCCACAATCACAATCTCATATCCAAATCAAAAATCATCTCAATTCTCTCAAATTCTCTCAAAAAATTTCAACTTCTTTTCATCAATTTCTGCATTGCTTTTGCTTTGTTCTGGTTCTAATCATCATTTGCAGGCTGTATTGGTGTGAATTGAAGGAAGATCATTGAGAATTCGTGCTGGATCTTGACGGTTGAAAGTTGAAGATTCACATGGCAGTTAAAGATTTCTGCGCATTCAGGCATTGTTGAGCTGAGGTTTTGCTTCCATTCATCTTCCTATTGATCATAGAAGTTCTGTTTTCACCATTGGAGCTTTGAATCCAGCAGAATCAAGATTTGCATCTTCATTGAGGTAAAACTCGATTGCTCTAATGCTTCCAATTGTCATGTGTATCTGATAGATCTTTTGTTGCTGATTATCATGAACTTTAAATCGTGTTAAACCATGCTATAATGAGAGAGAACGGTTGATTTGAAATTTGATGAGTGATCCTTGATCCATTCGATTCACGCTTGATTTGGTGTTTTTGGATGTGTTAATTGTTGTTTGTTCATGCCTAATGTTGGATCTTTGAAATTCCATGCTCGATTCACGTTTCTGGAACATTTTGTTTTTGCTGGAAAATTGTGCATGAAGATCATGAAAATCTTCATGTTGTTCTTCATTCTGGAAATTTTCCTGCGGATTTATCCGCAACCTTCATCGCTGTAGCTACGCCTTTTCCTGCGGATTCGCGTGTGTTTCCTGCGGATTCACGCGATGCATGCATGCTGCATGCGCTAGGGTTCCGGTCTAAACGACCGCGTTTTGCTTCATGGCGCGTTTTCTCATTTTGAATTCACACGCGGTTCGATCTCGCCCCATGACACTTTCTTTTTTTTAGCTTTTGGCATTTTATTCAATTGTCTTCAAATATCCATATGCCTTCCATTCATCATTTTTAATTTCTCATCACATGAAAAAATCATAACTCTCTCAATAAAAATCTAAATCACATGCAATTTTTTTCACCATGATCTTTGCCATGTCTTCTCTTTTTTTATGATTTTTAATGAATTTGTGCACGTGTAGAAAAAATAATTGCCTAGGATTTGTTTTCATATGTCATTTTTTGCCTATGCTTTACCATTTTGATTGTGAAATCATGATGCTTGATCCAAAATTCTTGAAAATTTACATGCATGACCTAGACTCATTCCTGGTCATTTTGGTATATGGTTTGCTAATTTTGCATTTCTGGATTGTGAGATATGATGTGATCTTTGGAGGTGTGACAATGTATGTCACACCATTTCTTGTTCATGTTCTTGATTTTATTTTCCATGCTTATTGAACTTGAAATGACTTGGATTTTTGCATGTTGATACTTATGGATGTTAAGTTTGCTTGTGATTTTTCCTGGGATTTTTGAATGCATTTTCTATTTGTTTGAGAATTTTCCCTCTGTTGGACCAATTGTGAACATTTTGTGAGTCATGATTTTATATGATTTGTGAAATCCTTGGTGTTTATTGGATGGACTTGAAATTTGGCATGTGTATTATAGACATCTTGAAGTTTGCCATGGCTTTGATCTCATTCATTTATCATGTTTGGTTCCTGTTTTATGATTGCATGAACTTGATGTACCATTTAGTGACTTGTATGAGCTTGCTTGAACATGCTTTGATTTGTTGATTTTAATTGACTTGCTTCCACTTATCGAAATGCCATGAAATTTGGTATGTTGCTCATTGAATGTGTTCAGTTTGAGCATGATTTTTACTGGAATTTATTGAGCCAGTTTGGTATTGATATGCTTGTGTTCATTCTGTTTACATCATTGAGTTCCCAACTTGCCTAGTTTGACATGATTGGCTTATGAAATGCAATTGGTGAATGCTTTTGACATGAGACCAATTAGACCTTGTTCTTATTTGATTAATCTTGGTTTTGGTCAACTTTCATATTCTGTTTTAAATTTTTTCCCTATCTTGGACCCTAGGCTTTGGCCTAAGGGTTTACTTCTCACATTTGAGTTTGATTTTCAGGTTGAAGAAGCAATTGCTTTAAGGAATTTAATTCAAGTTGATTGAGTTTGGTTTATTTGATTGTCATGAACTAACTTGGTTTGTTTTGTAGGATGCTAGCTCATTTGATTTGAGTTTGTGCTTTGCACATGTGATTGATTGTGTTGACTGTTGGCTCTTATCTTGTCTGTTTTGACTTTGTGATTGAGTACTGATTATATTTGATTGATTTCAGGTACCTTAGTTGCTATAGTTCCATTGTGAACTTGCTATTGCTTTGCTTTGCTTAAGCATTGAGGTAGAATCTCTTGTCTCCATGTAGTTTGGAAGACCTGGCCTGTTACTTGGCCAGGCACCTGTCTGAAGTCCTCCTTAAGAGGCAATGTTTATGATTGTTTAACTTTGTCCCCAAGCAGGTAAAGTCCTTCTAATAAGGCAATTGGTAGACAAAAGAGATATGTAGCCTATCTCCTACTATTCTGTGTGTCACTCACCTTGCTCACACCACATGTGTTGATGCATAGTGAGTAAAAACCCAAGATCTATCGAGTCATTAACTTGTGGAGAGAGTTCATCTTTCTGAACTCCCACACCTTCTGATATTCAATGCTCTCCCTGACCAGGGATAAGAGTAATGAGGCACACCCCTCATATCCTTTCATCCGCTTCACCTTGGCTCTCAATGTCAAGGTTAAGAGCACCACTTACCCCATTCCAGTTGACTTCATAGTCTAACCCTTTGCTTGAGCCTAATTGCTTGGTTATAGTGTGTGCTAAATGACTTTGTTTGATTGATTGCTTGTTGCATTTGTACATGTTTGCTTGCATGCCTTTGTGCATTTATCATCATTAATTGTTCATTATTGCATGCTCATCATTTCATATCTTTGTGATCCATGTTTGAGTTTGCCCATTGAGGACAACAGTAAGTCCATTAATTGGCCATTGTTCCTATGATTTGGAAGGGATAGAGTGTAAGACCATTTCTTTTGGCCACTTATGTCCATTGCTTGTTTGTTTGTTGTATGTGAGGATGCAACTGTAAGACCATGTTGTTGGCTTTTGTATTCCTATGATCATCCTTTGGAGGTTGGTATAAGTCCAGATAGATTGGCATCTGACATCCATGTTTTGTTTTACCTTAGGAGGTTGGAATAAGTCCATTTATTGGCATCTGACATCCATGTCTTGTTTTAGGAGATTGGTGTAAATCCATTTATTGGTATCCGGTATCCGCTTTTGTGTGCGAGATTGGAGTAAGTCCATTTATTGGCATCCGGTATCATTGTTTTGTTTTAGGAGATTGGTGTAAATCCATTTATTGGTATCTGGTATCCGCTTTTGTTTGTGAGATTGGTATAAGTCCATTGATGGCATCCGGTATCACCTTGCTTTTATTTGCTTGTTTTGTTGCCTATTCCTAAGGACGCACTTGAATCATCTTCTATATGATCTCAAGAGGTGAACCTTTCTGAGAAGTTTTACATTCTTCCATCCATTCCCTTCACCCTCTTTGTCCTAAACCTTTTCACACTTTGCTTTCAAAACTTTGACTTGTAGTGCAAACATCTTCATGTCTTTTCAAATTAGAAACCTGGACCCTAAGTCCTTGACTTTTCAAAATTCATTTCATAACACTTCGTTGAATCAATCCTAATTATACCTTGACCATATTTTGTGAATACTCATAATCAATTAACTTCACCCATTCAATTGTTTTATGGCTTTGTCCATTGTTAATATGTTTTCATACATTAGCCATAGGTTTCAATTACCATAGCGGTTGATGTAAATCTTACCTTATCCTTAGTGAGTCGATTGTAAGACTTCCGTACTGAAAACAGGGTTAACCCCTCTAGTACGTCGAAGCCGTCCTCGCATGGTGGATTGTTGATTCAGGTTGAGTTTTCTTCCATTGGTAATGAAAAGCCTTAACGCTTGTTTTAAAATGAACCCACTGAATTTTTGGAAATCTTTTAGCCGAACTACGGCGTTTTGATCCTTACCTTTGATGGAAGGTACGTAGGCAACGGGTTCATCTGTTCAAACACAAAAACAATAAAAAAATTATACATTCTTTTCTCATCATCCCATTCATGTTTGCACAATATGTCAAAAACAAATAAACATTTCTTATACAACAAGTGTGAAAAGGGCTCCCTAGGAATACCTAGGACGTGATGGGTGCCTAACACCTTCCCATTGCGTAATTTACCCCTTACCCAGATTCTCTGATCTTTTTCATTAGTTTTCTACGTGTAAAACTTCTTAGGTTTTTGTTCGCTTTTTAACCAGTCCTTAGGATAAATAAAAGTGCGGTGGCGACTCGATTTCTTGTATACTTTGCTTATGGTTTAATCAATAAATCATATAGCGACGAATACACCGCTACACCCAGCAGAGTCGCCACTTTTCTGTAGCGGGGTATTCGTTACCTTTAGATTTATTGGCTAAATCGAAAGTAAATCATACAATTCGAGTCGCCACCGTACTTCTATTTATCCAAAGGAAAGGTTAGAAAGCGAACAAAAACCGAGAAGTTTTATCAAATCAAAAACTAATAAAAATGTCAGAGATCCGGGTAAGGGGGTTGGTTATGCAATGGGAAGGTTTTAAGCACCCAAAACATCCTTAGTAATCTAAGGGAGCCCTTTTTCAAATGTTGTATGATAGGTCGGTATTTGTGAAAAATATTTGTGCAAACATGATTGGGGAGATGAGAAAATAACATACAAGTTATTTACAATTTTGTGTTTGAATGGATAAATCCATTGCCTACGTACCATCTTAAAAGGTAGGATCAAAACCTCGTAGTTCGGGGTAAAAATCTCAAAAGAAGTTGGTGAATTGATTGGTCAAAAGCCTTAAGGTATTTTGTTATTAAAGGGAGAAAACTCAACCTAAAACCACAAATCCACCATGTGAGGAGAGCTTCAACATGCTAGTGAGGGATTAACCCTATAATAAGCATGGAAGGCTTATAATCCAACACTAAGGATACATGTGATTATTATATCAACCTCTATGATAACTCATACCTAATAGCTAATGATTATGAAAAGCTTTACCACAAGTGGCCATTGGAACCACAAAAACAATTGAGTGAGTTGTATTTACAAATGAAAAGTATTCACAAAATAAAGTCAAAGTTGACTTAAGATTCAAATTCAAAATAAGTGTTATGAAAAGAGTTTGAAAAATCAAAGGCATAGTGCCTAGGTTTCTACTTTTGAAAGCAATGTTAATGTTTGCACACAAAAAGTTTGGCTTGGGTTAGAGTGGAGAGAAGAAGAGAAGGGCTAGGTCCTAAACATGCAAAGATGAAGGAAGAGAAATAAAACCACTTGAGTTCCCTTCTTGAGATCATAAATATGATCCAAGTTGCTCCTTTCCTTTGGATTTAGCAAGCAATAAGCAATTAATTCAAGCAAGCAAGCACATATTCAATCAAGCTCCTAGGAATCTTCCAATTGGATTTGTCTCTCTCATCTTGGATGCTCATGACAATGGTCCTTCTAAGTAGCTCAAATTTGGGATCCCTATCACAAGGACACACAAATCAAAAGATTCCACAATGCAATAAAAAGAATGGACAAGAGTGAGTTTGGAATTAGAGGTCCTTTCAAGTCATCTTCAAGATGAAGCATTCTAAAGGCATGAGACCTAGTTGCTCTTCAACATATTTACCATTCTAAAGGCATGAGGCCTAGTTGCTCTTGAAAGTCCATTTAGCATAGGTAAGGTGCTAAATCTAAGTCCTTTCTCCATTTGCATTGGGTTCAAACAAACAAAAACAAGACAAGCACAAGGCAATAGTATATACACAATAATGTGCTCAAGTGAGCAAAAGGCAAATTGCGTAAACATAAACATGAGCTCAAGTGAGCAAAAGGACAAAGACAATATGAATAAATGAGCAAGAAATTAAATTGCATTAAAGTAAATTGCAAGAATTAAATGCTTGAATTAAAAGTTAGTGATTAGTAGTTAGTGTTAGTGTGCCATATGGCAATTTAGCGCTATGTTAAGCAATCGTAAGTGGACTAATGTAGTAGTCACACCTATCTGAGGCCGGTCAATAAAACTATAGGAAAATAAACACAAGTTAGAGACCATGACTAGTAAGCCAAGCTCCTACAACTTGCCATGCCAAAAGAAAAGAAGAATGACCTTGTATGGATTTAGGTTTTTTGCTTGACCAAGAAGCAACCTATCTTTAATGTAAAGCAATTCATTTGATCTTTGATCAAGATAGATTTGATTTGGATCAAAGAAGGTTAAGCCTCTCATATGTCAAGGCTAACCACCAATCATTAACTCATTGGTCAAAAAGAAAAAGAAGGAGAAGAAGATGGAAATGGAATGTACAATAATTGAAATTCAAATAGCATAACCAATACACATTGATCAAACATGAATGGAATCAACATCAATCAATGGTAAACAGAAGTGAGATGATGTTTAGAAGTCAATAAATAATAAAAATATTTTTTGGTATTTTTGGAATTAAAATAATACTTGAAATAAAATGAACAAATAAAGGTCAAACTTCAAATCCAATTCAAATCAACTTGGAAAAGTCCAATTTGATCATCATATGTCTAACATGGTCAAACAAGGTTTGACAAAAAATTTCATCATTTTTTGAAAACATAAACTAGTTTTAAACAATTAAAAAATGAAGAAAAATAACATAATTGAACTAAAATCTCAAATAAATCTCAAATCAATTAAGAAATTGATGAGAATATTTTTCATAGATTCATCATCATCCAAAGATGTTAAGAAAATATTTTTGACATTTTTGAATATTGAAAAGTATTTTAAATGAATTAAAAATGACCAGAAAATAAATAATTCACAAAAAATATTAAATTGAATCACAAAAATAATTAAAAATCATT
Source organism: Lathyrus oleraceus (assembly GCF_024323335.1). Lineage (NCBI taxonomy): Eukaryota > Viridiplantae > Streptophyta > Magnoliopsida > Fabales > Fabaceae > Lathyrus > Lathyrus oleraceus. The sequence continues at coordinate 70,790,599 of NC_066585.1, forward strand.
TTTAGAAACTAGAATTTAAGAGAAATTTTTTGCAATTGGTCCCATATTTTTGTGATTCCAAATAAAGAAGTTATGAATTTTTAAAATAAAATGGAATAAAAGAAAATTAAAACAGAAATTAAAAATAACAAAAATCCTGAGGCGTCAGATCATGGCTCATTAATTGACGTGGCTCATCAGACAGCCAGGAAGCGCGCGCGTATGGTATGGATGAGCCAAACGCGTAACACTCAGCATTAAAATAAGTCATAACATTGAAGGGTTGGGATTAGATCTGGGAACAGGAATCCAAGGGTTAAGATTCAAACACGTGGGGACGGTGGTGGAAACCACCGCCTTCTCCGGTGAAAAGGCCAGTTCCGGCCACCTGTTGCAGGTTTTCAAACCTCAACAAAAACGCGCGATCCACATAGCATTCCAAAGCTGGGGTGATGTACATCACCCCTGTAACCTTAGTTTTTGCTCAAGACTCTCATAGAAGGAGAAATCTGAGATGGAAAAACAAGGTACTCAATCTGAACTTGCTCGATTCACGAAATTAAAAGCACAAATCAATTGCCGCTCACATGAGGACTTCAGAGGTACCAACCAAACAAAGCATTGCACTATAATAAGGGAGATTCGAAGGAAAACAGTTGGAGAATCAACCTTTGAAGTGCAGCTTTTTAGTGCTTGATCCAATCCAAATCTTCAATCCAGCTTGATCTTGAAGTAACAAGGAAGCAAGGCTAAGAAATTGTAAGTCAAAGATCAACCAATGAAGTTGAAATTTGAGCTTGAAAAATGAAGAGAAAAATCAGAATTCCTTTAATGGAGGGTTGGGGATTCAGTTGTGCAGAGCTTCAGGCGCCTTTAGGTTGAGATTTGAAGTGAACCAAGCATTCTATTTATAGCCAAGGCTAATGCAAGCAAGGAGAGAACTCGTGTGTGCATGAGCTTAAGTCCTCCATGAATGGGCCTGTACAGGCGCATGTGAGGCCCAAACTCAATTGCATTTGAATGCTGATGATCAAACAAATGAATTTGGACGTGCAAATGGCAAGGCAATGTAGTATGCAAGAAGATTTCACATGTTATGCATAATTGAACCTAAAACTTCACCTCTTCGAAAATGCTATTTGCAAAATTGAAACATAGGCATGTGGGTAATGGTTGGAAAGGTCTTGACATAAGGAATAAATGTTATGTTGATCAAAAGTTCATTTGGAGTTGGGAAAATATTGAAAACTGGCCATGAAGTTCAAGGTACAAAACATGTATATGGATATTTTGCCAAAATGGACCAACTTCAAGCCATTCAGTTTCAATGATGCAAGCCTCAAATGACAAAACCTTCAACATCAAAGTAGTAGATATTTTCAAGAAAATAAATTTGGACTTATATTTTTATGAGAAAGTTATGGGCACTTGAAGTTGGACTTTTTCAAGATTCAATGGCTTTGGCCCAAAGTGACCTATAATGTTTTGTATTATCACATGTGTTTATTTTAGGATTATGAAATTTTGTCCAACATAACAAATGAATTAGACATCTTAAAATTTCCAATGAACTTGGTCTCACCTCAAAATCATAAAAAATGAAGGAGTTAGGTCTTTGGGAAGTTGACCCAAAATTAGGGTTTCAGTCAAAATGACCTATAATGTTTTGAAATGAATGATGACCTTTCAAGTTTCAAATAAATTTTTGATAAACATTAAAGTTGTTCATATGGTTCTTAAGAACAGTTTTTCTCTTGGGGTCATCATCATTTGACAAACACATCAAACGTTAGGTCTCAGTGGATTTCAAAATAGTCAGATGATTTGACTGATCAACTTCTCAAAGCCAAACTTCAAATCTTGATGAATTAATGACTGAGGAAACTCACATGGTATCATATAGGCATAAAATGATGAATGAAAGAACTTCCCTTAATTGTATTTGATCATGGGTTGAGGTTGCTTCATGAGCAAGGCACGGTCGATGCACAATTGAAAATTAGGGTTTCCTTGGGAAACACTCCTCAAGCCCTTTGGTTTATCTTGATCAAATTGAAAAATTGAGATACTTGGGAGGCATATATGATGATTGAGAGCTTTGGGAACCATTTTCATGCTTGCTTTCTCTTGCATCTGGCACTTCAATGGGCATAGGGGCCTCCTATGAGCCTTGAATCACATGACTGCTTGAGCTTCAAAACGAACAAAGTTAGTGACATATTTTTGTGCTTTTGATTAGTAAACAAAATGAGAAAAGCAATAATATACAATTCAAGCATGCTTGGTGGTCTCAAACTAACTCACACAAGTCCCAACCCAAGGGTTAAGGAGCCAACATGCTATGATCCTTGAGGCAAATGCAATGTGCAATGATATGATGCCATGAGGGATCTTAGGGTCAAAATTAGGGTCTTACAACTATCTTCAAATTCCTGGGCTTTCCCCTTACGTTCATCCTTCAAATTTTGATTTTCCAAGATAGTTCGGTTCATCTGAATCCGTAATTCGGTATTCTCCAACTCGAGCTCCTTAACCTTAGTAGTGAGTTTCTCCATGTCCTCAAGGAGTATCGGCTCTGGCTCAGAAATTTTAAGAAAAACTGAAGCATTAAAGATAAACGACAAATGTATTTGTTCAACTCTTTATTTCATCCATCGAGTGTGAGGTTCTTTGACAAGAGTGTTCCTTTTTCCAAACTCTTTACCCTTCCTAATAATCTTCAACCAAGCCTTTCGGATCACTCTTACATCAAGATTACTTGCTTAGATGTCAAAGATCACAAATGGCTATAAGTCCTTTGCTTCAGAAGGACCATCCATGGAGTAGTCGTGTTGCATTCGAGATAACATAGGGTTATAATTGATGCAACCCTTAGTACCTAACAACGGCACATTAGAAAATTCCCCATAACTGACAATGATGTCTGGGATTTCCCACTCTCGGATATACCATCTGATAGAACTTGCAGTGAGAGAAGCCAGTTTTTGAGGAGATTTAAGTTCCTTTTCCATAAAAGGGCCTTTTTCGGGCATATGTTGCATGAACCAAGTATAAAGCAAAGGAGCACAACATAACAAAGTTCCACCCCTCTTTTCATGTCGAGCTTAAAGGGTATGGTAAATGTCAGCTAAGAGAAATGGTACAGGATTGCCAGAGAGAAAGACTTCTATGGCTACATGATCCACAAACTTTTCAATGTTTGGGAAGAGCATAATCCCATGGATCAATAAAGCCAATACAGCATATAATGTGTTCCAATTTCCTTTTTTTTAACTTCATAGCTAATTCTTCCAAGAACATCATGGCAAAACCTTCGAAACCCCCTTTCTCGACCCAATTGGCTAGAACTGTTGGGACATTGATACTTAGGGCTAAAGTTATCTTCTTTGGGCCCACTTCCTCTTCGAGCTTTGGAAATGGATTGAAATCTTTCAACTTGAGACCTACAATTCTCTCAACTTCTTCCAAAGTAGGAGCTAGTTGGAAATCAGCGAATGTGAAACAGCGTAGAGGTGGATCGTAATATTGTGCCAAAGAGCTGATAATCCCATAGTCAACTTTCTTAGTCAGGAGGCTCAAAATTTTCCCATAGTTTTATCCGAAGTCATCACGCTTACTGAGAGTCAAATCAGAGATCAAACCCTTCAAACTGTCAAGCTTAGGTTCCTTGTACTTAAGTGTGAAAGTGTTTCTTCTTGGAGTTATCATTTTCAAGTTCTCAATTCCTGAAACAAATAAGAGACAACTAAGAGTTTGCTTTTTATGATGTTGATGCAATGTATGTGGATAAATGTGATGCATTTTTTTGTATAAGTTTAATAGGCTTAAGGCATAGATAAGTCTGATTGCTTCGTATAGAACAGGGTTCTCACCAGGTATGGTCTAAGGTTTCAAAAAAAGTTCCTAGAGTCATGGATCCATTAGACTGTTTGTTGCCTGCGACAACTTACATGTCGGACATCAACTTCATCGAAAGAATCTACTCTAAGTGAGGTTCTCGCATCAATCAAACGAGAAATTCATCTCGCAGACCCACGCTACGCAACTATCTCTCCTAGTTGGACAAAAGATTAAGTTTCTATGAATGGTCCTCAGAGTCATGGATCCTAAAGAAAATATTGAAGCTTACGGCAACTTACTTGTCGGGCGACAACATCCTCCCAAGGATCTACTCTAAGTAAGGTTCTCACACTGACCCAATGAGAAATTCATCTCGCAGACCCGCACTACTCAACCTCGTCCTATCTTATGTTTTTACTCGAGACTCTGGTAAAAAGTATTTCCCACAAGGTTTGCAATCAGAGTATCCAAGTACCAAAGCATAATGGAACCAATTCAACAAATTATATCAATATGATAATAAAGATAACAAAATCAATAAAGAAAAGCCACATAAGTAAACAAACAAAGGCACACAAACGACCTAACAAGGCTTGACTCACTTAGGGAAATCGTAGTCCCTAGAAGATTCGCCATCTGTCGCACCTCGAAAAATGAGAATACGACCTAGCGAAGCAAAATCGCACGCTCGCATGATGGACTGAATAGAGTCGTCACCGAACTTTATTTATTCCTAAAATGGAAAGGGGAAATATCGATAAAACCCAAGAAAGAACGATAATAATTATGGTCGTCGCAACCAAATCAGGGTTCGGGAGTCGATTACGCAAGGGGAAGGTATTATCATCCCTCATGTCCGTTGTACTCAACGGGAACCATTAGGTTAATTGTGCACGTTAGTGTTAGCTTGAAATGTTAGACTTCTCAAGTTATTATGAGGGAAAGAATAAATGGAAGAGAGGAGAATGCTTTTTGGATTTTTGATAAAGGGGACTAAACCTAATTTTTTTTATTAATGGGCCTGACAAGATTTCGCAATCCTGCTCCTATGTATCTCAATAGGGAACTCAAGGCACGCGTAGTTCTGGGTCAAAAAATGTTTGTTTGTTGGTTAATTTTAGCGAAAGCTATATTATATTAATTGATAAAAACATTGTTTTACCCAAAACAGATGAGGAGCGGACGTATACCACACATCAAATGGATTTACAAATCAACATTCAGAAAAACATCACTTATCTCAACTCAACAATTATGGACGAAGCATTGATTTACATCACCTTAAGACAAGATGTCTTTCGTTTATGAAAAGGTTTTCTTGATCAATCGCACGACAGTGCAAAAAGATTTTGATTGGTTGAATGTAATTTTTGGCTTGAAAGACTAATATTTATGACTTGCAAGCTCTTACAACTTGGGTCTAATACTCAGGACTACGTTTGGACCTTCCATCCAGGTAATCTTTTTCTTTCAATTTTATTGAGAAGATGGTTTGAATATTTACAAGTGTTTTTAGAGGGAAGGCGAATACTTAAGGCTTACAAGCTCTTACAGCTTGGGCCTAATATCCAGGATTACGACTGGATATTCCATCCAGGGTAATCTTTTTCTTCGGATTTTATTGAGAAAAAAGATTTGAATATTGGAGTATTTTGAAGAGAAGACGAATACTTATGGCTTGCAGGCTCTTACAACTTGGGACTAATATTCGGGATTACGACTGGATATTCCATCCAGGGTAATATTTTTCTTCAGATTTTATTTAAGAAAATGGTTTGAAGAGATTTGAATTGAGAATGGTTGAAAGTTATGAAGATGATTATCGAAAAATGATTTGATTTTTTTTTTTAAATTGATTAGAGGTGTTAGTGAAGTGAAGTGAAAATGGTTAATGGTTTGACTTGAGAAAATGGCTCGACATCAGATCGAGCGCTTATTATTATTATTATTATTATTATTATTATTATTATTATTATTATTATTATTATTATTATTATTATTATTATCATTTTAAACATTAGGATCTTTTTATATTTTTCTTTTTATGTCTAGTAAAATGAAGTGAGAAAATAAGATCAACTTAAGATTAAGCATACGCATATTCCTTTACTAAAAAAGGTTTGATGATAAAACAATTAAATACTCTTTTTGTTCTTTTTAAAAGCTTAATTAAAATAAAAATAACAAAATAAAATTAAACCTAACTTTTTTTAACATAGTCTAAAAATGATAATAAAAATAAAAACTAAATTAACTCTTTTTAAATTTTTTACAACATAATCTAAAATAATAAAAGAAAATAAATGAATTAACTCTTTTTATGATTTTATTTTTTTTTATGTATTTTTATTTAATTTTTTTCTAAAAGAAAAAATAAAAGAAAACTTCTAAACATCCACTATAAAAAATACTAAATAAAATTAAAAATAAATATAAAAAAGAGGGTCTAAGTTTCTACTAATGTTCATCTTATTTATTTATTTTTAGAAGAAAAAAGAAGAAACTATAAATTATATTATTAATGAAAATGTTGATTCTGTTTTTATCTATTATTTAATTAGTTTGATTAATCTAACTAAAGTCAAAGATAAAAAAAACAAATAAATACAAATTATAATTAAAGAGATGAGGGTACATTTGTCAGTTGGAGAATATTAAAAAAATACAATAAAGCAAATAATAAAGATAATATACAATAGACCACCAATATAAATAAACATAAACCAAATACCAATATAAATAAGCATAAACCAAATAAAAGAAAATAAATCACAAACATAAAAAATGTTTATTATTTTGTATATTTCTTCATGCTTTTTTTTAAAGTAAAAATATTATTTATATTTTTTGATTTTTTTTTCAGACATACAGTTATTTATTTATTTATTTTTATAAAAAAGTAAAAAAATCTAAACACATATTTAAATAAATAAATATAAACAAATAATAAATATCTCATTATTATTATTATTATTTATATTCTAAATAAAAAAATTAAAACAAATAAACTATAAAACCAAATAAAAATAAAATAATAAAAAAATATTTATAAAAAAAAAGAAAGAGAGCGGCGGAAGTTTCTATAACATAAAAACAAAAGACTTTTCTTTTAAAACCAAAATCACTCAAAAGAGAACATGTAACACATGAGAAGCACAAAAGCAACCGTGAGAAGCTCAACAGCTACACAACAACAAATGACATATTCTCTATATCCAAAAAAATTAACTTAATTAGAAAAAATTAAAAAAATTCTTAATGATTCATTAATGCTCTTTTAAGAGAAATAAGAAAAGAATCTCACTATCTTTGTCATCTTTTATTGAATCCCTTCAATATCTCTCATCATTTAACTTTAATAAAAAAATAAAATAAATGGCAAGTTGTACAAACCAAGTCATGATGACTCATTAAAACACATCACAACAAAAATATTGTTTTTTATCAGAACAAAAGTTCTCTTTCTCTCTTCCTTGAAATATGCTCTCTTACCTCATTCAATCAGAACAAGAGATATGAAAATTGTGAAAAAAAAGAAACAAACAAAAAAAATCACCTTCATTTTCAAGCCTCTAATCCTCACTCAAAACTACAAGTCTCCAACATCAAACCCAACCTAAATCCGAATCTAAAATCTATTTTCTCAAAGGCACAACCATGAGTCCGGATCGGAAACCATGTGTTTGAAAATAAAAACTTAAGTTCATAGAAAAACAACAAAACAAACACAAACAAAAATTCAACATGAACAGAGGTGCAAAGAGAAAAAAACAAACTTGCAATAAACATTATAAAAAAACGCAACAAGAAAGAGCATGATGTTACCAAAATGGAGCGGCAAATTCCGACACGACGATTTTAGTCTCTGGTGCGGATTCTCTGGTATGACGTTTCCCCGGTTTGGTTTTGATTGTTACGTTCTTCTTCTTCAAATTCCTTATGGTTCTTTGAATATTTTGTGGGCTGGGGGTTTACTTTGATGTATATTTCGATTTTTTTTGCAGTGTCTTGTGTTGTGTATTATGATATAATTGTTTTTTTTATCTCTATCAGCTGGGTAAATTTGATTCAGCTAAGGTTTCATTTGTGTATTCTTTATGATGTGTTTGAACATGGTGATTAAGGTTTCTTGTTCTCCCTATAAAAATGTTCAGTTTTCAAAATGTACCAGTGTTCTTGAGTTGTGGTGGCTAGGGTTTGTTGTTCTTATGACCTCCTTTTGTTGCTCTGTTATTGTTGATTTTATAGTGAAGAAACTCTGAATCTGAATAGTTGTAAATTGGTGAATATGGAATGGATGCAGGGGCATTAAAGTGGCCTGCTCTATTTTTGCCATTTTAATGAAACTGCATTGCTGTATTTTTTCTGCACCTTTGAACTTGTCTTGCTGTGACCAAAATTTGTTGTACTTTTCATTACTTTTCTGCAGCAGTATTTTCCACTTCCTTCTCTCTGCAAGTTTCTTGGTTATGCTTTAATTGCAATAAATTTGTCCTACTTTTTCTCTTTTGAATTTTGGTTGATTCTTCACATTATTCTGGGTATCAAATGTAACCAAATCTTCTCTTGTTTTGTTAGGTTTTATCAAGACCTTAAGTTGAACTTTTGGTGATGTTTGGCCTATGTGACTTGAAAAATGAAGAAAAGAGGCTAGAAAACTTGGTTATGATGGTGATTTTTGACAAGTTTGGAAGCAAGCAAAATAATCAAAGGCATACTTGAATTGCTTGAAGATTAACTTAGTAAAATAGGGCTTGAGATATTTGGCTTTCAACTTGTGTAACAAGAACAAAAAATATGTAACCATTCTAATGTACTATGAGTTCTTAATGTAATGTTAATGATAAAAAAATCAATTTGAATTTAAAATGCATGTTAATGTATTAGTTTAATAACCTAGAATTCTAACAAAAACTCTTGATGAGATCCATTTTAATATCAATGAAGGTGGACGTGTACCATTTAAAACCATATTGCTCCTTGAATCACAACATTAGGAATTTGAGACCAAATGAAAATCAAGGCAAAAAAAACGGAAATGTGTCATTGAAATCAACTTAAATCATATGAGTGATAAGAAAATATGGCAACACAAAGATGCATTTAAAATCAAAATGAAAGTAAAATGTCAACTTGCAAACTTTTTATGAATTTTTTTCAAAAGCTACAATATGATTCAAACTACGAAAATTCTACACTCGTCTTTTAAATCTAAATTCCAAACCAAAGTCAAACATTATTCAATAAATAAGACTTATTTGTTAAAATGGAATTGTAATGACAATGATCATATATGGTAAATTCAAATGGTATGAGATCTACAATTATTCTAAGTTTAATGAAATGGTATATGAATGGAATATGTATGCATGATAAGAATGTATGCATTAGTCTTAACAAAGCAGCACAAGCAAAGCTAACTAATTCTTGATTAATGAATTATGACATATGCATGGAAATGGGATCTTAACCAGATGAAATGATCATGAGACATATTGCAGCTGAAATACTTAATAGATTTATGTCAATGAGTGGGTGCAAATTGATAAATACAAATGCTTGAAATATAAATGAATGCCTTTAGGTGGGGCAAAATTTAGGATATGACAGGCTTGAAATTAAATGTTAGTTATTAATGAGTTAGGAGTTAGTATTGTTTTGCTTTTTCTTTTTTATTTTGAGTCATTCTTTTGAGAACACTCAACCCACTTATCACAAGCATGGATCCTTGAGCCAAAACATCTTCCAAAGAAAGGAAAAAAGGCCAAGTTTCCACATAATACCATGAAAGAGGCGAGACTTACAATCTCACTAACTAGAATGATATGCCTTTTGTGTCAAAAATTTAGCGCTATGTTAAGCAAACGTAATTGGACTTATGTAGAAGTCATAACTATTTGAGGTCGGGCAATAGAATTTTGGTGTTAATGCATGTTAGAGACATAGTATAATGGACTATGGTCATGAAATATACCACACACAAAAAGAATATGCAAAAGAGGTGGCCTAATCTCATCCATACTTATGTTGATTTTGCAATCAACTAGCCTTAGGATTTTGAGATGTCATAGGTCAAATGAAATGAATGCATAAAGAAGGGGAATTAGATCAAGAGGGAGGGGAATAGATCATAACTCAAATTGGTCAAAGGAGGACTTTTACCAAGTTAATATCATTCATTCATTTTGGGAGATGGAATGTACATTCCATCAATCCCCTAAATCCAATGATATTAACCTAGCAAAGTTAAATCAACATTGACCAAGGCCCAACAACATAAGTCAAACTTACACAAACCATCACAAGAGGTCAACACAATTATTTGGCATTTATTCAATTTAAAAATACTAAAGTAATGCATTTAAATTAAATATGGTTTGTCAAATTCCTAAAATCTCATCAAAACACAAAAGAAATGGCCATGAGATTTATCATAGGTCAAACAAGGTCAAAGGACCTTGGAGAAAAAATTTCAGAATTTTTAAAGACTTAAAAGTATTTTTAAATAATTAAAAATAATCACAAAATCAATTAAATCATGAAAAATATTAATAATGACCCAAAAAATAATTTTAATTCAGAATATGAAAGAGGAATTTATTTAAAAAATTTTGGTGAAACTCTCATATTTTTTGGATCAATATTAAAATTATTATGAATTAATGAAAACTAAATGAATTAAAACAAAAATCAAAAAATCAAAAAAACGCGAGCCACTTGATCTCCCTCATTAATTGAGGTGGCAGGTCAAGTGGATGGAAACGCGCGTTCCATGGTGGAACTTAGTCAGCGCACCACACGCGTGGTAATCAAAACCAATGCCTAAAATTAAAACATTTCAAATGGATTCTGTGGTCTGGAGACGTGCCAACACACCGCCGGAGCCAGAGCTCTGGTCTTCTTCTCCGGTAGACCTCATCGGACTGGTCCACCCTCAACCATCACTAAAATAAAAAAGGAGGACATGATCTGAAAGAAAATATGGCGTAGAGCACGAATCTGACATCAATTTCAACTAACTCCAAATATATAAAAAGATATGAGGAGTTGAATTTTGAGGTATGACAACTGAGTTGCTTCGATTTGACCTCAAAGCAACTCAATCTTCTTGCCTACATTGGTAGGACTTCAGACAACCAAAGATCCAAGAGAATTGATGAGAATTGAGTGAGAATCGAAGAGATGAAGTTTTTTGAAATTTACCTTCAATTCTGTGCAGAAATGGATCTTGCTTGCTTCAACCTTAATCTGATCACACTTGAGAAGCTTGCATGAGAGACTTGGCAATGGTACAAAGCTTTGGATCCTGGAGTTTCTGAATCTCCAAATAATGAGATTCAAACTCAATTTTCAAGTTGAAAATTCTCAGGTTTTCCTTTGAATGGTGAGGGTTTCAATTGGGGGGAAAAGTTGGCGCGCAAGGTGTCTTTTGAATTGAGCTCCAAGGGGCCTGTATTTATAGCAATTAGGATTGATATTTGCACACTTGAAAAATTGCTAAATTTGGACATTTCATGCACAAGCTTGCATGGGCGTGTACAGGCCCATGAAGCAATCCAATTTGATCCACTTGCAGCTGTTCTGAAGTTCAAAGGAGGCTTGGATGTCAAGGCAATGTGAAATGGGATTTTTGGCATTTGATTTCTTCCAATCATGTATACCTGTTAAAGCCATGCGTATCCATAGCAAAATTTATCCAAAATGCATGAACTTGGGTTCTTTGGAAAGCTTAGATCAAGGGGAACAACTTTGATGTTAGACACTTTTTCATTTGGAACTTGGATCATGGTGAATTTTGAGGTAGAAGTTTGGAATGATAGAGTTGTAGCTCCAAATGAGAAATGTGTCTTCATCAAAGTTGTAGCTCTTTCAAAGACATTCAAAATGGTCACCAATTTGACATCATTTGGATTTAGAATGATAGAGTTATGCATTTTTGAAGTTGAGGAAAATCACTTGTTCAATGGTATAGGTCAAAAATGACCTATAATGTATTCTCATATCACATGCTCACAAAAGTTGAATTAGCTCTTACTCCAAACATAAAAGTTGAATTAGACATCTTGAATTTGATTTTTCAACTTGGAAATATTGCATCTCATAAAAATTGAGCAAGTTATGGCCTTGGGAAGTTGACTTTCAAATTAGGATTTAGACAAAATGACCTATAATGTTTCAATATAGAAAATGATTTTCCAAGCAAAACTAGATCTAGGTCTAAACATGAAAGTTGTTTGTAATGACATTTAGAGTAACTTTTCTCTTGTAATAATTTTCATATGGTGAAAATTGTAGGAGATAGGGTCTACGGAGACCCAGTTTTGATCAGATGAATTCATCTGGCCAACCACCACCAACCATCTTGCTAACCTTCAATTCTCTTGGCTTTATAGGCTCATGGTAGATCATATATGCATAAGATGATGAATTTTGAAGTGTACCTTGATAAAATTGATCAATTGGTGAGATAGCTTATTGGAGAAGTTACTCAAGATACCCAGACAAACCAGGGTTTCCAAGGCAAATCACCTCCAAACTCTTGAAGAAAACTTGATCAATATAACATGTAGAGATCATTGGTACTCATGTATGATGCTTTGAAACATTTTTGGGTCAATACATGGTTGTGATTTTAGTCATGAGGGTCTCAAACCCTTGATATGGACTTGATAGATCAATGAGGATTATGCCCTACCTACAAAAAGTTAGACAAATGAAAAGACATATTTTTTGGTATTTTGGTTAGTAAAATGATAATATAAAAGTATGATACAATCACATGGTGCTTGGTGATCTCTCCCAAAACAAACCCAATGAGAGAGGGGTAAGGAGGATTCCAAGTATGATCCCAATGCTAATGCATATGATCAAATTGCATGAGGGATCTTAGGGTCAAAATTGGGGTCTTACACACTGGATCGAATCTCCTTTCAGGTCTTCATTGTTGTTATTGTTATGGAAAATGTTGTTGTTGATGACTTTGTTGTTGTTACTGATATGGTTGTTGTTGATACGAAGCAGGCGGTTGGCTGGCTCATTGATCAATTGGGATAGCATATGGTTGTTGATTCTAAATTGGTGCCACAATAGAAACTTGTTGGTATGGGACACGATAAGTTATGACTCCTCCTCTGATCAATGCAGTTTCATTTGTTTCACCCTCCCTCTTCTTACCATGAGCTACATAGAGCTTTTTCACTACAACGTACATGCTTGTGGCATTTTGAATCTTGCCCATCTTAATCGTGTTCTCGGTCCTTTCACCGGTTAGGACTAGATCAGAGAAACCAAAAGATGTGCTTCCTACCATTCGGTCGAAGTAGGGGCCTTGAAGTTTACCCATAAACATATCAATCTTCTCCCTTTTCAATAAAGGAGGTTGTACCCTTGCGCTAGTTCCCTTCATCGTTGTGTGTATTCTTTAAAAGTCTCTTCGGACTTTTGAGTCATATTTTGCAGTTGTGTGCGGTTGGTGCCATGTCGTTGTTGTATTGATAATGTTTTAGGAAGGCCTCATCCATTTCCCTCCACACCCATACGTGAGTTCCTTTAAGTTGCATATACCAATCTAGGGAAGCTCCAGTCAAGGAGTCTTTGAAGAAATGCATGAGTAGTTTGTCGTCATCGGAGTAAGCGGACATCTTTTGGCAATAAACCCTAATATATGTTCTAGTGTCACTGGCTCCTTTATACTTTTCAAAATCAGGAACTTTGAACTTGGAAGGGATAACAACACCTGGGACCAAACACATATCAGCAGCGTCAAGATTCAAATCATTGGAGCCCTCCAATGCTTTCAACTTCTCCTCAATAGCTTTAACTTTATTTTTTACCTTGTTGGCGGGTGGACCAAAGGCGTCGTACACTAAGGCATCCCTTGGGCTAAAGAATGCGTCTTGTTGATCATCGATCTCAATAATCGGAGGATGATTATCTGGAGGAGTACCACCGACGGGTGCCCCTAAAGGAATATGGATTGGAGCGGGACCTTGTTGAGGCATATGGTTTTCCATATGAATAATAGTAGGAATGGGAGTAGCGGCAGCATGGGCTCTTTGGTTCATCTCTTATTGCATCTTCGCCATAATCTCTTGACCACGAGCAATAGCTTGTATAGTCTCCATCAACTGTCCCATTTGTGCTCACACATGGGATACTTCCTCGCATAAGGCAGCTTGGTTCTGTTCAAGTTGGTCCATTATAGCTTATTGATTGTGGCGCGTGTAGTAGTGATGTCGGGAAGTCAGCTTGCTGGTTTATGATCAAGAAAGGTGGATGATGAGTTTTATTTTTAAAAATGCGGAATGATGCATCTATGTTTTTTTTTAATGTTTGTTAATGCAAAGCTCTTCGTTATTTATGTTGTTTAATGCAAGAAACACTAAACGTTTAAACATTTTAATCAAGAATAAAGATGTATACACAAAGTGAATCAAAAAGAAACTTCACTAATCCTTGATAGGGAAAAAAGTTACAAGTTAATAGAAGTTGCATAAATACAAGTTTTGAACTAAAAGTAAACAATTAAACTAGATGTCAACCCTAAAGGTGACCCCTTGAGGTCTACGGAGAGCTTGGATGTCTGTGATAAGCTTCGTTATTGTCTTCTTACAGAATTTGACAAAGTGATAAACTTCTTTAGGGGTGTTTTTAGGGCACATGATCAAATCAACCTCTTTTAACTTGTTAGGGAAGTCTTTGAGAGCGTAATTAGTCAAGACATCCACGTTAGCATACTTGTTCTTCCATTCTTCATAGAGATTTTGGAGGTTTTGAATAATCCCACCCATTTGAGCCATTGAGGCTTCTTCCCCACGACATCTCTCTTCCCAATATCTGCAATCGCTTTGCAACTCTATGTAGGCTTGGTCGTATATTCCCATATTCAAGTTCTTGATTTGCTCGCAAGCTTTCCCATGTTGGAACTGCTCGCACAAGAAACTTTTATGGACTTTCTCCCTTTCTAGTTGTTCTTTGTCCAAAAGATCCTTGCATTCTTTGAGAGTGGTCCTTAACTATATGATATGGGCTTCATAATCCTCCTTATCTTCCTTCTTCATTGCATTAGACCTCTCAACAGTCTTCTCAAGGTCCTTGATAGTTCTGTATGCTTGATCCAACTTGTTGTTACATAAGTATAACACAGAATTGGCTCCTTATAGAGCACCACCTACCCATACTCTTTTTCCTTCTACCTCCCTTAATCTCTTCTTTCTAACCTCGAATTTCTCACTGACTAGCTTACCTTTGTCTTCCAAGTTGAAGTTTCATTGCTTCGTACGACTGAGTTGGACTCGTAGTTGAGCATTCTCTAACTCAAGCTCTCGGGTATAGTTGGTAAGCTTGTTCACGTCCTCTTGTAACATGGGCTCGGGTTTGGGCATTAAGGGAAATGATGAAGGATCAAACAGAAAAGGCATATTGGCGATTAGAGCTTTCTATCTTACCCATTGAAAGTAAGGTTCCTTCCCTAAGATGTTTTCTCCCCACTCTTGGTCGATTAGGATTATGCTTGTCCAAGCTCTTTTCACTCTCTTCACGGGTGAATTTAGTGGGTCCACGATGTTGATGACGAAAGTTACGAGGTCTCGGTCTTCAGAAGGACTCATCATAGCGTAGCCCAATTGTCTCTTGAGTAGCACGGGGTTGTAATTGATGCAAACACGCAAACGGGAAATTTGGGAACACTCCTCATCTAGAAATGACATCCTTGATTTCCCATTCTCTCTTATACCAAAGGATTGAATTGGCGGAGAGAGAAGCGAATCTTTGGGGTCATGATAGACTGAAATAGGCAAAGGGTTCTCGTTGAGGCATATGAGTCCTCATACATAATTTTAAGAGGGGTGCACAATAGAGAAATATTCCTCCTATTTTCTCATGCCTCGTATGGAAGATACGATAAAAATCTACGATCAAGAATGGCACTGGATTATTGGTTAGGAAGACTTCCACTACCAAAATGATCTACAAAATTGTCTATGTTAGGGAATAGAATAATTCCATGGATTAACAATGCTAAGGTTGCACTACAAAATTCCGGATTTTCTTCTTTTACCATTTTCCAAGCATGGTCTTCTAGGAATTTCTTTGTAAGACCTTTGACGGTACCTTTGGGTCCCCAATTGGCCACTAATTATTTTGCATTGATGCCTAAGACTAGAGCTAACTTGGACAACGTGAATCCTTCTTCCAACTTGGGGAATGGATTGAAATTTTTGATTGGTCGATTTAGAAGCCTCTCAATTTATTCCAAAATCGGGGATAGTTGAAAGTTTGGGAAAGTCAAACATCTTAAAGGAACGTCATAGTATTGGGTTAGGGTGGTGAGTGCTCCAATATCAATCTTTTCATTTAGGAGGTCTTGATGTTTCCATAAGTAGTTCAGAACTTATTATCTTTGAGGGACGTAACCCTAGAGCTTAGAACCTTCAAGATATCAGTATCTGGATCTTTATATCTGAAGGAGAAAGTGTTTTTTCTTGACGGATTCATGATTTCTTTTGAAAATTTTCTTGTATTTCCTGCGTTAAACAACGGAATGCTAAGAGATTTGTGTTTTATTATGATGTATGCATGTTTTATGAATGCATGGATGGATGAACAAGTTATTATTTTTCATGGAACTCGAGCACGAGGTTCAAAATCCGGGATCACTGTGACAAGGAATATGGTTTAATAATGACTACTTTCGAACCAAGGTTCTCACTTTGCAATATCTAGGGGTTTTGTGAAATTGTGTAAAAGACACTTCTCCTAGAGTCATGGACTCCCTTGAACCTCGCGAGGAAAGCTCCTCAGGGACCTATACTACTGTAGCGGTAAAAAATTTGAGATTAAGTTATTGATTGACTTAACTCATAAAGCAAGAGTTGCCACCACGCTTTTATTACTTCCATAGGAAAGGGAAAAAGAACGAACAAAACCCAGAGAAATTTTAAAACAAAACTGATAAAAACAGAGATAAGGGCCCGGGAGTTGGTTATGCGAAGGGAAGATATTAGCACCCTAAACATCTATAGTACTCTATATGAACTTCTTTGAAAATCTATACATCTTGGCTTTAAAATGGTGTTGTTTGCAAAAGATTGGGGAGGTGAGAAGAGAAGTGTTATTTTTTTATAATTTTTGTGTTTTCCAAGACTTTCTGGGTCTAATGCCTACGTATCAATAAAGTGCAATGGATGATCAAAACCTCATAGTTCATGGTAACAATATTAAAGATGTTTGTTTTGATTCAGTTTTTAATGAAAAGACATTTTGTCATTTTAAGGAGAACACTCAACTTAGCCACCCACAAGTATGAGAACTTTGCATCACCATGGAGAAGGGATCCAACTGGGGTAAAGATCAATAAGTATGGCACTAGCTCTCCCAGGTGGAAAAGAATTATCATCAATATAATAGGAATATGAGAATTATATCTCAACTATGGAAATGACTCATCTCTAAACTTTGAGAAAAAGTTCTATAAGAAAAGTTCACAAAGGGCATAAAATAGTTTGAATGAGTTTATGTATTTTTTAAGTATTTTGAAATTGGTTTGAATATGCTTAAGATGTATTAGCATTTATTAAGAAGATTTTGAAAATCATTTGACAAAATTCAAGGTTTATTGAGAAAGTGATTCAAGTTCGAAAACAAGAAGGTGTTGAAAAAGGAGAGAAGATTTTGAAATCAAAGAAGGGGAGGAGAAGAAGAGACTATCCTAGAGCATAAGTAAATGCTAGGGAGAAAAGATCTAACCAAGAGATAACAATTTTTATGACATAAGTAATTCAAGAATTCTCTCCTTTGGATTAATCCCCAAGCCAGCCAAATAAGCAAAGTATAATCTATGTGACAGATGAAACCAAAGTAACCAAGGCAAGTCGTCAAAAGAAGCCCAAAGCAAAAGGTACTAGATGAATCCCAAGGTCCCCATTCATAAATTCCTAAAGCAATGGTCAAGATCCTAGTTCTAAGTCCATAACTCCACAACAATGCTAAGGATAGTAACCTCAAGTCCATGAATCAAAAGAACCAATTTTTTAGGGTTTTTTTCCTTTATTAATGTCTTTAAAAGAAAAAGAAGTCCAAATGAACAAAGGAAAAAGAGCATAAACATAAATAAAGGTCCAAGTGGACAGAGAGCAAATAGCATAAGCACAAACAATATGATATGAGATGCTAAAATAAAAGCATAAAGTAAATGGAAAAAGAAATAAAGAGCATAAGATAAATGATATTAAAGTAAATTTAATGCAATCATATGTTAGTAAGTTGTGTAGTAATAAAAATGTAAATACAATTGGTCATTTTTGGGAGAACACTCAACTATTCACCCATAAGTATGAAAATATGAAGTCATGGGGGAGTAGGAGACTTACAGTCTCACTTATAAAAATGACTTACTTTCTCGATAAATTTAGCTATGTTAAGCAATCGTAATTGGACTTATCTAGAAATCACAACTATCTGAGGTCGGTCAATAATAATATTTATGTTAATACATGCTAGAGAAATGATATGTAAATCATTCTCCTAAAGTTATGTCACACAATAAAGGAAAAGAAGATTGATCAAGCACAAGGGCTATGATAGTGGTCTATTACATTAAACCATACTTCATGATACTAAGAAAAAACTTATGCATCAATCCAAAGTACCTTAAATGATCCATGATTAATTAGGAGGTAGATTTGAAATGATGAAAGTTTATCAAGTCCCAATCGACACATCATGAACAAGATGGACACAAAATATCCAATTGATCAAAATAAAAAGGAAGAGAAAAGGGATGAAGAAGAAGAAGACAAGAGAAACCAAACCCAAATTGAATCAAAGGATTGATCAAGTCATCATCAAATTCAATCATCCATTTTGGTGGATTAGGGTTTTCACCCCATCATCACCCGAGATTTATTGAGTTTGATGAGACCTATGATCAAAGTAACTAAGATCCAAGACCAACGGAAGTCAACAAAGGTCAAACAAGCATAAAATGTAAAAAGATAAAATAAAATGCATCAGAAATATTTTTAAAATGAATTTTAAAAGGGAAATAAAAGAAATAATACACACAGTCCTTCAAAACACCGAATAAATGGCCAAGTAAATTATGGAAGGTTGGAAATAAAATAAGAGACATAAAATAAATTTTTTCAGAATATTTAAATGCCTAAAAGTATTTTTAAACCAATTAAAACAAAGGAAAAAAGATGAAATTCAAGAAAAATAGAAAATCAAGAAAATAAAATATGGAAAAATAAAAGCCAGATTAAGAAAAATAAAATAAAAACTTAAAAATTATTTTGGGATTTTTTGATGAAAAATGAATTTACTATGAATTTTTAAAGAAAAGGAAATGAAAAAGGAAAAAGGAAAGAGAAATAAAATATATAAAAAAACACGGAACGTTGGATCTGGCCTCATTAATTGATGTGGCAGATCCAACAATCCTCATGCAGGGCCGCATGGTGGAAATTAATTAAAATAAAATACGGGATCTAATTCAAAATGATCAATCAGAAAATTTCAAATTGCCAATGTGTAAGCAAACTCATATGACCTAAGATAACTCCGGTCATCTTCCCCGATGATCCCTCGCCCATCGTTTAGTAAATTCGGAACATGAGACTACCACCAATGTGATCGACTCCTCATCACAATTCAACCTCGTGCTTAAAATTCATTTATCTAAACTGAGCATGGAGAATTTCAGAGAAGTTTCATAAACAAGCAAGCCAAGAAAAATAAAATTAAATGATGAACCCAATCAATCAACACCAGATAAGTTAGGGAAAAGCATCAGAGAGTGAAGAACTATATTGTGGTAACTTGTTTGAGTTTAAATGATGCTCAGAACTACCTTGTCCAAATGGTGATCAGAAGTTGATGAAGTTTGATCTGGTCAGGGCACTTCATAAGGTCTTACAACTTGGAAATTGTTGCCAAAGCTTTGTAGAAGATCGAAGGTGCTAATGGAATCAAGAAATTGGATTGAAACATGCTGGAAATTAAAATATGATAACTCAGTTTTATGGAAAAAATTAAATGTGAAGCAGGGGTTATTTGGCTCTCCAAATCTTGGAAGTGAATCTAATATGTTGCTATATTTATAGGGAATGTGTTGGGATCCAAATATGTATGAAATGATGCTCAGTTCATGCAAAATGAATTGCTCATGATGTGAGAAAAGTGTGACTTACAAATCCATCAAAACCCATCCAAATCATGCGTTTTAAGAGTCCATTAACTTCTAGAGACTTGATTAAACATTTTTAGGTACAAAACACGTGGTAATTTGGCTTGTAATTGAGAACTAGTGAAGTTCAAAATCTAATCATGGTGATTTCTTCAGTTCCAAGTCACCATGTTTAACTCAATGGGGCATCTTGCTCAGGAGGCTTTTTGATCCCATTCTTCTTGAAATTTGTTGACATAATATCAAAGATCACAATATGCTAATAAAAGTTGCATTTGGATGCTTGAGCACAAAGTTATGACATGTTGAAGTTGGCACGAAAATCTGGTAATGTAACTTAGAAAATTCTAAGTCCCAAATGGTTGAAAATGACATGTAATGTCTCAAAGAGTTCCATGGTCTTCCAAGCATAATTTGACTTTTATCCTTGAACAAAACTTGTAGAGGGCATCACAAATAATATTGTGCAAAAAGAATCAACCTCAAATATTGAAAATTGAAGAAGCTATGAATCTTGAAAGTTGTGAAAAAGTCACTTGAAAATAAGTCAAATTTCACTATGTCCACAAATGACCTATAATGTCTCTAAACGTTTGATGGTCCTCCAAGCATAATTGGCTCTTTTCATGTAAATAAAAGTTGTATAGGATATTGAGAAGAGTCATATGAAAAAAGAAGCATTCAAAAATGTTGAGAATTGAAGGAGTTGTGATCCTTTGAACTTTGACTTTGAATGTTGACATTTTTGGTCAAACCTCTTGGAATAAACTTGTGTACTTGGACTTTTCTTGCATTTCAAGGTACATGAATGTCTCTTGATTAAATTGCTCAAAATTTGAGGTAACTTGTTGAAGAAAGCATGGAAATAAACACATGAACCTTTGACTTTTCTTGAGATTTAAGCAAAAAAACTTTGAGTTACTCTTGATCAAAATGAGATTGAAAGATGCTTGAGAACCCTATAGCTTATTTTTTGAGAGATAGGCCCTTTGAGAATCAATTGTTGAACACACTTTGACTTGAGGAATCAACAAAACCCTAGCTGAGGAGCCATGCTTGATGCTCTTGATGAAAAAAACCTTACCTTGCACAATAAACTTAAAGAACAAGACATATTTTTTCTACTTTGATTAGTGGTTAGATAAGTAATGAACATATAAGCACAAAGGTAAAACACCAACAAATGGATGCTTGATGATCCCTACAAATGGGAAACCCAAATATGAGAGGGAGAGGACAAATATGTGACCTTGTTTGTATACAAGGATGCAAATGACATGTGGGATCTTAGGGTTAAAAATTAGGGTATGACAAATGCCCCTATTTAAGTTTCTTTAGTTCAGAGATATGAAGATTAAAATCATTGTCTCGACGAGATTGAAGAGACTTAAATACAGAAGATCCAATTTTTGGCCCTAAGATACCTCAAAATGCTTATGATATGATATGAATGTAGACAAGGATATATGCGGGTGATCGGAAAAATAGCAAGTGTACTATTTTCACCGATGTAGTAATAGGGAGTTTATTTCCCAGTATCGATCTCGAGGATTGCGTAGGAATTACTTATTTCAATTCGATTCTATTCAAACAAAAAGATAATGGTTGGTTTGTTTTGGAATTGCGAATAGTGACACGAAGATAGTAAAAATAACTGATTAAGATAAAAGATGCTAGGGTAAGTGGTTGAGTTAGCCCGTTATGAATTTATCCCGATTTCCTTAATGCCTATGATACATTCAATCACCTAACCTCAGAATGTTCTTACTTAAGTCCTTAAGTGAGAAACTATTAAACTACCAATTCTTACTCAAATGTCCATTCAATTAATCATTGGTTTTAATCATACAATATATCAAGGTTTACGGTAATTTATGAAAGTTACTAGTCCTAGATGATGCATTCATAAACCCAATTGTGTGAAAACCCTACCAATCACAGTCCTGTTATTGGAAGTCATAGATTAATTTGTATTTGTCCGATACAAAAGCATAATAACATCACACAATTAAATTGAAAGACATAACATAGTAATCAAGGAATCATTGGTTCACATTCATAACATACGATAACATCAGGACCACCCCCTAGCATCAGGGGGTTTAGCCTCTCATAGTACTTAAAGAATTCATAAAGTAAAGATTAGACATTACAAAGAATTAGGAGAGTTTGATCTTCAATGGTGGCTACCGTTGAATCTCGCCGTCTTCGAATCCGTTGTATTCGCTATCTTCTCCACGGTAATGCTTTCGTTCGTCTGTCAAAAAGGTCCCTTTTTCTTTCTCTTCCAAGCCTTCTTATAGTTTCAGATGCCTCCTCTCCAAGCAAAAGGTCCATACTGCCCTTAATGAGAAGAATCGGTTCACAATGCAAAATTAGGTTTTCCAGGCTGCGTGCAATCAACACGGCCGTGTGTGTACACACGGGCGCCCGTGTTTTTTCTCCTGCATTAATTAATTTCAGCATTTGTTACAGTAGCAACAACACGGGCCGTGTCCCTACACACGGGTGCCCGTGTAGATGCACTGTTTTAATCAACACGGCCGTGTGTGTACACACGGGTGCCCGTGTTGATCCCTGTTTTCTGCTTCGTCTTTTTCTCTGCTTGACCAACAACACGGCCGTGTGGTGGCACACGGGTGGCCGTGTTGACCTGCTGTTCTGTCATATTTTCGTCCTTCAGAGTGTCCCGAACTTCACCATTCTTGCTTTTGAACCTGGAACAATGACACTACCCAAACGAAGCATAAACGAGGTCTTTTTGACTTAAACTCGTAATCGAATGTAATGTAATACCAAACCAACAAAACTTGATACTTGACTCAAATGCAACTAAAAACAAACATAAATCTTACCAGAGTGATGAAAATACGTCGGATTAAGGGCGGGAATTCAATGGAAATGGTGACCGATCACAACCCCAAACTTGTCTCATTGCTTGTCCTCAAGTGATGTATTGAGTCCAAACAAAGGTCACCTCCGAATTCGTTTTCCACAATGCAACCTAGTCTTTCACTATTTGTGTTCTTCCTTTCCAATCGAGTTTCAGGTCTCTCCAATTCAGGCAGTTTACTATATTTCCACATCAGAGACCTCTTCACCTGCAAGCTTTTCACTCACTCACAATATCTCTCAGGGTTAAGTGTATACACTCACAGCACAATATGCAATATCAAACTCTTAACTTTGAATAGATTCTAATGTCACTACCACAGCAGATTCCACACACTTTTCGAGGTCTTTTAGGTTGTAACGGGGCTTGGGTACGGTGGGATAAACAAAAAAAATGGGTAACAAAGGGTTTTGAACTCGGTAATCATATTGTGTACTTTTTCTTCTTTTCCTGTGCATCACATATATTTTTGGGGTAAAAACTCTTTTGACTCTTTTTCTACTCAACTTTCCGAGCATTTCATATCTGTTGAACTCTAAGGTCTCGGCAAGTGCATTTTTTTTTCTTTTCTTATTTTCCTTTCTTTCTTTCCGAGCCTTTCATATCTCTAAGGTCTCGGCAAGTGCATTTTTTCTTTTCTTATTTTCTTTTTTTTTCTTCTTATAAATGACATACATACTGTTTTTCTTTTTGTATGATCTCATCTTATGCACTTGCCTTCCCTTTCAAAATTTCCACCCCAAACTTATTTTCATTGCACATCTTGCAATTCACACAATATTTTCATTGCACATCTTGCAATTCACACAATCATACCGAGTTATGACACAAAAGGGAATGGATAATTAAAAGTTAACATGGATTTATGAGGAATAATGCTTGACGTTAGCATGGGGTTTACAATGAACAAATGGCTAAGGCTCAACGGGGTTTTACGAAGGGAAACATGCATATAGGGATGGCTAGAAAGGCCCTGGCTACACAAACAACTTGCCTCAGTGTGTGTTGTCATGCTGTGACGTGTCAACAGAACATACGCAAAATCAGAGTGATAAAGTCATACCTGGCTGAACTCTCATGTTGGTATTTCGTGTTTGGCTTTTTGTGATCTCACCATGTTGGTTAGCTTGCAAGCTCTGAAGTCTCTTCGTATCATGTGGTTCTTTCCTGACTTGGTCTTTCCATACCGCTCTCTTAGTCTAGTGTCACCAAATTGTGTCCGACTTTACCTTCTCATGGTTGCATCAACTTCCGGGGTGCCATATCAGAATAAGTATGAGGGGTGTCATTCATCCACTACCATTGATCCCGGATTCGTCCAACCATTTCTCATCACTCTGTACACACAAGTAAACAACGAAAACAAACAAAAACAATACGACAACAACAAAAACAAAAGCGATGGAAATAAAACATGAAAGGAAAAACCTCCCCACACCTGAACTAAACATTGACCTCAATGTTTAAATCCAGATACAAAGGGGACTCACAGCGACTACTGTTGGTTTACTGCACTTGTGTAATTTCCTTCCACTTGGAGGTGTTTGTAACTTTGCCCTTTTAATTCTCCTCCTCCCCTACACAAAATTTTAGCACACCAAAAAATAAAAACGAAATAAATTAGAAATCAAACGCGTGGGTTGCCTCCCACGAAGCGCTTCGTTTAACGTCGCATGGCTCGACGGTTCATTTCCCTTATCATGGGGGGTATTTCAGGTTCAAAACCTTGTTGCACCTCTTGTCCACAACACGGAAATTGTCTCTTTTATCAGTGTGGACTCCTTTGTACCACGATTCCTTTTTAACTATCCTTCCAGTGTTAGGAATCTTTCCATTTCGGGTGGCTACTGGCAGTGGTGAGCCTTTGATAGTATTCAATGTCTTGATTGAGCCTACTTGATACTGAGATTTTGTATCTTCTTCCATCTCCTGATTTTCAATAGCATTCAATGTTATTTCCTTGTTGTGAACTTTCAAGGTTAGCGTGCACTCATCCATGTCGAGCTTGCATCGACTCGTCTTCATGAAAGGTCGACCCAGAATAATGGGTGCCTCATTGTCTTCAGGTATGTCTAGGATTACAAAATCAACTGGGAAAGTCAAGTCCGCTATTGTTACCAGCACATCTTCAGCTATACCATAAGCATCTTTTCTTGAGTGATCCGCAAACTTCAGATTTGTCTTCATATCATTGATATTTTTAATACCCAGCCTGTGATAGACCGATAATGGCATCAGATTCACACTAGCTCCCGAATCTATTAGTACCTTTTTGAATGTTCTTTCTTTGATTGTGCATGGTACCGTGACGGTTCCTGGATCCTTTTGTTTGTTAGGAATGTTCTGCACTAGGGATTTTGCATTGTATTGTTCCTTACCGGATACCTGTTCTTCAGTGGTTGGTTTCTTTTCAGCCATTACCTCTTCCACGAATTTCTTGTACATGGGCATCCTTTCAAGTGCTTCAAACAAAGTCATATGACCCTCAATCCTTTTAAACATAGTCATGAATTTCTCCAAGTCGGACTCACTAGGTTCCTTCTTTGTCACTCTCTGAGGGTAGGGCAACTTAGTCACCGGTTTAGTTCCTTTTGTAGTTTCTTCTTTAGTCGGCTCGCTCGGTGACATAATTTTTTTCTTTTTAGCAACCTCTTTCTCTATCGTCGTGACAGTATTAACATTCTCCTGACCTCTTGGATTTTGAACTGTTTCACTAGGTAGGGAACCTGGTGTTCTAGAACTTGACAGTTGTTGTGCTATCTGCCCCAGCTGAACTTCGAGATTCCTTAGGGAGGCGGTGGTGTTTTTCTGATTGTTTCTAGTCTCTTCTTCAAATTGCATATTTTGAGCTGCCATCTTTTCAATTGCAATCTCCCAATCTGCCTTCTGAGGTACCTGTTGCTGATCTTTCCAAGAGAAATTAGGATGATTTTTCCACCCCGGATTATATGTATTTGAATAGGGATTATTCTGCCTCAGGTAATTTATAGCTTGCACTTGTTCTGCGGTTGCAACACAATGCATGGCAAAGTGTGGTCCACTACAAATTTCACAAATCATGGTCGGAACCGGCTGAACTTGAGCAACAGTCTGGGTACCTAAATTCATAGCTTTCAATCTCCTTTCAACCTCAGCAGCAATCTGGTCTTCCATTTTCACTACCTGATTTGCTAATTTCAAGTCAATTTTTCCCTCCGGCTGATTTACAGTACGGTCATACAATTCCAAATGCTCATTTGCTGCAATAGCTTCGATGATTTTTTTGATACCGGTTGCTGTAGAAAAATTAGACGAGCCACCAGCAGCTGTATCAATGAGTTGCTTAGTTCTCATCTTCAGCCCATTCACAAAATTCTGCATTTGTTCAGTTTCATCCAGATTATGTGTAGGACATGCAACTAAACATCTTTTGAATCTTTTGTAGGCATCTCCAAGTGTCTCTCCTTCTTTCTGTTTAAAATTCACAATGTCATACCTCTTACGGATATACACAGAAGCAGGAAAATACTCATTCAAGAATGTTGTTTCCATTTGTTGCCATGTAGTAATGCTTCCTGCAGGTAGGGAATAAAACCATTCCTCAGCGTCCTCAGATAACGTGAATGGAAACATGACCAATCTCTTTGCTTCCTCAGAATGCCCATCAATTTTCAATGACGTAGTCATAGTCAGAAACCTCTGCAGATGCTTGTTTGCATCCTCATTGATCTTTCCTGCAAAAGGTTTGCTTTCTAACTGGCGGATAGTAGACGGGTGTAACTGGAAGTGAGCAACATTAACAGGTTGATTCACAATGGTCAACCGCACTGCTGGATTATTCTGTCTGCCATAGTCACCTAAAAGTCTCTCCGATGGAGGTGGGTCTGCAGCCATGTTAACAGTGTCTGGATGGGAATCTGTGTCTGACTCAGATTTTTCGGAGTGAACAGAAGCTGGTGTTCTCGGTGTGGCCGGTTCTTCGCTGTCAGAGTTTGCCAGTTTCTTTCTTCTAGCTTCTCTGAGCTTTGCCCGCAATGTTCTCTCTGGTTCTGCGTCAAAATGAAAATCAGCTGAGGACTTACCTCGCATAAACAAGTTAGACAAAGATTAAAATTGAATAACAAAATTGTCACAGATAAAATTTTGGTTGGCGAGCAACAAAATTTCGATAGAATAGAAATTAAAATATGTAGTTTGGCAATCCCCGGCAACGGCGCCAAAAACTTGATCGGAAAAATAGCAAGTGTACTATTTTCACCGATGTAGTAATAGGGAGTTTATTTCCCAGTATCGATCTCGAGGATTGCGTAGGAATTACTTATTTCAATTCGATTCTATTCAAACAAAAAGATAATGGTTGGTTTGTTTTGGAATTGCGAATAGTGACACGAAGATAGTAAAAATAACTGATTAAGATAAAAGATGCTAAGGTAAGTGGTTGAGTTAGCCCGTTATGAATTTATCCCGATTTCCTTAATGCCTATGATACATTCAATCACCTAACCTCAGAATGTTCTTACTTAAGTCCTTAAGTGAGAAACTATTAAACTACCAATTCTTACTCAAATGTCCATTCAATTAATCATTGGTTTTAATCATACAATATATCAAGGTTTACGGTAATTTATGAAAGTTACTAGTCCTAGATGATGCATTCATAAACCCAATTGTGTGAAAACCCTACCAATCACAGTCCTGTTATTGGAAGTCATAGATTAATTTGTATTTGTCCGATACAAAAGCATAATAACATCACACAATTAAATTGAAAGACATAACATAGTAATCAAGGAATCATTGGTTCACATTCATAACATACGATAACATCAGGACCACCCCCTAGCATCAGGGGGTTTAGCCTCTCATAGTACTTAAAGAATTCATAAAGTAAAGATTAGACATTACAAAGAATTAGGAGAGTTTGATCTTCAATGGTGGCTACCGTTGAATCTCGCCGTCTTCGAATCCGTTGTATTCGCTATCTTCTCCACGGTAATGCTTTCGTTCGTCTGTCAAAAAGGTCCCTTTTTCTTTCTCTTCCAAGCCTTCTTATAGTTTCAGATGCCTCCTCTCCAAGCAAAAGGTCCATACTGCCCTTAATGAGAAGAATCGGTTCACAATGCAAAATTAGGTTTTCCAGGCTGCGTGCAATCAACACGGCCGTGTGTGTACACACGGGCGCCCGTGTTTTTTCTCCTGCATTAATTAATTTCAGCATTTGTTACAGTAGCAACAACACGGGCCGTGTCCCTACACACGGGTGCCCGTGTAGATGCACTGTTTTAATCAACACGGCCGTGTGTGTACACACGGGTGCCCGTGTTGATCCCTGTTTTCTGCTTCGTCTTTTTCTCTGCTTGACCAACAACACGGCCGTGTGGTGGCACACGGGTGGCCGTGTTGACCTGCTGTTCTGTCATATTTTCGTCCTTCAGAGTGTCCCGAACTTCACCATTCTTGCTTTTGAACCTGGAACAATGACACTACCCAAACGAAGCATAAACGAGGTCTTTTTGACTTAAACTCGTAATCGAATGTAATGTAATACCAAACCAACAAAACTTGATACTTGACTCAAATGCAACTAAAAACAAACATAAATCTTACCAGAGTGATGAAAATACGTCGGATTAACGGCGGGAATTCAATGGAAATGGTGACCGATCAGCGGGGAATATAGCACCACGAGAGACAAATGACTAATGGGGATAACAGATTCCAAAAGGGGTACCCAGCTAGGGATAACAAAGTTCCATAGGGGAAAAGGAAAAATGCACAGACAAAACTATGGCACGAAACTGCTGGAGACAAAGGGGTGTCCTCCAAGAAAATAAAGCATCGAGAAATTGCTCGACTCAGGAATAACTATTGTATTTGAAAAAAACCAATGCACATTTATAAAATAAACGAACCAAAGACCCAACAAGGGAAGACTTATCAAAGAAAGACTCCACCAGGGAAAAGATCAATCAAAAAGGATGCCCAACTCGACTATGGGGAGAAATATTACCTAACTATCAGCCAAGTGATAGCTTAACAAAAGTAATAAGTTCCAAAGGAAACATTACCAACTACCAGCCAAGCGATAGCTTAACAAAGATAACCAACCAAAGGTAAAAGGAAATATTATCTAACTATCAGCCAAGTGATAACTTAAAAATGGTAATAAGTTCAAAAGGAAAGATTATTAACTACCAGCAAAGTGATATCTTAACAAAGGTAACCAACCAAAGGTAAAAGGAAATATTACCTAACTATCATCCAAGTGATAGCTTAAGAAAGGTAATAAATCCAACAAAAAAGATTACCAACTACCATCCAAGTGATAGCTTAATAAGGTAACCAACCAAAGGTAAAAGGAAATATTACCTAACTATCAGCTAATTGATAGCTTAACAAAGGTAATAAGCCCAACAGGAAAGAATAACAATAATCATCCAAGTGATAGCTTAACAAAGGTAACCAACCAAAGGTAAAAGCAAATATTACCTAACCATCATCCAAGTGATAACTTAACTAAGATAATAAGCCCAACAAGAAAGATTACCAACTACCAGCCAAGTGATAGCTTAACAAACGTAACCAACCAAAGGTAAAAGGAAATATTACCTAACTATCAGCTAAGTGATAACTTAACAAAGGTAATAAGTCCAACAGAAAAGATTACCAACTACTAGATGTCGCATCTCAGAAAAACACGCACACAAAACAGAGTCACCACCAATTTTATTTATCCCAAGAGGGAAAGGAAACACTGATTAAACCTACAAAGGGGTGGATCTAATGGTCTCGCGACCAAGAGATGGGTAAGGGAGTCGATTACGCAAGAGGAAGGTATTAACACCCCTCACGTCTGTAGTACTCTACATGATTCACTCTTGTTGTTCTAATTAAAGGTTGTGTCAAGTCTAAAGCTAGGTTGCAAAGGGAATGCATGAGAATGAATTATTAACAAAGAAAATATTTTTATTATTGCGCTCGCTTAGGCTTTGCAACCCAATGCCTACGTATCCCAAAATAATCAGAGCATTGTAGTTATTTTCAAAAAAATTGGTTTGTTGGTTTTTTTTATGGGTAACGACCCTTATTGAAAATTTTCATAAGAAAAGCCAATTGGTAAAAGGAGTTTTGATTAGTTGAGTGTTTTTATTGAAACAAGACATCAGTTGGTCCCTCAGAAGGTGGGGGTATCTGTGTACTTCTTTCTTAATTATGAAAGAGTTCCAATAGTGTTAGAGTATTTTTGAATTTTTGATTAAGAAAAGGTTTTAGTTTTAGAATGGATGCAAAAGAGAAAAAGATTAACAAAATGGGAATTTCAATCCTACTTGTTGTCATGCAATGTGGACCTAAAGTTAGGATCAAGGGAACTTTGACCTAATGTTGTCATGCATGGATACCAATCCTAAGGTCTAATTAGTTCAATCTTGACAAAAAAAGAACTAAAGAATCCTATGGGGGAACATGCAATCCCAAAAGGAAAGGAGAAAGAAGAAAAGGAAAAAACAAGCAATCAAAAATTTAAACAAGGTAATGAAAGCAAGCAAACATCACATGATAAGTAACCACTTAGTCAACAATTAGGCACTTAAACAAGGTACCTAAAGCATGCCTACTTAATCAAGCAAGTATCAAAGATAGAACGTGCAATCAGGTAAACACCTATGCAAATAAAAAACCAAGACCATAGATAACACAAAGTGAACTTAAATAAGCAACATTCATGTAATCAAGGCAAAATAAGAGAAGATATAGCAATTAAACAATGACTCATCAAATGAGAAGTAAACACTTACTCACACATAGGTACTTAAACAAGATACCTAAAGCATATCTACTTAAACAAGCAAGCAAATAAAAGACAGGAGGTAAACACCTAAGCCTAAACATGCTTTAAGATATCTCAACTTATCACAAACATTTCATGGTGCACATCAAAACTTAACTAGTCATGGTAATGGGAGACAAGGCTCAAGCAAATTGTAAACAAAACTCAAGCAAGGAGCATGTCATTAAACTTTCATGGGGAAACAACTTATCATCAAAGTAAACGTTTAGACATGTTAAATAAAACCCTAAGGTCATGCGTAATAGGTTTTGGTATTAGAAGGCCCAAAAGAAAGTAAGCACTTAAGCAAGCTAGCATACAACGCTATAAGTGTTGAGTGCTTAACTTAGCATGGCATATGAAGGTGAATTGAAGTCAAAAAGATGAGAAGACATACAATTCATCAACTAAGGAACAATAAACTCATCATCATCAATCAATCATGCTTTGGAAAAAGATATCACCAATTTGCACAAATATAAGGTTATAAACAACTCTAATTGGAAAATAGTCCTCTAATCTAGATGCTAACAAGCAAAGACAAAAGGGGAGTTGTAAGACCCTAATTTTGACCCTAAGATCCCTCATGCAATTTCATCATATGCATTGGCATTGGGATCATACATTGGTATCCTCCTTACCCCTCTTTCATTAGGGTTTGTTTTGGGAGAGATCACCAAGCACCATGTGATTGTATCATACTTGTATATTATCATTTTCCTAACCAAAATACCAAAAATATGTCTTTGCATTTGTCTAACTCTTTTGTAGGTAGGGCATGATCCTCATTGATCTAGCAAACTCATATCTAGGGTTTAAGACCCTCATGGTTAAAAGCACAACCAAGTATGGATCCACAATGTCTCAAAGCATCATATATGAGTCCCCATGATCTTTATATGTTACTTTGATCAAGTATTCTTCAAGAGTTTGGAGGTAGTTTGCCTTGGAAACCCTGGTTTATCTGGGTATCTTGAGTAACTTCTTCAATAAGCTTCCTCACCAATTTATCATATTTCTCAAGGGACACTTCAAATTTCATCATATTATGCATATATGATCTACCATGAGCCTATAAACTCAAGAGAATTGGAAGTTAGCAAGTTGGTTGATGTGGTTGGCCAGGTGAATTCATCTGATCAAAACTGGGTCTCCCTAGACCCTATCTCCTATAATTGTCACCATATGAAAATTATTCCAAGATAAATGTTACTCTAAATGACATTCAAAACAACTTGCATGTTGATACCTATAGCTAGTTTTGCTTGTAAAATCATTTTCTATGTTGAAACATTATAGGTCATTTTGTCTAAACCCTAATTTGAAAGTCAAATTCCCAAGACCATAACTTGCTCAATTTTTATGAGATGAAAGATTTCCAAGTTGCACAATCAAATTCAAGATGTCTACTTCAACTTTGATGTTTGGAGTGAGAGCTAAATCAACTTTTATGAGCATGTGATATGAGGATACATTATAGGTCATTTTTTACCTATACCATTGAACAAATGATTTTCCTCAACTTCAAAAATGCATAACTCTACCATTCTAAATCCAAATTACATTAAATTTGTGACCATTTTGAATGTCTTTGAAATATATACAACTTTAATGAATACAATTTTCTCATTTGGAGCTCACATAAAAAGTTAAGTAAGGTGGAATATTGAGATATATGACTTAACACTTTGAAAAAATTTCAACATACTGAAATTTCCAAACATCCACCTCAAAGTTCACCATGATCCAAGTTCCAATTGGAAAAGTGTCAAACATCAAAGTTGTTCCCCTTGATCTAAGCTTTTCAAAGAACCATGTTTCATGCATTTTGGATGAGGTTTGCTAGGGTTGTGCATGGTCTTAACAGGTCTGCATCATTGGAGAAAATCAAATGTCCAAAATTCCATTTCACTTTGCCTTGCCACTCAAGCATGATTTGAACTTCAGTACAATTTCAATTGGATCATAATGGATTGCTTCATGGGCTTGTACACGCCCATGCAAGCTTGTGCATCACATTGCAAAATTTAGCAAATTTTCAAGTGTGCAATTATCAATCCCAAATGTTATAAATACAAGGCCTCTGAGCTCATTTCAAAGACACCTTGCGTGCCAACTTTTCCCCCCAATTGAAACCCTCACAATTCAAAGGAAAACCTGAGAATTTTCAACTTGAAAATTGAGTTTGAATCTCACTGTTTGGAGATTCAAAAACTCAGAGATCCAAAGCTTTGTACCATTGCCAAACCACTTCTGCAAGCTCCTCGAGTGTGATCAAGTCATGTTTGAAGCAAGCAAGATCCATTTCCGCACAGCATTGAAGGTAATTTTCAGAAATCTTCTTCTCTTCGATTCTCACTCAATTCTCATCAATTCTCTTGGATCTTTGGTTGTCTGAAGTCCTACCAATGTAGGCAAGATGATTGAGTTGCTTTTAGGTCAAATTGAAGCAACTCAGTTGACACACCTCAAAATTCAACTCCTCATATCTTTTTATAGATTTGGAGTTAGTTAAAATTGAGATCAGATTCGTGCTCTACGCCATTTTTTCTTTCAGATCATGTCCTCTTTTTTCATTTTGGTGACGGTGATGAGTGAACCAGTCCGGTGGACCTCGCCTCAGAAGGTGACTGGAGGTCCAGCGCCGGTGGTGTCTTGGATAGGTTCTGAGCCATTGATCTCATTTGAAATGTTTTAATCCTGAGCGCCAAAAGTAATTACCACGCGTGTGGAACAGTTGACCGGGTGTATGGTGGAATGCGCGCTCATGTCCACTTGATCTGCCACCAATTAATGAGGAAGATCAAGTGGTCCACATTTTTTTCTTCTGATTTTTATTTTATTTCATTTGATTTTCATTAATTCATATTAATTTTAATATTGATCCAAAAAATATGAGAGTTTCACCAAAATATTTGAATAACTTCTTCTTTCATATTTTGAATTAAAATTATTTTTTGGATCATTCTTAATATTTTTCATGATTTAATTGATTTTGTGAATATTTTTAATTATTTAAAAATACTTTTAAGTTTCCAAAAATTCTGAAATTTTTTCTCCAAAGTCCTTTGACCTTGTTTGACCTATGATAAATCGCATGGCCATTTCTTTAGTTTTTTGATGAGATTTTAGGAATTTGACAAACCTTATTTAATTTAATGAATTATTTTTAGTATTTTTAAATTGAATAAATGCCAAATAATTGTGTTGAGCTATCTTGATGATTTGTATAATTTTGACTTGTGTTGTTGGGCCTTGGTCAAAGTTGATTTGACTTTGCTAGGTTAAAATCATTAAATTTAGGGGATTGATGGAATGTACATTCCATCTCCTAAAATGAATGAATGATATTAATTTGGTAAAAGTCCTCCTTTGACCAATTTGAGTTTTGATCTATTCCCCTCCCTCTTCATCTAATTCCCCTTCTTTATGCATCAATTTCATTTGGCCTATGATATCTCAGGTCCTAAGGCTAGTTGATTGAAAAATCAACATAAGTATGGATGAGATTAGGCCACCTCTTTTGCATATTCTTTTTGTGTGCGGTATGTTTCATGAGCATAGTCCATTATACTATGTCTCTAACATGCATTAACACCAAAATTTTATTGCTCGACCACAAATAGTTGTGACTTCTACATAAGTCCAATTACGATTGCCTAACATGGCGCTAGATTTTTGATACAAAAAGGCATAGCATTCTAGTTAGTGAGATTGTAAGTCTCCCCTCTTTCATGGTATTATGTGGAAACTTGGCCTTTTTTCCTTCCTTTGAAAGATGTCTTGGTTCAAGGATCCATGCTTGTGATAAGTGGGTTGAGTATTCTCCAAAGAATGACTTAAAATGAAAAGCAAAAGCAAAACCAATACTAACTTCTAATTCATTAGCAACTAACATTTAATTTCAAGCCATTTACTTTTAATGCACTTTAATTTTTAAGCTCTATTCATTTGCCATTATTCATACCATTCTAATTGTTTATATTAATGCCTTTTCACTTTGTCCACTTGGACCATATTGTGTGATATATCTTGCTTGTGTATATTTTGTTTGTTTGTGTGGTCTTTGACCATTAATGTACATAATAAGAAACAAAAACCCTAAAAAAAACTATTGTGTGGACTGTTGGTTTGATCTTGGGCAATTGGACTTAGAATCTAGGCAACATCCCTATGCAAAAGGACTTGGCCAAGGCCAACTTTCATGTAACCAAGTGCTTGCAATTTGAAACTTCATCTGATACATCATTGAAGATCCATCTGAGTTCATCTTCAACATGATCATTGTGAAGCTGTTATTTTGAACCTGTGACTTGTGGAATTCATCTGTTACATGGGCAAATTTGAAGAAGATCATGGAGTGGCTAAAGCTTGGATGTGGCCATCTTTATTTGATGCCTTTCTCTTCAAGTTAATATTATGCATTGTTTGTTGCTTGATTCAAATATCCAAGGGAATTTGGGGTTTCTATATGGCATTCTTTCCTATTGGATTGCAGCCCATTGGTCAGATCTTTTCAACTCTTAACATTTAAATTTATGCTTAGGATTAGTCTCTTCATCTCCTCCCCATCTCTTTAATTTCAAAATCTCTCCCTCCTTTTAAAAACTTCTTTGCTTGTACTTGTCTTTTTTTAAAACTTAGACCCTTTGCAAATTAGAAACTTTGGTCTTATGCCATTGCATTTTCAAACTTCTTTTCTTAAATAAAACTTGTAAATAAACTTAACTATACTTGACTTAAAATTTTCAAAAGCCAAAAAGAACTAACTCATTCAAACCATTTTCTAGGCCCTTGTGCCTTTCAAACTCAATATTTGATTAAAAGCAATGCATCCACTTTGAAATCTGTATCACGAACTACGATGTTTTGATCCCTCATTTTTATGTTGGTACGTAGGCACAAGTCTGAAGATCTTGTCAAACACAAAAATATAATTAATGAATTCTTTTATCACCCCCTCATTCTATTTGTTTGTAAACATCACTTTATACAAAATACATATGCATACAAGAAAGGGCCCCCTAGGAGTACCTAGGACACTTTGGGTGCTAACACCTTCCCTCCGTGTAACCAACCCCCTTACCTATAATCTCTAGCGTTTTATTAGTTTTGATTTGAAAACTTCTTACTTTTGGGTTTTATTCGTACTTTTCCCTTTTCCCTTGGAAACAATAAAAGAGCGGTGGAGACTCTTGTTATTTGATGTCTAGCTTATCCATAGCTTGATGATCATGAATTTACCGCTACAGAAATTAAGTGGTGACTCTGCTGGGGAATAGTCTCCAATGGGTTTAGCCTACTTTTTTATGTGTATATAATTGTATATATGTGATGTATGTATATTTGTGTGATATAATATGCTTGTTGTGCTTGGTGATCTCTGAGTGGTGAGATAAGTTCTAACCCGAACTTGAGTGCAATTAAGATAGAAGGATGGTATAGTCACGTTCGACTTGTGTGGAGTAGTCATTAACAAGTTGGCTTGAGATCCATCTGCTTAGTGGAGACCCTTTTAGATTTGGAAATGTCACACAAGTATTTGTGGTTAGGCATTACCATCTCTAATTTGGGTCTGAGAAGCTGAGGACCATAAAACATTTATCTCTCTTGGCCCATTTAGGACGTAGTGCGGAGACTGTTCAAGTGTAGACTTGATAACAGTTGTTACGCGATACTACACTCAGACGAGTTTCTCTTGAGAATATTATGGGTCGATGAGTTAGTCATCTTAACCTGTAATATCCAATAGATGGAGTTAAGACTCTGGGAACTTTTTAGAACATGATCTACAGGTTTTATCCTTAGTTCACTCCTTTGGGATGGTTCTTACCCAGAATCCATGCTCGTGACTCACAATAAACCCTTGATTCTTGGTTGATCCAATCAAGTCTTGTCAATATCAATGGAACTTGGATGTTGATAAGGTGTAAACCATAATCCACCATAATGGATGATTGATCTTGACAATGACTTGATTCATCCCTTGACCTTTGTTTGCTTGCCTTGTGTGTGATCCCTTATTTGTGATTGATGCATTCATGCATTCATACGCATCATAACATTCATCACACGAAAATTTCAAGGAACTGAGGTGTTATTTGCAAATATTTTCAGACCATGGATTATGGACGAAGGAACACTAAGAAGTATGGTTTCAGAAATCCTGACTTTAAAGAGTTAAGGAAGCTAGCATCTTTTGTATTAGATCCCTTGGACTTCAAACAACGCCATGGGAAGCTATTGTTTGTCTTGCCTGCGGATGTGGTTGAAGGACTTCTGAGTGTGCTAGTGCAGTTTTGTGATCCTCTCTAACGTTGCTTCACTTTCCCAGATTATCAGCTTGTTCCTACATTGGAGGAGTATTCTCATCTCTTGGGGATACCCATTTCTAGTATAGTGCCTTTTAGTGGATTTGAGGAGATTCCCAGATCTCATCTTATTGCTGAAGCTTTTCACTTGAAGAAGTCTGAGATTGAGGCTCATTGGCTGAAGAAAGGAGGATTGTTTGGGTTGCCATCTGATTTCCTCATCAAGAAAGCTATTGCCTTTGCTCAAGCCGGTAGTGTGGACGCTTTTGAAGCTATCTTTGTGTTGCTCATTTATGGATTAGCTTTGTTCCCTAACATTGACAATTTTGTTGATGTTAACGCCATTAGACTTTTCTTGATTGGGAATCTTGTGCCTACTTTGTTGGGTGATATGTATTTCTCTTTGCATCTAAGGAACTCTAAAGGTGGTGGAACTATTGTCTGTTGCATTCCTCTTTTGTACAAGTGGTTTATTTCGCACTTGCCTCAGACACCTGCTTTTGTGGAAAACAAACAATGTCTACGGTGGTCTCAGAGACTTATGTCTCTCATTAATGATGATATAGTTTGGTATGATCCTTCTTTGAGCCGTTTGGAGATTATTGATTGTTGTGGTGAATTCTCTAGTGTGCCTCTCATTGGTACAATAGGAGGAATTAACTACAACCCTGCTTTGGCTCGTCGTCAACTTGGGTTCCCCTTGAGAGATAAACATAATAACACTTTGTTAGAAGGTCTTTTCTATCAAGAGGGTAAAGATCCCCAACATTTAAAGCAGAAGATTATGCATGATTGGCATAATGTGCATAGGAAAGGAAGGTCCGAGCTTGGTCCGTGCAATTGTGTAGCTTTGGAAGCATACACTCTTTGGGTGAAGAAGAGAGATTTGGAGTTAAAGATGCCTTATCCTTGTGAGAGACATATATCTATGGTTGTGGTTGAGCCATTAACTCTCCTTAACCAAGATGTAGAGGAGTTGTAAAACGCGCTTGTTAAGATGAAGCAAGAGAAGGATATGTGGGAAGAGCGTTTCTGTGCTTTGAGCAAAAAGCATGAAGAGTTGTAGTTGGAGTCTAAGGACAAAGATGCACTTATTGAGCTATTTGAAGACCTGGTAACGAAGAGACAAATAGAGTAGGAGGTTTCATCTTCCTCTAGTATGCCTCAGCCTTTCGTTGCTTGGAAGAATATTGTTGACCAGCTTGTCTTCGAGAAGACTCAGATGAAGGCTTCTTTCGAGACCGAGATTCGACACATTCGAAGGAAGTACGCTCCTACAGCCAGATCTTCTGATATTGTTAGTAGAGATCCTTAGGATGACTAGTCTCATTCTCTCTTGTACTTTTTCATTTGGTTTCTGAAAATTATACTCAGTGTAATCCTTCCAATTATATAAATACAAGAGATTTTTAGTCATATCAAATTGTCGCAATTGTTGTTAAAAATATATATATTTTCAAATAATATAGTAAGTTCTTTAAAAACAAAAAACAAATAAACAAGCATTGCATTTCATGCATCATTTGCATAAGCAGGTTTCTCTTTCGCCAGATGTCTCATTGGTGTTTCTTATGTGCTTCAGCCAAGCTGACTCATCGGTACAACACTCGCGCCAATCACTCCAGAATCGTGGAACATCTTGAGCAAGAGAATAGAGAGCTAAAGGACGAGATTGCTCGACTGACTGCCATGATGGAGTCAGTACTAGCTGCTCAGAGCCAGACTTCTCCAACACCCACAACTCCTCCTCCTCAAAGGACTGTTATTTCAGAGGTGGCTACCTCTACCATGCTTGCTGCTACCGCTTATTTTGCGCCTGTCATGCCTGCCGGATTCCCGTGGGGAGTGCTGCCGAACTTCATGCCTGAAGGCTTTGTGCCTACCTTTGCTTCCATGTCGGAATCTAGTCCGATCATGTCTGTGCCACCTCCCGTAGTGCACACCTTACCTCGTGTGGAAGACACCATTTATCATTCCGAGCCATCTGAGGGCCCGGACGTGCATGAGAAAATGGATGAGATGAAGGATCAATTTCTTGAGCTGCGCAAGGAGTTAAAAACATTGAGAGGTAAGGACCTGTTTCGAAAGAGTGTTGCTGAATAATGTCTGGTGCCAAATGTGAAGATTCCAGTAAAGTTCAAAGTGCCTGACTTTGAAAAATACAGATGGAACACATGTCCGCTCAGTCATTTGGTGATGCATGACCTCAAAATGTCTACCCAAACAGATAATGATCAGTTGTTAATTCACTACTTCCAAGACAGTCTGACTGGTGCGACGCTCAGATGGTATATGGGGTTGGATAGTGCAAGCATTCGCACTTTCAACGATTTGGGAGAAGATTTTGTCAAACAGTATAAATATAATATGGGTATGGTGCCTGATAGAGACCAGTTGAGGTCCATGTCTCAGAAAGATAAGGAGACATTCAATGAATATGCGCAGAGATGGAGAGAGTTGGTTGCTCAGATCACTCCTCCTTTAGAGGAGAGGGAGATGACAAATATCTTTTTGAAGACCCTGAGTTCATTTTACTATGAATGCATGATCGCCAGTGACTTTACCGAAATGGTAAATATGGGGATGAGGCTAGAAGAAGGTGTCCGAGAGGGACGGTTGTCAAAAGAGGAGGCATCATCGAGTAAGAGATATGGCAGCAGCTTCGGGAAGAAGAAAGATAATGAAACCAACGCAATTTCCAGTGGGAGGCAGATGAGGCCTCAGATCAGAAGGAATCAACCACCCCGTCAAAACCATCATCAAGTATCCTCCTGTATTTTTCGCAAGTCAGTCAACACCAATTTAACAACAACATCGTCAACAGCAACAACCACAACAACGAACAAACACCTACAATAACAACAATACCAACAATCATCAACA
Organism: Lathyrus oleraceus; assembly: GCF_024323335.1. Taxonomy (NCBI): domain Eukaryota; kingdom Viridiplantae; phylum Streptophyta; class Magnoliopsida; order Fabales; family Fabaceae; genus Lathyrus; species Lathyrus oleraceus. The sequence goes on from NC_066585.1 coordinate 70,830,498, forward strand.
ACAAACTTTTGAGTGGAAGAAGGTCTCTTTTGACCTAATTCCTATGACATATGCAGAGCTTTATCCCTCTTTGGTTCACAAGAACTTGCTACAACCAAGAAATCCTCCGCAAATTCCTGAACCACTTCAATGGTGGTACAAGCCTAACTTTCGTTGTGCTTTTCATCAAGGAGCACCCGGACATGATATTGAGAACTGCTATCCGCTCAAATACGAAGTTCAAAAGCTAGTGAAAAGTGGAATGGTGTCCTTTATGGACCGCGCACCTAATGTGAAAGCAAACCCACTGCCAACCCATGGAAATTCATCTGTTAATATGGGTGACGGTTGTCCTAGGGAGTTCAAAGTGTTTGATGTTCGTTTCATCAGAAGATCCTTGGTGACGATGCACAAGGACATTTTCTTGGTGAGCGATTGTGAGCATGACCATGATGGTTGTGCTATCTGTAGTGTTAACCCAATGGGTTGTATGGTAGTGAAAAGAGACATCCAGCGGTTGATGGATGAAGGTATGATTCGAATTGTTCAATCCCGTCACGTAGATGACGATGTGAATGTCATAGTGCCCGTTTTCAAGAATCCAGAAAGAGTAGTCATTCAGTACGACAATAGTAATAGTAACAACATCAGTCAGAGATCGGTATCGCCGTTGGTCATACGGTTAGCGGGTCTGGTCCCGTATTCATCCGATAAGGTTGTTCCATATCAGTACAATGAAACAATGTTGAAAGATGGTCAAGAGGTTCCATTGCCTACGTCCAACTCTGTAGTAAGCATTGTTGATATTACTAAAGTGACCCGTAGCGGTCGAGTGTTTGGGTCGGTGTTCCCAAAAGATAAGGAAGAATCAGTTGTCAGTAAGAAGGTAGAAGTGTCTGCTATAAGTTTGACTAGTGCTTCAAAGTGTTAGTCTGGTGAATCCGGTAATTTGAAGGCTAATGATGATGATGAGGTACTCCGTTTGATCAAGAAAAGTGAGTTCAACATGGTGGAGCAGTTGCTCTAAACCCCCTCGAAGATTTCAGTATTGTCTCTGCTCATGAATTTATAGGCGCACAGAGAAGCACTACAAAGAGTTCTAGAACAAGCGTTTGTGGAACATGATGTTACGGTGGATCCGTTTGATCATATAGTAGCTAACATCACTTCCTGCAACAATCTCAGCTTTTGTGATGAAGAACTCCCTAAGGAGGGTAGGAATCATAATTTGGCTTTGCATATCTCCATGAATTGCAAAGATGATGCTTTATCCAATGTACTAGTTGACACCGGGCCTTCGTTGAACGTGCTGCCAAAGTCAACTCTTTCAAAGCTGTCATATCAAGGAGCACCCATGAGGTATAACGGTGTAATCGTCAAAGCTTTTGACGGTTCACGCAAAACAGTGATAGGAGAAGTGGACCTTCCAATGAAGATAGTTCCGAGTGACTTCCAGATTACTTTCCAAGTAATGGATATCCACCTGGCCTATATTTTTCTATTGGGAAGGCCATGGATCCATGAGGCAGAAGCTGTTACCTCCACATTACATCAGAAGCTCAAATTTGTGAAGAATGGAAAGCTTGTTATTGTTAGCGGGGAAAAGGAATTGTTAGTTAGCCACCTGTCATATTTCTCTTATGTTGAAGTTGAGGATGAGGTTAGAACTCCGTTCCAAGCTTTATCTATTGCTGCTGAAAAGAGGGTTGGGGCACCTATGTCCTTATTAAAAGATGCAAGGAAGATTGTTGAAGAAGGTAGTGTGGATCAGTGGGGGTGCATGGTAGAGGTCTCCGACAACAAGGGCAGAGTCGGTCTGGGTTTTCAGCAAGGATCATCAACTGCTAGATCAGAAGATATGCAACTTAGCTTCCGTAGTGGAGGGTTCATTCATCCACAACTATGATGTTTTTTTTTACTTTTTGCTTTATTCTGAAAGTGGTAATAACAAAAAAACATAAATAAACAATATAATTGTCCATCTGCATAATGTTTGATCACAAATTCACTTCTCTAAAATCAAAATATCAAATCATTATGCAGGTTGGTTTCTAACCCCATTGAATACAATGATCATTCTCCTTCTCCAAATTTTGAATTCCCTGTGTTTGAGACTGAAGAGGAAGGTGACGAAGAGCATATTGAGTTAGTCAACTTGGGTTTCGAGGATGATGTGAAGGAAGTCAAGATTGGGTCCCGACTGTGTCCAGATGCGAAGAAGGGGTTGGTTGATCTTCTTCGAGAGTATTCAGACGTGTTTGCTTGGTCCTATCAAGACATGCCTGGTTTGGATTCTGAGATTGTGGAGCATAGATTACCGTTGAAGCCATAATGTCCGCCAGTTAAGTAGAAATTGAGAAGAACGCATCCTGATATGGCAGTGAAGATCAAAGAAGAAGTGCAGAAGCAGATTGATGCTGGTTTTCTTGTGACCGCTGAGTATCCGCAATGGGTGGCCAATATTGTGCATGTGCCAAAGAAATATGGAAAAGTCTGCATGTGTGTCGATTATAGAGATTTGAATAAAGTCAGTCCGAAAGATGATTTCCCTCTGTCGCACATTGATATGTTGGTAGACAATACTGCTAAATTCAAAGTCTTTTCGTTTATGGATGGATTTTTCGAATATAATCAAATCAAGATGGCACCCAAAGATATGGAGAAGACTACATTCATTACTCCTTGGGGAACATTTTGTTATAGAGTGATGCCTTTCGGTTTGAAGAATGTTGGTGCAACTTACCAAAGAGCAATGACTACTCTTTTTCATGATATGATGCATAAAGAGATTGAAGTTTATGTTGATGACATGATCGCTAAATCAATTGATGAAGAGGAACACGTTGAACATTTGTTAAAGTTATTCCAGCGTTTGAGGAAGTATAAACTCCGCTTGAATCCCAATAAGTGTACTTTTGGTGTTTGTTCCTGCCAAGGTCAAAGCAATACAAGAGATGCCTGCGCCCAAAACTGAGAAGCAAGTCAGAGGGTTTCTCGGCCGCTTGAATTATATCTCAAGATTCATTTCACATATGACTGCCACATGTGCGCCTATATTCAAGCTTCTCCAGAAAGATCAGTCTTGTGATTGGACCGAAGACTGCCATAAAGATTTTGATAGTATCAAAGAGTATCTGCTTGAACCTCCGATCTTGTCTCCACCTGTCGAAGGAAGACCGTTGATCATGTATTTGATTGTGCTTGAAGATATTATGGGTTATGCTCTTGGTCAGCAAAATGAAGCTGGAAAGAAAGAATTTTCAATTTACTACCTCAGTAAGAAGTTCACTGACTATGAGACTCGGTATTCTATGCTAGAAAAGACTTGTTGCGCATTGGCTTGGGTTGTTAAGCATCAGCGTCAGTATATGTTGAATCATACCACTTGGTTGATATCCAAAATGGATCCAATCAAGTATATATTTGAGAAGCCTACTTTAACTGGGAGGATTTCCCGTTGGCAGATGTTATTATCAGAGTATGATATTGAATATCGATCTCAGAAAGCGATCAAAGGTAGTATCTTGGCTGACCATTTGGCTCACCAACTAATTGAAGATTATCAGTCAATGCAATATGAGTTTCCTGATGAAGAGATCTTGTACTTGAAAATGAAAGACTATGATGAACCATTGCTTGAAGAAGGGCCAGAACCTGGTTCCTGTTGGGGTATGGTATTTGATGGAGTTGTTAATCAATATGGTAATGGCATTGGGCCAGTGGTTATTACTCCTCAAGGCCCACATTTTCCCTTTACAGTCAGATTGACTTTCAAGTGTACAAACAACATGGCAGAATACAAGGCTTGCATTGTGGGGCTCGAAGAGGCCATCGATCTCAGAACCAAGCATTTAGATGTCTTTAGAGATTCAGCTTTGGTTGTAAATCAGATCAAAGATGAATGAGAGACGAATCAACCCGGTTTGATACCATATATAGATTATGCGGGGAGGATTTCAACTTTCTTTACCAAGGTTGAATTTCATCATATCCCTCGAGATGAGAACCGGATGGTAGATGCTCAGCAACGTTGGCATCTGATCACACTGAATCACACCGTGTTTTTGACTCGGATTTCATATGTTTATTAGGTCTTTATTACCATTTTGCTTGTGTTATGCTCTCTTTTATGTTGTTTTCAGATATTTAGCTCTTTCGGGGCCTTTCTAGAAGAAACGAAGCAAAAAGACCAAAAATTAGGGTTTTTCGCCAAATATTATACACATGGCGTTATGCATGGCGGCCGCTATAGGAGAAGCCATGACACATCATCCCTCAACCAGGAGGTAACCGCCACGATCCCATGAACTTTCCCATTCACACACATGGCGGACGCCATGAAGGGGTGGCAGGCGCCACCTTTGCATTTCACGTTCCCACTAAGGAGAAGTTGACTGGCATCATGGTCTTTGCAAGCTACTGAATTCCTCTATAAATAGGTCGTTCTAGTTCATTTCCAAGGCATCTAACTTAGTTTACAACACTAAGACTATATTATCATCTGTAAAAGCGGTAATCCGTCACATCGAGGGGTTATCGCACCGTAGTGTAATTGAGTTGGAGCACTTTGATTTTGCTGTCGTCTTTATCTTCAAAGTCAAAGGTTTATTTTCCTTGTACCAGATTTAAAGCCTCCGTTTGGAGCAGGTTCTAATCTAATCGCTTTTATTTATTTTACTTGTCATGCTTTACTTTATTTAATTTTTTACTATGCTTTACTTTATTTAATTTCTTGCCATGCTTTACTTTATTTAATTTCTCGCCATTATCTTTATTGCTCGTTTTAATTATTTTACACGCTTTACTTGTTCTTTACGCCTTACATTCTAAACAACTTTTCATCATGATTAATATCGTTGTGTTTGTTTATATTACCATGTCTGGATAAATCTTTCAAAGGTTAGAATGTAAGGATCGCGGTTAAAGAGATGTTTCACATATTGAATCTGTAGAAATGCTTTAAAGGCTGTTTTGATTTTTAATTCGAGTTTTCTGAAACAAACTTGGTTAGTTTTAACTACTCAAGGAGTGCGAAAGCACCCTGGCTTAGTTAAATATGAATTTTTATCACTTTAAGGAAAAACAAATTTTGAAACTGTTTTCGGACGCGTTGATAGATTTAAAATCAGGAAACTCCTTGGGTAAACTTTCCAAATCAAAATCACTTTTCAACTAAGTTTACGAGTCTTATTTCTTAAAAATAAGTTTACTACTTTAGCGTTCTGCGCACCTTTTATAAGTGACAATAAAAGGCCTTAATTTAAGGGTAAACTCGGTTCTGAATACACGAAAGCGACAATTCCTGTTAAATGGATTCTTTTCAAGAGTAGAAAATATTGCCCCATAAGTAGTTCTATTTAGACAATCGAAATATCGTTTAACTGACGTGAAATACATTCAAGTCTGTCTTTATCTGCACTGTATTTATTATTTTCTTTATTTACTATTATTTTGTGACATCAATATCTCATTTATACCGCCTTAGATAAACATCGTAACAATAATAATTGATAGATTGACGATTTGGTCTCTGTGTTGTGTAAGCCCTAGAGGCCAATACTTTTGGTACTTGTATCGAATTATTTATTAATAATAAAAGGCTTTTTCTTTATTATGTTTGTCTAATAAAATCCCTAGAATAGATAGTCCGTTTAATGTATCAAGTGTGACTTAATCATGAGATCACATTAAACATAAGGACACTATTCTTAAAGTATCCATAGTCGAGCTTTATTGTGAAGTGGGATAACATTAAAGCATTAAGCCTATTATGTATATAGGTTAATGATTACATCTCATGGATCATGGATAAGGAGTTATCAAGTCTTAAACATAGGTATGAATATTAAGAGTAATATATTTATTGGATTGACCCGCTATATGAATACTGTATAGAATGTTATGCAAAGTGTCATAAGTTATTCTCATGGTGATAATGGTGTATACCACCCTTTGACCTGAAACCACTATGGACCCTAAATGTAGAGTCGAGTGCCTTATTGTTGATCAAACATTGTTCGTAACTGGATGACCATAAAGACATTTGATGGGTACTCCACGAAGCATGCTAAAGGACATGAGTGACCTAAATGGAATTTGCCCATCCTGCGTAACAGGATAAATCTCTATGGGCCCAATATTGAACTGGACAAGGATGACACGGTCTATGCCTTGTGTTCAATATAGAAATAAGGGCAAAAGGATAATTATACACATAAGTATTATCATAAAAGGATTTGTCAGATCACATGACATTTTCGTGTCTTGGGTAGCAGTGATGTGTTGTTAGATACCGCTCACTGTTTATTATGTTAAATACGTGATTTAATATAATTGCCAATGCTGCGAAAACCTAAAGGGTCACACACAAAAGACGGATTGATGAGAGATAGAGTAACTAAGGAACACCGTAAGGTACGGTGCACTTAAGTGAATTATAGAACATCGTAAGGTACGGTGTACTAAAGTAGAATACGAAATATGGTAAGTTACCACACGCTTAAGTGATTTTGGCATATTATAAAATATGGGCCACTTACACTTAAGTGGGCTTTTTAGCTTGCAGCCCACGTAAGTGGTTCTATAAATAGAACCCTTGTGTAGAAGAATTTGTGCAGTTGCAATTTTGTTTCTCTCTCTCTCTCTCACTCAAAGCTTTCATTCGTAGCAGCTAGCACTGAGATTGAAGAAATCTGTTCATGTGGACTGAGTAGAGGCATTGTCATTGTTCAACGTTCGTGATCGCTCCGTAGATCTGCATAAAAGGTTACAATCGCCACAAGAGGTAACGATTCTATCACTAATCATGCCCATTCGTAAGGATCATTAAAGGAGAAATTTTAAATTCCACTGCATTTTGGATCGCCCTTCTCCTTCACTCTGTGGGATCGATATTCTTTTATATTACTCTGACGCGATTCGTGCACTTGCAAATACAGCAATCAGCATCAATGATTGTAGTGAAGTATTAGAATGAAGTTCTCAATTTGACTGTGATGCGTCTTGATAGGCCAGCTCATGTATTTGCTGTTGAAGAGATCAAAGATGAAAACCCATGGTATTACGACATCAAGTGTTTCCTCCAAAGTCAGACTTACCTGTCTGGGGCATCTGTGAAAGATAAGAAGACTTTTAGGAGATTAGTCAGCAATGTCTACCTTAATGGAGAGGTGTTGTATAAGAAAAACTTCGATATGGTTTTGCTCAGATGCGTGGATAGACACGAAGCATACATGTTGATGACTAAAGTCCATGAAGGTTCCTTTGGTATTCATTCCAATGGACATGCAATGGCGAAGAAGATGTTGCGAGCAGGTTACTATTGGCTGACAATGGAATCTAATTGTTGCAAGTTTGTGAATAAATGCCACAAGTGTCAAATATATGCAGATAAGATTCATGTTCCTCCGACACTGTTGAACGTTATTTCCTCCCCATGGCCCTTTTCCATGTGGGGAATTGATATGATTGACATGATTGAGCCCAAAGCTTCGAATGGACATCGTTTCATTTTGGTGGCTATCGACTACTTCACAAAATGGGTTGAAGCGGCATCGTATGCGAATGTAACTAAGCAAGTTATTGTAAGGTTTATCAAGAATCGGATTATATGTCATTATGGTGTGCCAAGTTAGATCATTATTGATAATGGGTCGAACTTGAATAATAATATGGTGGAAGCTCTTTGTAAAGACTTCAAGATTGTACATCATAATTCTTCTCCCTACAAACCCAAGATGAATGGGGTTGTTGAAGCTGCGAATAAGAACATCAAGAAGATTATTCAGAAGATGGTTGTGACGTATAAGGATTGGTATAAGATGCTCCCATTTGCTTTGCACGGGTATCGTACATCCATTCGTACTTCAGCATGGGCAACCCATTTCTCTCTTGTACATGGTATGGAAGCAGTGCTCCTCGTAGAGGTTGATATTCCATCATTACGTGTGCTCATGGGAGCCAAGTTGACTGAGGCTGAATGGTGTCAGATCAGGTTTGATAAGTTGAATTTAATTGAAGAGAAGAGATTGACGACCATGTGTCATGGTCAGTTATATCAGCAAAGGATGAAGAAAGCTTTTGATAAGAAGGTAAGACCTCGGGTATTTAGGGAAGGTGACCTTGTGCTCAAGAAGATTTTATCATTTAAACCAGAATCTAGGGGCAAATGGACTCCTAATTATGAAAGCCCGTATGTTGTTAAGAGAGCCTTTCCAGGCGGAACTTTGATTCTTACAACTATTGATGGTGAAGAGTTCACTTGTCTTGTGAACGCAGATGCAGTCAAGAAATACTTTGCCTAGAAAGAAAAGAACAGCTCGCTAAGTTAAAAACCCGAAAGGGTGGCTTAGGCAAAAAAGAGTATCTCGGTGGATTGAAAACCCGAAAGGGCGATCCAGGCAAAAATTAGAGACATAAAATAGAAAGAATTCTCCCGATAAGTTGAGTACTCCACCCTTGGGCAACTTATGCAAAATCTAGGGATTATGGCAAGTAACTACATTCTGCTGATCTTCAATTTTTGGAGAAACTTTGTTGAGCACAAGGGTTGACGTCAGTTCATCATCCCTAATAGCGGCCAAAAGAACAGTGGATATCAAGAGTTGGTAGAAGGATTAATGGTCAATTGTATTCAATGTAATCCTTTTCCATGTAAATTACCATTTTCAACTTTGTAAAGATCTATGGAGTCTTGTCATTTACAGACTACCATTCTATTAAATAATGTTGAGCTTTTATCCAATTGTTCCACTCTTATTTACTTCAGCCAAATAGTTTTAAATTTTATTATGATCATTTTTGAATTTATATTTTTTAATCAAAATCATTTTCTTAAACATATAAAAGCAAGAATTTTAAAGAAATTAAAAAGAAATATCAACGGCATTTTGAAAACAGCAAGTCCTAAGTGTGGAGCATTAATGGTTCCCCCGAGCAGTTAACCCTTCAGTTATCCCCAGCCGAGTTGGTTGATTCATTCCCCCAGCGGAGTTTGTGGATATTCCCCAGTGCAGTTTATATATTCCTCAGCACGGTTGATGTTGGTTTTTAATCTCCAACAAAGTAAGATTGGTTTCCTCAGTAGATTGCGTTGGTTTCTCCACCAGTCGCCATCCAGCTCGATCCCCAGTTAGAGTTTCCTCCTGGTTCCTAAGCAACTATTTGTGTTTATCCTCTGTACGGTTGTACCCCATTTGATATGGTGTTGACCTAGAACTTCCTTCAGATTTGATAACGTTTCCTTTCTCAACAGGTCTCCTCCTTCCCCGACTAGGGTTGAGCCTTTGGGATATTGATCTCTTTGCTCCAGCAGTTGTTCCCCTCTTTTGTGGATTGACCGAGGATTGTATCGATGATTCAAATTTTTGCGACACCTTTGTATCCTTTGCGATCATTTTGTCAGCATAATCATCATATATACATATACATATACATATACACTCATATAATCTCATAATTGCATAATCACATCATTATTGATTCATTGTTTGAGATTCTCATTCTCTGTTATGGCGGTACTTTATCCCCATACAAATTTGGTGTCTATCCTCCCTCAATTTTAGAGTGTCAGTCCCTTAAGTAGAAAGACTTTAACCTTTCTCCCTTCCCCGCTGAGTTATCTCCTCATGGATGATTATTATTTCAGTTTCCTCCCCAATTGATTATTTGGATGGAATCACTCCCCTTGAGTTATATCCTCATTGGGTTGAATCTTGATTGACCGTTTCTTTCTAGTTATTACCTAGATAGATGCTTTGGGTCCCCTAAGAGTTTATTACCCAGTAACTGGTAATATTCTTCTTAGTTTGCAGTTTGTTACTTCTTGCCCAATATTCGGCAAAGGTACCCCTGTTTTCCCCATCAGTAGAGTCCCCAATGGATTCATTCTTTTCCCCATAAGAATATCCTTGATATATTCATCCTAACCGATGACAGATATTTTCTTCCCCTGTCTGAGTTTATCCTTGATATGTTCATCTTAACCGATGACGGATACTCTCATCCTTGGTATTCTACCCAGTAAAAAGGTTGTTGTAATCCCTATTTTGTTCCCCAGAGAGCTAATCCTTGATATGTTCATCATAACCGATGACGGGTTTCCTTCTCTTTGCGGTCTTCTACCCAGTAACCGGTAGTTGTAAATCCTGCTTTTCTTTTCCCCGTGTGGGTCCTGTCTTTTGGTGTCTGTAGACATCAAATTTCGATGTCCGTAACATCAGCCTCTCTTTCCCATTCATCATCTTTCGATGTCTGGTCGTGGCTTCTTTCTCCCATTCATCCATTGATGTCTGGTTGAGTCTTTCCTATTCGTCTGCTGGCGTCTAGTCGTGGTTTCTTTCTCCCATTCATCCGTTGATGTATGGTTGAGTTTTCCTATTCGTCCGTTGGCGTCTAGTCGTGGCTTCTTTCTCCCATTCATCCGTTGATGTCTGGTTGAGTCTTTCCTATTCGTCCGTTGGCGTCTAGTCGTGGTTTCTCTTCCCATTCATCATCTTTCGATGTCTAGTCGTGGTTTCTTTCTCCCATTCATCCGTTGATGTCTGGTTGAGTCTTTCCTATTCGTCTGTTGGCGTCTAGTCGTGGTTTCTTTCTCCCATTCATCCGTTGATGTCTGGTTGAGTCCTTCCTATTCGTCCGTTGGCGTCTAGTCGTGGTTTCTTTCTCCCATTCATCCGTTGATGTCTGGTTGAGTTTTCCTATTCGTCCGTTGGCGTCTAGTCGTGGTTTCTTTCTCCCATTCATTCGTTGATGTCTGGTTGAGTCTTCCTATTTTTCCGTTGGCGTCTAGTCGTGGTTTCTTTCTCCCATTCATCCGTTGATGTCTGGTTGAGTTTTCCTATTCGTCCGTTGGCGTCTAGTCATGGTTTCTTTCTCCCATTCATCCGTTGATGTCTGGTTGAGTCTTCCTATTCGTCCGTTGGTGTCTAGTCGTGGTTTCTTTCTCCCATTCATCAGTTGATGTCTGGTTGAGTCTTCCTATTCGTCCGTTGGCGTCTAGTCGTGGTTTCTTTCTTCCATTCATCCGTTGATGTCTGGTTGAGTCTTCCTATTCGTCCGTTGGCGTCTAGTCGTGGTTTCTTTCTCCCATTCATCCGTTGATGTTTGGTTGAGTCTTCCTATTCGTCCGTTGGCGTCTAGTCGTGGTTTCTTTCTCCCATTCATCCGTTGATGTCTGGTTGAGTTTTCTTATTCGTCTGTTGGCGTCTAGTCGTGGTTTCTTTCTCCCATTCATCCGTTGATGTCTGGTTTAGTTTTCCTATTCGTCCGTTGGCGTCTAGTCGGGGTTTCTCTTCCCATTCATCATCTTTCGATGTCTGGTCGTGGCTTCTTTCTCCCATTCATCCGTTGATGTCTGGTTGAGTTTTCCTATTCGTCCATTGGCGTCTAGTCGTGGTTTCTCTTCCCATTCATCATCTTTCGATGTCTGGTCGTGGCTTCTTTCTCCCATTCATCCGTTGATGTCTGGTTGAGTCTTTCCTATTCGTCCGTTGGCGTCTAGTCGTGGTTTCTCTTCCCATTCATCATCTTTTGATGTCTGGTCGTGGCTTCTTTCTCCCATTCATCCGTTGATGTCTGGTCGAGTTTTTTCCCATTCGTTCGTTGACGTCTGGTTGTGTATCTTTTTTCCAGTCATCAATAAATGTCTGGTCATCCTTTTGTTGGTGTCGGTAAACATCATCCTTCGATGTCGGTAAACGTCGAGTTTTTTCCCATTCGTCCATTGACATCTGGTTGTATATCCTTTTTCCCAGTCATCGGTCAATGTCTGGTCATGTATCCTTTCTTTGGTACATATCAAAATCCCCAGTAGAGTCGTCGGTAAACGTCTTGTCTGGTTCCAGTTGTGAACGTCTTGTTCCTCTCCCGTGCAAGCCGCCATCGATAAATGGCCTCGCTTTCCTTGATGTCAGTGTACACCAAGTCGACTGTTCAAGCCGCCATCGGTAAATGGCCTCGCTTTCCTTGATGTCAGTGTACATCAAGTCGACTGTTCAAGCCACCATCGGTAAATGGCCTCGCTTTCCTTGATGTCAGTGTACATCAAGTCGATTGTCTGTTTTCGTTCATCTCCCGCAGAGTGCAAATTTCTACGGTTCTTTTGGTATTCAATCCCTGTTTACCTTGAAGGTCTGACAACCGTTGCTCTCATTCGTTCAGGTTCCCAGTTGATTGAATAGGGGCAGCTGTAGCACCTCAAATTTGCACCCCCCCATTCATGCATTCATTTCCTTTTTAGGTCATTAACCTTGCATTAACATTGCATAGTACCTTGCATCTCATCAGTCAAGACTGGCATCAGGAGAATTTTTCAGTGCAGAAGAGAAAAGCATTTCCATGAGAAAAAGGCCCTATGGGTGTTCTGATGAGCTTATGTGAACCCAAGGTTCAGTTTGAAGCCATTGTACCAAGTGTTAGAGGCTCAAAGTCCACAATGCAGTTTCAGGTCATCTGGGGCCCATAAAAGTCAACTACAAGTCAACTGAGGGCTAGGAGATGGAGAAATGGTTTGAGACACTTCATTCATGTCCAAAAGAGGTTTATTCATCATGTCAAACCCATACCTTGAAGATTTTGAAGCCAGAGCAAAAGTTTCCCAAAATGGAAAGTGACCTGTAATTTCAAGTTTCCAAAAATGGCAAGTTTTTGGACCAACTTCAACTTGACTTTCCAACATCAAAGAAGCTTCAAATGAAATTTTGTCCAACATGAAAGTTGAAGATATTTCTCTCCCATTTCCAAAAAGTCGAAGATCATGAGCATCTAATGAATGGTTGAGACGATATGATCAAATCATTGCCAAGTGTGCATGGAACTTCAAAAGGCCATAACTTTTGACTCATAACTCCAAATTGAGTGCTCCTTTTTGCCAAATTCTTCTCATGACATGAACTTTCCAAATCATTCATCACATTGCATGAAAATTCATCATATGATCATATGCATATTCATGTCCATTTTGGAGGGAAAATCATGAATTCAAAATTGGTGCATCATATGGACTTTTTAACCATTCCAACATGTTCATAACATGGTTTTAAGTGAAAATGCATGGCCATTTGCTACTGTTCACGTAGGATTGCATGCATGGGGTGAAAAAATCAAATTTTGCATAACACCTCTTTCTCATTAAAGTTTAATTAGTCAAGCCTAAGCATGATTATGAAATGGATTAACATGTCATATAAATAGTTAATTATAACAGAATTTTCAGAATTCACCATTTCTAGATCTAGAACTTTTTTCCCTCCAAAATTTTCTCCCAATCAAAATTCAAAATTCTTCCACATAACATTGAGTTTTTCTTCCATATTTTGGTTCTATGATCTTGATTTAGTGCAGATCCAGCTTTGTTTTGAAGGATTCGTGTAGAAATCAAGCATGGCAAGTTCATTGACGGTGAAGATGGAGTTTCAAATTTGAGCAAGATCTAAACATCTCCAGGCCTCAATTTCAACTTTAGGATTCATAACAAGTGTTCAGGAGTGGATCTACACAAGTGCCAAGCCTTGAATCTGCTACTGCCATTGTTGGAGCTTCAAGAGGTCAAAATTTCGCATCTCTTAATTCCTATTTTTATGCACATAATCTTGTAGTTCGTTGCTTGCTGATTCCGCTGATATAAAGAACATGAAATTTGGTGCAATATTCACGGAGTTATGGCAAATTAAAGTTTGTAGATCCAATACTTCTTCTCTTCGATTCTTGAAATATATGATGAATTAGAGTAAAATAATGGTAGATTTGGATTCCTCATGTTGCAAGCTTTCCATTGGTGTATGAATTTTAAAATTCTGGGAAAAAAAATCGTTGTGAACAGTAACAACCACCGTCTTCATGAAGAAGACGGTGGTTTCCGCCACTAGCGTCCACCTAGCGTCAGCATAGCGTCCGTTCCTACGTTTTGGCTAGGGCACTAATGAAACGACGTCATTTCATCAGCGAGCCTTCCCTCGCTTCGATTCCGGCTGGGCGCGTTTCCACAATTTCTTCATTTCATTTTATTTTCATGTTTTTTTCAATTTTTATTTCATTTTTTCCATGATCTTCAAAAAATCATAACTAACAGAATAATGATCCAAATAATTCCAGGTTTTTTCCTACGTGATCCTATGAATGTCTAGAATTTTATGGTATTGATTTTGTGATTTTACCATGCTTGGAAATTAAATTGTGTTAGAGTGATTGAACATGTATGCTTTTGTGACCTTGCTTCATTCATCCTATCATAGAATGCTCATACATGATCCAAATGCCATGAAATTTTGCATGATGATTGTTAACATGATGATGGATCTGTGTGATTTTATTTGGAATTTTTTGATATTGTCTTCACTGTTTGGGACACATGTACTTTAGGTGTGACAATTTGTGTCACACAATTGGATGATCAACTTGTGCATTTTCATATCCATATAAAATGAGCTCCTATGTTTATGATTTTTGGTATGAAGATTGTATTGGATGTGTTGTATGCTCACAAAAATTTCCAGAATTGTTTGAGTCATTTCTGTTTTGATGTGGAATTTTCATTCATGATGATCACTTGTGAGCTTTGAATTTGCCTTTGCCTTCTCTTACACATGAAATGAATTTGCCTAATGCTTTTGATTTGGTCCTTTTTGGGACATGTTCATGATTGATTAAAGTTGCTTTGTGTTGAGTATTAGCTTCTGTTTTGAATTTTTTCCCCATCTTTGACCCTAGCCTTTGAGCTAGTGGTTTGTTCTCATCTTTTAGACTTTGTGTTTCAGGTTCAAGCTTCTAGTCTTGATGGATGATGTTGATCTCATAAATTGAGATGCAAAATGATGTGTTTCACTAACATTTGTTGTTTCGTAGGTTCTTTGAATGATGAAACAATTTGAGTTGCTTGCCTCTTATGCCTTGTACTGTTTGTTTGTCTGTGAATAGCTTGTCTGAATACCATACTGATTGGTTGGTTGTTTACACAGGTACTTTAGCCGCTTTAACTCATCATTTGAGTTGCTTTGCTTTGCTTGTGGTTGGCATACCACTTAGGTAAATCCCTACTCTTCATGTAGTCTGGAAGACCTGTCATGTTATGTTGGCAGGCACCTGTCTGAAGCCCTCCTTAAGAGGCAATGTTTGTGGTTGTTTATCTTTGTGCCTTGTACATTCAAAGACCTCCTAAGTGAAGAGGCATTGGCAGATAAAAGGGATGCGCAATCCATCCCCTGCTATTCAGGTGTGTCTTTCATCTTGCTCACACCATGTGTTGATGCACTTTGAATAAAAACCCAAGATCTTGTTGTGTCAATCATGTGGAATAGAGTCCCACATTCTGGACTCCCACACTTTCATTGTTTCAAGCTCTCCCAGGCCAGGGATAAGAGCTATGAGGTCTTACCCTCATTTCCCATTTCATCTGCTTCACCCTAACTCTCAATGTTAGGGTTAAGAGCTCAAAACACCCCTTCCAGTTGGCTTGTTTGTCGAGGTTGATGTGACCCCTTGACTAAATCCTAGCCTTGTATGAGCCACTTGTTTGCATATAGTATGTGTGCTTGCTCTCTTGTGCTTGTGTTTGCTTGATTAATGTTTAGGCTAGCTTGCTTCATGTGCGAGTTAGGACTAGAGACCTCAACTTAGGGATCGTATGCATGACAACTTCTAGGATCGAGTCGTAGTCTCCCTAGTAGCTTGTTATCTCCCTAGTCTCTGGTTAGGTTAGAAGTTTTTCCCTGTTAAGGGGAACTACGTCGCCCTGATCCTCATACCAGATGAGGTACGTAGGCAGGAGATGAGCAGATCTCTCCGGGCGCCCTTTTTATTTTTCAACCCCCTCTTGTGTGTTTGGAGTCTGGTGTAAGTCCAGCAATTGGCAGTCGGTTTCCCGTGTTGTGTGTTTGTTTGGAGTCTGACGTAAGTCCAGCGATTGGCAGTCGGTTTCCTGTTTGAGTTTTGTTTGGCGTGCGTTAGCCGAGCTACGAGTGCTCTGATTTTTTCTCTGGTTAGAGAAGATACGTATGCATAGGATGCGACATCCTAGCGAGCACGTTTCCCCAGTCCCCGAACTACGTCGACTCTGATGTTTGTTTCTGACAAACTACGTAGGCCCAGGATGCGACATCCTGCCGAGTCACCTTCTTCCGTCTTTCATCTGTGTTTCAGTCCAGTTTTGTGCATTCTTTGAGCAGTCTTTTTAGCAACCTTTCTTCTATTCTTTCTGAGCGTGGATCCCGTCGAGTACGACGGATGCGTAGGGGTGCTAATACCTTCCCTTCGCATAACCGACTCCCGATCCTTGCATCTCTGGTCGCGAGACCATTTCCTTTCCAGGTTTACTTCGAGCGTTTCCTTTCCCTCCTTTTGGGATAAATAACGCACGGTGGCGGCTTTGTGTCTGTTCCCGTCGGTTTTTCGCGTAATGCGACAACAGGTAGTGGATAATAGATTTCTGCTCCTCCTGTGTTGAAGTTTATTTCTTCCCCAGTTGAGTTGAGTGTGTATTTCCTTAGTGAAATCATTTTTCCTGCAATGATTCAAGTACTTCAGTTTTACCCTGAGTTACTCATATCCCATGCAGATGTTTTATTTCCCTGGCTAAGTCTTTCCATTTTTTATGGAATCTCTCTAGTCCCACAGCAGTTTTTAAGTCGTAGCCTGGCCTACGCATAACCCTTTCATTCCCTCAAAGTCTCTGTCTCCCCAGTGAGCTTTTCCTCATGGAATGCATTATGCTCTTGCGGATATTCGGTCTCTCTGATTTCTTTTCCTTTGTGGCAACATTTCCCCCATAGAGAATTCGCTTTTACATTCATATCACATGCATCATGAGGCCTCTTAGGGACCAAAATTTGTTTATATGTTGTTATTTAAGCCCATTCTACTGAGTAGATATGAAGCTTTTAACCTTCACCTCCTCAGTTAGAATATCCTTAAATAGGGGCAGCTGTAAGACCCCAATTTTGACCCTAAGATCCCTCATGCAATTTCATCATATGCATTGGCATTGGGATCATACCTTGGCATCCTTCTTACCCTTCTTTCATTAGGGTTTGTTTTGGGAGAGATCACCAAGCACCATGTGATTGTATCATACTTGTATATTATCATTTTACTAACCAAAATACCAAAAATATGTCTTTGCATTTGCCTAACTCTTTTGTAGGTAGGGCATGATCCTCATTGATCTAGCAAGCTCATATCTAGGGTTTAAGACCCTCATGGTTAAAAGCACAACCAAGTATGGATCCACAATGTCTCAAAGCATCATATATGAGTCCCCATGATCTTCATATGTTACTTTGATCAAGTATTCTTCAAGAGTTTGGAGGTAGTTTGCCTTGGAAACCCTGGTTTATCTGGGTATCTTGAGTAACTTCTTCAACAAGCTTCCTCACCAATTGATCATATTTCTCAAGGGACACTTCAAATTTCATCATATTATGCATATATGATCTACCATGAGCCTATAAAGTCAAGAGAATTGGAAGTTAGCAAGTTGGTTGATGGTGGTTGGACAGATGAATTCATCTGATCAAAACTGGGTCTCCCTAGACCTTATCTCCTATAATTGTCACCATATGAAAATTATTCCAAGATAAATGTTACTCTAAATGACATTCAAAACAACTTTCATGTTGATACCTATAGCTAGTTTTGCTTGTAAAATCATTTTCTATGTTGAAACACTATAGGTCATTTTGTCTAAACCCTAATTTGAAAGTCAACTTCCCAAGACCATAACTTGCTCAATTTTCATGAGATGAAAGATTTCCAAGTTGCACAATCAAATTCAAGATGTCTACTTCAACTTTTATGTTTGGAGTGGGAGATAAATCAACTTTTATGAGCATGTGATATGAGGATACATTATAGGTCATTTTTTACCTATACCATTGAATAAGTGATTTTCCTCAACTTCAAAAATGCATAACTCCACCATTCTAAACCCAAATGACATGAAATTGGTTACAATTTTGAAGTTCTTTGAAAGAGATACAACTTTGATGAATACACTTTTCTCATTTAGAACTCATATAAAAATTTAAGTAAGGTGGAATATTGAGATATATGACTTAACACTTAGAAAAAATTTCAACATGTTGAAATTTCTAAACTTCCACCTCAAAATTCACCATGATACAAGTTCCAATTGGAAAAGTGTACAACATCAAAGTTGTTCCCCTTGATTTAAGATTTCCAAAGAATCCTATTTCATGCATTTTGGATGAGGTTTGCTAGGGTTGCGCATGGTCTTAACAGGTCTGCATCATTGGAGAAAATTAAATGTCTAAAACTCCATTTCACTTTGCCTTGCCATTCAAGCATGATTTGAACTTCAGTACAGTTGCAATTGGGTCATAATGGATTGCTTCACGGGTCTGTACACGCCCATGCAAGCTTGTGCATCACATTGCCAAATTTAGCAAATTTTCAAGTGACAAATTATCAATCCCAAATGCTATAAATACAAGGACTCTGAGCTCATTTCAAAGACACCTTGCGCGCCAACTTTTCCCCCCAATTGAAACCCTCATAATTCAAAGGAAAACCTGAGAATTTTCAACTTGAAAATTGAGTTTGAATCTCGTTGTTTGGAGATTTAAAAACTCCATGATCCAAAGCTTTGTACCATTGCCAAACCACTTCTGCAAGCTCCTCGGGTGTGATCAAGTCAAGTTTAAAGCAAGCAAGATCCATTTCTACACAGGATTGAAGGTAATTTTCAGAAATTTTCTTCTCTTTGATTCTCACTCAATTCTCATCAATTCCCTTGGATCTTTGGTTGTCTGAAGTCTTACAAATGTAGGCAAGAAGATTGAGTTGCTTTGAGGTTAAATCGAAGAAACACGGTTGACACACCTCAAAATTCAACTCCTCATATCTTTCTATATATTTGGAGTTAGTTGAAATTGAGGTCAGATTCGTGCTCTATGCCATTTTTTCTTTCAGATCATGTCCTCTTTTTTCTTTTTGGTGATGGTGATAAGTGAACCAGTCTTGTGGACCTCACCTGAAAAGGTGACCGGAGGTCTAGCGCCGGTGGTGTGCTGGATAGGTTCTGAGCCATTGATCTCATTTGAAATGTTTTAATCTTGAGCGCCCAAAGTAATTACCACGTGTGTGGAACAGTTGACCGGATGTATGGTGGAATGCAAGTTCATGTCTCCTTGATATGCCACCTTAATTAATGAGGGAGATCAAGTGGTCCACGTTTTTTTGATTTTTTTATTTTTATTTTATTTCATTTGATTTTCATTAATTCATATTAATTTTAATATTGATCCAAAAAATATGAGAGTTTCACCAAAAAAATTTAAATAAAATCTTCTTTCATATTCTGAATTAAAATTATTTTTGGGATCATTATTAATATTTTTCATGATTTAATTGATTTTGTGAATATTTTTAATTGTTTAAAAATACTTTTAAGTTTCCAAAAATTCTCAAATTTTTTCTCCAAGGTCCTTTGACCTTGTTTGACCTATGATAAATCTCATGGCCATTTCTTTGGTGTTTTGTTGAGATTTTAGGAATTTGACAAACCTTATTTAATTTAATGAATTATTTTTAGTATTTTTAAATTGAATAAATGTCAAATAATTGTGTTGAGCTATCTTGATGATTTGTATAATTTTGACTTGCGTTGTTGGGCCTTGGTCAAAGTTGATTTGACTTTGCTAGGTTAAAATCATTAAATTTAGGGGATTGATGGAATGTACATTCCATCTCCCAAAATGAATGAATGATCTTAATTTGGTAAAAGTCCTCCTTTGACCAATTTGAGTTTTGATATATTCCACTCCCTCTTCATCTAATTCCCCTTCTTTATGCATCCATTTCATTTGGCCTATGATATCCCAAGGTCCTAAGTCTAGTTAATTGAAAAATCAACATAAGTATGGATGAGATTAGGCCACCTCTTTTGCATATTCTTTTTGTGTGTGTTATGTTTCATGAGCATAGTCCATTATAATATGTCTCTAACATGCATTAACACCAAGATTTTATTGCCGGACCTCAAATAGTTGTGACTTCTACATAAGTCCAATTATGATTGCTTAACATAGTGCTAAATTTTTTATACAAAAAGGCATAGCATTCTAGTTAGTGAGATTGTAAGTCTCCCCTCTTTCATGGTATTGTGTGGAAACATGGCATTTTTTCCTTCCTTTGGAAGATGTCTTGGTTCAAGGATCCATGCTTGTGATAAGTAGGTTGAGTGTTCTCCAAAGAATGACTTAAAATGAAAAGAAAAGGCAAAAACAATACTAACTTCTAATTCATTAACAACTAACATTTATTTTCAAGCCATTTACTTTTAATGCACTTGAATTTTTAAGCTCTATTCATTTGTCATTATTCATATCATTCTAATTGTTTATATTAATGCCTTTTTGAAGGTTCAGAAAAATAAGAAAGGGGGTTTTAATTGTTTTTGAAATAAAAAACTTTTTCAGAAATCAGACACACACAGAATAAAAAGGAAATGACACCGAATTTTATACTGGTTCGCTTGAAATTCAAAGCTACTCCAGTCCACCCGGCCAAGGTGATTTCACCTTCAAAAAGGACTTAATCCACTAATCTTGAAAGATTACACAACCACACGTCTAAGAGAATAATCTCTCAGCCCTCTCAAGTATTCAGACTGCGCAGAGTCACTTGGGGAAGTAGTTCAAGCAAGAGTAAATTGTAATGTAAAGTGCTTCTAAAAAAAAGCAAATATTACAGAATTATAAGAGCAATAGCTTTTCACGAAAGAGCAGCAGCTCGTGAAAAAAATGAGAGAGCATGAATGAGATTTCTTGTGTGTCTCAGGTGTGTTCTCTTGTGAAGTATTCCGTCCTTTATATAGTCGTTGTGAAGGACCGTTGGGGTGATGACATAATCTTGGTCATTGAAGAATGATTAATGTCATTACTCTCCTTATTTCTTTCTAAAACAGTTTTGCACGCCTCATTATTCCCTTCTTGAAATACTTTCTTTCCACATTAAGATTCTTTTCGGTTACGCGTTCTGGACTGGTGAATCTACGTCAGAGTCTTGATATATCAGAGTTTGTCTTCAGAGGATGATTATGTATAACCCCATCAGAGCTTCTCAATGCTCTAGACTTCTTTAGTATCAGAGTTTGGATTCAGTAGTCTTTTATCGGAGCTTCTGACTTCTTAAATGTTGCGCTGGTATCTACGTTGATCAGAATCAGAACCTTCTGGACACATCCTTTCTGAGTGGCATCTGATCATCGAATATTTTATATCTGATGTAATTTTCTATCTGATGTATGGTCAGAGTCCTGCATAAATGGTCAGAGTCCTGCACACTAAGAAAAAATCTCGTTAGAGTACCATTTTTGTTTCATCCTTTGTTATCATTAAAATCTTAGAGATATATTATAGAACCAACTTTGTTCTTACACTTTTCACTTTATCCACTTGGACCATATTGTGTGATATATCTTGTTTGTGTATATTTTGTTTGTTTGTGTGGTCTTTGACCATTAATGTACATAATAAGAAACAAAAGCCCTAAAAAACTATTGTGTGGACTCTTGGTTTGATCTTGGGCAATTGGACTTAGAATCTAGGCAACATCCCTATGAAAAAAGACTTGGCCAATGCCAACTTTCATGTAACCAAGTGCTTGCAATTTGAAACTTCATCTGATACATCATTGAAGATCTATCTGAGTTTATCTGCAACATGATCATTGTGAAGCTGTTATTTTGAACTTGTAACTTGTGGAATTCATCTGCTACATGGGCAAATTTGAAGAAGATCATGGAGTGGCTAAAGCTTGGATGTGGCTATCTTTATTGATGCCTTGCTCTTCAAGTTAATATTGTGCATTGTTTGTTGCTTGATTCAAATATCCAAGGGAATTTGGGGTTTCTATATGGCATTCTGGCCTATTGGATTGCAGTCCATTGGTCAGATCTTTTCAACTCTTAACTTTTAAATTTATGCTTAGGATTAGTCTCTTCATCTCCTCCTCATCTCTTTAATTTAAAAATCTCTCCCTCCTTTTAAAAACTTCTTTGCTTGTACTTGTCTTTCTTTAAAACTTAAACCCTTTGCAAATTAGAAACTTTGGTCTTATGCCATTGCATTTTCAAACTTCTTTTCTTAAATCAAACTTGTAAATAAACTTAACTATACTTGACTTAAAATTTTCAAAATCCAAAAATAACTAACTCATTCAAACCATTTTCTAGGCCCTTATGCCTTTCAAACTCAATTTTTAATTAAACGCAATGCATCCACTTTGAAATTTGTATCACGAACTACGAGGTTTTGATCCCTCATTTTTATGTTGGTACGTAGACACAAGTCTGAAGGTCTTGTCAAACACAAAAATATAATTAATTAATTCTTTTCTCATCCCCCCATTCTATTAGTTTGTAAACATCACTTTATACAAAATACATACGCACACAAGAAAGGGCTCCCTAGGAGTACCTAGGACACTTTGGGTGTTAACACCTTCCCTCTGTGTAACCAACCCCCTTACCTGTAATCTCTGACATTTTATTAGTTTTGATTTGAAAACTTCTTACTTTGGGGTTTTGTTCATACTTTTCCTTTTTTCCTTGAAAACAATAAAAGTGCGGTGGCAACTCTTGTTATTTTATGTCTAGCTTATCTATAGCTTGATGATCATGAATTTACCGCTACAGGAGGGACATGGTGAACAAAAAGAGACAAACATGAAAATGTCATTTAACTTAAACATGTATTTATGGCATACAAAGATTAAAATAAGAATTTAGTTTAAAGAGTATAAGCATCAAAGTAAACAATGATTCATCCAAGTCAACAAGAAAAGTCAACTGTTCCTAAAAAGGAAGGATGCGCACAAGGCATAAAATTTAGGTAATTAAACAAGAGAGGTTATTAGCTTAGACATGGAATATTCACATATGAAAGACCTATAATCATCACAAAAGTATCATATCAAACCATACTTAAAGATAGGAAGAAGAGATGAACATAATGAACCCTAAACATGCCTCTAAATGGAACATAACAACATGTTTAACAAAAATGAGAATGGAACATGGAAATGAGGTATCAAAAACCCACAAGTCAGAATCAAATGATATGTTACATCAATCATATCAACCAAGCATTAAGAAGCAGTAACACAAGATAAGCTCAATGAAAGATCACAAGATGTGCAAACAATCATTAGGAGTGGCACTCAATTGTAAACACAATTAAAAGGACACGGAATGACCTATAAAATAGATTAAATGGGATTTAATTCATGCTATCCCAATCAAGAACAAGAGGGAAAAACAAACCCTAAATGGTTGCACAAGTGCATCCTCTAAACAAACAATCAATGTAAGCCAAAGTTAATCAATTAGACATGCATTGTACCACACAAGAGAAATATTTGGGAGGCTCCAAAAATGGGTGAAAAAATATCAAAGCAACATGAAGTCATCCATTTACAAGTGTCCTAAAAATTGGCCTAAGAGAGTGGTCAAGAAACAACTCAAACAATCAACAATTGTCCACAAGTACTTTAGAAAGTAAGCATGCAATCGAGGCTCATTAAAACACAATAGACATGCATCAATTTAATACAAAAATACTTAAAATACACACTAAAGACTCAAGCATATATGTGTCTAAAAATACCCAAATGATTGGCTCAAGAGCAAGTTCAAAATGGTATCAAAAATCAAGCACCACAAACCACTATTGATCATACAAGTTAGGCATCAAAAATAAATTCAAACATGAACCAAAATAAATGATCAAGTCATATAATTAACCCTCGAATGACCTATATACATGTGCCTAAGTATGTGCAAAAATTGGGATTAAAAATCAAAGGGAAACATCACAAACTAAACCCTAATTCACAAACTAGATCAAGCAAAACACATTTCATTGTAAAATTATAATAAAATATCAAAACAATTAGAAAAATAAAACAAAAATTATAGGAAATTAAATAAAACCATAAAATATATTCATTAATTTTTGGGGAATTTTGGGAGTAATGGAAGTATTAAAATAAAATCAGAAAATAAAATAAATCAAAAAATAAACAAAATGGACTTAAGTGGCAAAAGGGGTGCATAGACAAAATGAACATGAACTGGAGAATAGTTAAACACGCAGATGGGCCCAAAAGTTGGGGGTGGGGAAAGCAAGCGCGTCTAGCCTATGATCCAATTCCAATTAAAATCATATTTAAATAACGTGACATTTACATAAATAACAAAAATCATGTGAACACGGCATCAACCAGTCACGCCCCACTTAAGTCACAGAAAGACAAAATCGAGCCCAGCCAATCAGAAAATGATACGCCCTCGTCTTCAACCTCACACCAACTTAATGCATGACCTAAAAGCCTAACTTCATGTATTCAACACAACAACTTCAAGCTTACATAACTTCATTTACAATTCATGAAATCAAGTAAAGTAAAAAAGCAAAAATGTAGATCTCAAAAAGTAGAACACAACCATGCCAAGAAAATCTCAAAATGATGGACTAAACATGGATAAAATCAGCACGGAATTCAATCAATCACAATTGTTTTGAAATTTTCAGCAACTTCAATCATCAAGTATTCAAGCAAGCAACACTATCATCTTAAGCCTATCATATGCAATGTGTATGACATACTCATGACATTTTCAGATCTAGAATGAAGGAGATGAAGAGAAGAGAAGTTTACCTAGTGGAGAAGGTCCACTTCCTATTTTGCTTACTTAAAGCTTCAGAAACCCCACCAAAAATGTTCTATGATCTTCAAATTATAGGAATGCAACAAGAGAAATGAGGAGAAGAGAACTTCAAATGAGAAAATTGCTTGAATGCTTGGAATGTTCAGATCTAATTTCTCTCTCTTCAAGTGTGTGGCGCTATGAAATGAGGGCAAGACAGTGTTATATAGAGTGTATGGAGTGACGTGAAGTGTTGGCCAAGGTAAAAATCTGTTAAGGGGCAAGTTTGGAAAATTGAGTGAAAATGAGAGTGAGGTAGCTTGGTGCATTTCCTGCTGATTCAAGGGATGTTTGGGTGTGTTTTGGACAAGGGAGATGGAGTGGAGAAAACATGATCAAGTTGGCACGTGAGAGAGAGTGGAGTCAGCAAGTTTGCACACTTTCTATTTTCTCCTTTTGGTCAAATGCATGGAAACAAGGGCATGCAAAAATGCTTCTTGTTTGGGCCTTTAAGGGAAAGAAAAGAATGGTGTGTGTAATGATAATGGAAAATGTTTAGCCTTTTGAATCAAACCGTGCCAAATAAGTTGATGCATGGAAACATCTCAAGATTAATGCATGGCCATGCAGTCATCTTGGCATGACTATACGTTGATGCATGTTCACCCAAACTTCACAAACTTGGTATCAACGGAAAGAGGAAAGATAAAAGAACATCTTTCATTTTGAATATATTTTGAAATGAAGCCTATAACACACCTTAAAACTTCCATGACCTTGCTTGCAAAATTCTGACTTGAAACACTTAGAAAAAATTCTAAGTATTAAGCATTTGATGAACTTAAAACATCCACCTTCAAATATCCATAACTTGAACCATGATGCTCCAAATGCTACAAACTTGGTATCTCCTTAAATCTTGAATAAAGGAGAACAACTTTCATATTAAGTCCAACTTGATTTGAAACCTCAAACATAGGGAAAATTGGCCATGAAAACAGTTGATCATGCACACAAAACTTGCCAAAAATAGTAAGCTCTCATAAACCCCTAATTCCCAAATTAGGCAATTTTGACAAATCTCTTGATTTTCTTGATTCTTGTGATTCCACTTGGAAAAATATCAACCATTGGCCATATTTGACTCATGATACACAAGTTTGACCTTAAAAAGCATAGTGGACTTTTGTTCTACACAATCAATTTATCCTCTCTTTTGATCTGTTGAGCCTCTTTTTATTAAAGCCATTGATCAATACCTCACATATGAATGCCTTGAGACATATATAGTACCATGGAAAAAAGTTTTGCTCAAAAAGTCAGTCACAAACTAACTTTGACCAAAACCCTAGTTGATAGCCAAAGGATAGGAGAAAGATTATCATCTTCAAATCCCTTGTCAATCTCAATCATCTGAGGATACAATGAACATGTTGAAACTTCTTGAGGCATATGGAACCCTTGTGGGTTGAGTGAACCATGAGATTGAGTACATCTCCTCACCATTGACTTGAATACTAGTCCCTCTTCTTTCTTGCTTAAAATAAACCAATAGACCAAGATACCTTGATCCCATAACCATATAACCAATGATATGCATGAGTATGTATGATAATGAGACATAATCCAATTAGGGTTGAAGAGAAGAGGGTAAGTTTTAGGGTACAATACCAGCCAAGTGATAACTTAACAAAGATAACCAACCAAAGGTAAACGAAAACATTACCTAACTATCAGCCAAGTGATAGCTTAACAAAGGTAATAAGCTCGAAAGGAAAGATTACCAACTACCAGCCAAGCGATAGCTTAACAATGGTAAACAAACAAAGATAAAAGGAAATATTACCTAACTATTAGCTAAGTGATAGCTTAACAAAGGTAATAAGCTCTATGGACCAAAGTCCAGCCCATGAATAAACTGGAGATAAACGGTCAAAGAAGACTCAATCCACTAACGAGATAAACTCAAATAGGGATTAATTCCATCTAGATAATGAACTGGAAAGGAAAATTGAAACAAAACCTTCCACGAGGATCAAACTCCATCGGCAATTAGAAAGGATAAACGCTTTCTGCTTAAGGTCGACACTCAATTGGAGAGAGGACGCACACACTCCGCGGGGAGAAAAACACTTGAGTGCGGGGAAAGCACCAAGAAATGCAAGATGCACAAATAAACATCATGATGATATGCATATGCGTATGAATATGTGTATGAATATGCTGACAAAACAAAAACAAAGGGTTAGACCGATAACATATAACAACTGATACTCAGTTAATCTCAATAAGGTGGAGATGCTATTGGAGATCTTGTTATGGATTCAGTTGAAGAAAACCCTGCGATGAATGATCATAAGCCATCAAAGGATCTAAATCCTGATACAAGGCTTAAATCCTCTAGAGAGAGAAAAAGATATTGCTTGGAGACCCAAAGCTAATATTCTAAAATCATGGACTCGGTTCTGAGGGAGGGAAAGGTTTTTCGGGGATAAAAAACATCCGAGCAAACTATGTTATGAAGATCTATTGGCGTCTTCATTGGGGATTCTACCATTCCCGCAATCTCATGTTTTGGAAACGGACGATCCTTGATACATTCATAAGGAAAAAATCATGTCTTAGGAGAAGATTGGGCTCCTTTCTTCAAGATCTTACCATCCTTGAGATTTCTTTTAACATTCCTATTTTATATTCACAAATCGAGGGAAACATTTTTGTAAATTTAAAAAACGTGATTGTTTATATATCTTTTGTTTCAAAAATTATTATCAAAAATAAATGAAATTTCGTAAACTGAAACAATATAAGAACAACACACAAATGGTGAAAGGCTCAAATTTTATTGATAGAATGCTAGTCCGCAAACAGCGTGACTCCACGGATCATTACAAAGTTAAAAAATTGTAAATACATGGAAATGGCTACATTGAAATATAATGATCACTATTCTCTCTAACAACTTTGAATTCTGCTATGCTTAGAACTTTGGTCGAGGAAGACTGAATGAAGTCTTTGATATGATTTGTTGCTTCAAATGATAAAGTCTGGCCTGCCGTAGTTACTTTCCATAATCACTAACTTTTGCCTAGATTGCCCTTTCGGGTATTAAATCTACCGGGATGATTATCTTTCTGTTTATGTCTCTAATTCTTTCCTAGACCGCCCTTTCGGGTTTTCAATCCATTGAGACGCTCATTTTCGCCTAAGTCGCCCTTTCGAGTTTTCAATTTAGCGAGTTGTTCTTTTATTTTTTTAGGCGAAGTATTTATTGACTGCATCGACATTCACAGGACGAGATAGCTCCTCACCATCCATAGTCGTAAGAGTCATTTCACCACCAGATAAGGCTCTCTTAACAACATATGGGCATTCATAATTAGGAGTCCACGTGTCCCTATAATCAGTGTTGAAAGACAAGATCTTTTTTACCACAAGTTTACCTTCTCTGAATACGCGAGGTTGAACCTTCTTATTAAATTCTTTCTTCATTCTCTTTTGATATAATTGGCCATGACACAAAGTTGTCATCCTCTTCTCTTTAATCAAATTCAATTGATCATATCTGCTTTGACACCATTCAGCCTCAGACAATTTGGTTTTCATCAAGACTCGCATTTATGGGATCTCGACCTCTACGGGGAGCACTGCTTCCATGCCATACACAAGTGAGAAAGGGGTTTCCCTTGTTGAAGTGCGTACGGATGTACGATACCCATGCAAAGCAAAAAAGAGAATCTCATGCCAATCCTTATATGTCACAACCATTTTCTGGATAATCTTTTTAATATTCTTATTTGCGAATTCAACAGCCCCATTCATCTTAGGTCTATAAGGAGAAGAGTTATAATGGTCAATCTTGAAGTCATCACAAATCTCTTTCATCATCTTATTGTTCAAGTTCGACCCATTATCAATGATGATATTACTTGGCACACCATATCAATAAATAATTTGAGTCTTAATAAATCTGACCATAACCTGTTTGGTCATATTAGAAAAAGATGTTGCTTCAACCCATTTGGTGAAGTAATCAATAGCCACCAGAATGAAACGATGTCCATTTGAAGCTTTGGGTTCAATCATACTAATCATGTCAACTCCCCACATAGAGAAAGGCCATGGGGATGAAATAATATTGAGAAGAATCAGAGGCACATGAATCTTATCAGCATAAATCTGACATTTATGGCACTTCTTCACATATTTACAACAATCAAATTCCATTTTCAGCCAATAGTAACATGCCTTAAACATCTTTTTAGCCATTGCATATCCATTGGCATGAGTACCAAAGGATCATTAATGAACTTCTTGCATTAACATGTATGCTTCGTGTTTATCCACGCATCTGAGCAAGACCATGTCAAAGTTTATCTTGTACAACATATCTTTATTCAGAAAGATATTACCAGCCAACTCAAAGTCTTCTTATCTTTGTTGGATTCCCCAAGCGGGTAATCCTGACTTTGGAGGAAACAATTGATACCATGATACCAAGGCTTATCATCTGTGACTTCTTCTGCTGCAAACACATGAGTAGGCTTGTCAAGGCGCATAATTCTGATTTGAGGCGCGTCATTCCAACGATTACTTTATACAAGAAGACAAAGTAGCCAAAGCATCCGCCATCTGATTCTCTTCACGAGGTATATGATGAAACTTAACTTTGTTGAAGAAAGTCAAAAATCTCCTTGCATAATCTTTGTTAGGAAATAAGCCATGATGACGAGTCTCTTAGTCTCCTTTAATATGATTAACCACCAAGGCTAAATCTCCATATACATCAAGGGTCTTATTTCTCAAATCAATGGCTTCTTCAAGAACCCTGATGAGTAATGATGATTGTCCCAATTCCATTACCATAAGCATTAACAGCTCCATCAAACACTAAACCCCACCGGAATCCAGGCTTTGGTCCTTCTTCAGGCAATGATTGTAAGAACAAAAGTGGTTCTACAATAGAATTCCAAGATTTTGATGATAACAAAGGATGAAACCAAAAATGGCACCCTAACGAAAGTTTTCTAAGTGTGCAGGACTCTGAACAGCAACGAAGGACTCTGATCATTTTATCAGATACAAACACTGATCAGATACATAGTTCTGGAAGATCAGACGCATCTGAGGAAGAAGTGCGCCCAAAAAGTTTTGAATCTAAGCAAAAGCAAGACAGTAAAAAGAACCAGAAGCTCTAACATCTACTGGTCTTAGTTTTGATGATCTAGAAGACCAGTACTCTGAGAAGCTCTAATGAATTCAGACATGATCTCCTTCTGAAGAAAGACTCTGATACAACACGACTCTGATGAAGATTCACCTAGTCCAGAAAGAGTAACAGAAAGAACTTCTCAATATGGAAAGGAAGTATTTTAAGAAAGAAGTTATTCAGGGAGACAAAATTGTTTTAGCAAGAAACACAGAAGTAATGACATTGAATGCTTATCAAAGACCAAGAGTTTGTCGTCACTCCAACGGTCCTTCTCACTACTATATAAAGGACAGTCTACCTCATTTAGAGACACAACAACAACGCACAGAAAAAGTCATTCATATTCTCTCTCAATTTTTCACGAGCTGCTGCTCATACGTGAAAACTCTTGCTCCAATATTTTGCTGTAATACTTGCTTACTCCTAGAAGCACTTTCTATTACAAATCTATTTTGCCAAATTGTTTTTGTTCCTCAAGTGACTCTGCATAGTCTGTATACTTGAGAGGACTAAGATATCACTCTCTTAGACGATTGGTTGTGTAATCTTTCAAGATTAGTGGATTAAGTCCTTTTTGAAGGCGAAATCACCTTGGCCGGGTGGACTGGAGTAGCTTTGTTTTCTAAGCGAACCAGTATAAAATTCTGCGTGTCCTTATTTTTGAAATATCCTTTATTCTCAAAAACAATTCAAACCCCTCTTTCTTGTTTTTCTCACCTTCAATGATTCATCATAATCTTTAGCTTTTAAGTACATAATATCTTCACCAGGGAAGTCAAGTTTGATGGATTGATAATCATTAATTGGATGGTGAGCCAAATGAGCTACAAGAATAATTTCTTTAATCACCTTCTGAGTATGGTACTCAACATCATATTCAGATAATAACATTTGCCAACGAGAAATCCTCTCAGTCAAAGCAGGTGTAAGACCCCAATTTTGACCCTAAGATCCCCCATGATATCTCATCATTTGCATTGGCTTTGGGACCACACCTTGGTATCCTCCTCACCCCTTATTCATTGGGTTTTCTTTGGGAGAGATCACCAAGCACATTTGATTGTATCATACTTTATTTTCTTTTGTTTACTAACCAAAATAACAAAAATATGTCTATGTATACCTTTGTCTCTTTTGTAGATGTGTGTGTGTGTGTCCATTTGTGCCCCCACCAAGTACATATCTAGGGTTTGAGACCCTCAATGCAAGATATCAATCAAGGAAAGGTTCACAATGTTTATAATCATCATATATGGATCTCTATGTTCATTATTTGTTATTTGATCAAGAATTCATCAAGAGTTTGAAGCTTGTTTGCCTTGGAAGCCCTATTTCATCTGGCAATCTTGTGTGACTTCCTTAACAAGTTTATTCATCAATTGGTAAAATATATTATAGGATACTTCATTATACATCAGCTCAAGAGTATGTGATCCTCTTCAAGTTTGCAAGTTAGTTCAAAGAGGTTGACCAGAGAAAGTCAACTAGTCAAATCTAGGTACCATAGACCCTATCTCCTACAATTTGTGTCATATAAAAATAATTCCAATAGAAAAGTTACTCTTTATGACATTCCAAACAACTTTCTTGTTGGCATCAAGATCTAGTTTTTCTTTGAAAGTCATTTTTTATGGTGAAAGATTATAGGTCATTTTGTATGTACCCTAGATAGGAGGTCAACTTCCAAGGACAATAACTCGCTCAATTTTTGTGATATGAAGACCATCCAAGTTTCATGATCAAATAAAATATGTATTCTCCAACTTTTCTTCTTTAAGAAATGTCAATTTCAAGTTTCAAGGGCATGTACCAAGGGGAAACATTATAGGTCATTTTGGGCCATCATCATTGAACAAGTAATTTTCCTCAACTTCTAAAATCCATAATTCCCTCATTCAAGATTCAAATGGTGTCAAATTTGTAACCAAATTGAAGATAAATGAAAGAGATACAACTCTGATGAATTAATCATTTTCATTTGAAGCTCATAGAAAATTTTATTAAAGGTGGAAAAAGTGATCATTTGACTTTATACTTAGAAATTTCTCAATTATGTTTGATTTCTCCAAATTCCACCTCAAACTTAATCATGATGCAAGCTCCAAATGGAAAAAATTTCAACATCAAATTTGTTTCCCTTCATGTTACCTTTCCAAAGAGTCCAAGATCCTGGCAATTGGAACATTTTTAAGGACTTGCGCATGGGTGTAATGTATGGACCCATTTGGATGATTTTCATGACTAATCTTCAAGTACATTTGCATGGTCTCATGTTAAGCTTTCAACATCACATGTGCATAACTTTGGACCATTTCTAATCATTTGATGGGCCTATCACACACCCACGCAAGCATGCACACTTGAATTGCTATTTTTGGCATTTTAATAAAAGTGTGTGGAAATTAATTGCCAAGCTTATAAATGCAACTCATCGTGCTCAGAATTGATAAGACCTTGCCCAGGCCTTGCTCCTGCAACCTTCCCATACTCCATTGATAGGATAAGCTTGAAGATTTCATTTGAAATTGAGTTTCAATTTCACTTTTGTTTTGAGATTGAAACTCCAAGAGTCCAGACCATTTGAGCATCCATTTCATCTCCTGCAAGCTAGTGGAAGCAAGCCCAAGCAAATTGAGATCTAGATCGAGCTTCATCACTACAAACAGAAGGTGAATTTTTTGAAACTTTCCTTCTTTGATTCTCATTCAATTCTTCATCATTTCACTTGGTTTTTGGTTGGCTGAAGTCCTACCAATGTAGGCAACTAGATTGAGTTGCTTTGGTGTCAAATAGAAGCAACCTAGATCATAATCCTTAAATTTCAAATCCATGTTTCTTTCAATATACTTGGAATTGGAAGAAATTGAGGTCAGATTCGGACTCTTGAGAATTTTTCCTTTAAATTGGTGTACTCACTATTAATTTTTATGGAGGTTGGTGGTGGACAAGTCCGGTGAGGTCCATCGAAGAAGAAGACCGGAGCTAGGGCTCTGGTGGTGCCTTGGCACCCTTCCAACCATCTGATCATGTTTAAATGTTTTAATTAGCGCCATCTTTTGTGATTACCCCATCTGCCACGTATTGACTAGGTTCCACCGTGTTCTTGATGCGTGTGGCCATCATATCTTCCACCTAAATTAATGAGGGAGATCTGATGGCCCTTGTTTTTTCCAATTTTATTTTAATTTTCTGATTTTTCTTTTAATTCACTTATTTTGATTAATTCATAATAAATTTATTTTTAATCTAAAATATATGGGACTTTCACCAAAAATCTTTAAATATTTTCTTCTTCCATATTTTGAATTAAAATCATTTTTTGGATTAATTTTAATATTTTTATGAATTAATTGATTTTGGACTTGTTTTTAAATATTTTAAAATAGTTCTGACTTTTCAAAAATTCTAGAATTTTTTGTCTAAGGTCCTTTGACCTTGTTTGACCTAGGATAAATCATGTAGCTATTTATTTGGTGATTTGGAGGAATTTGAGGTTTTTTCCATTTAAAAATGCATTTTAACTCATTTTAAAATTGATTTTTAATTGTTTAATTGTTTAAAAATATTGTTGAGCCATTTGATTGACCTTCTGATGTTGAAATTTTTGTTTGGCCTTGATCATGGTTGATTTGAACTTCCATTTAATCAATACTATTGGATTTAGGGGGTTGATGAAATGTACATTTCATCCCTCAAGATGAATGGATAGTATTGATCAGATGAATTTCCTCCCTGGATCAATTTTGGGTTTCTATTTCCCCTCCCTTCTTCATCTTCATCCCTATTCTTTCTGAATCCATCATTGACCAATGATTTCTCTAATGTCCAAATGCTAGTTGATTCATCAATGATCTTGTGTCAGATGAATCAACATGAGCTGGATTGAGATAGGGCATTCCCACTTTATTTTTGTGTGTGGTATGTTTTAGGAGTTTGGTTCTTTGTACCAAGTCTCTAACATACATTAACACCAATATTTTTATTGCCCAACCTCAGATAGTTGTGACTTATATATAAGTCCAATTACAATTGCTTAACATAGAGCTAAATTTGTCCCGCAAGGCATATCATTCTAGTAAGTGAGATTATAAGTATCCATTCTTCATGGCATTGTGTGAAGACTTGACCTTTTTTCCATTCATGAGAGCTAGTGGCATAATTGTTGATTTATCCAAGTTGGAGCCCTTCTCATGGATGATGTCTTGGTTCATGCCTCCATACTTGTGAATGGATGGTTGAGTGTTCTCCAAAGAATGATTTAAACAATTAAACTCTTCACTAACATTTGACTAACCTCTTATTAACATTACTTTACTTTCAAGTCATTTACTTAATGCAATTTAAATTTTAGTACCTTTATCATTCATTTCCATTTACATTTAATGCAGGATGTTTATGTTTCAGTCATTTTCATTTTTGCTCACTTGAGCCATATTTTGTGCTTGTATATATTGTGTGCTTGTGATTTGTTTTTGTTTGTAGTCCTAGGACCTTAAAATACCTAATAACAACAAAAAAACCCTAAAAAGTATCTTGGTGGACTGTTGGACTTGATATGAGATTTTGGACTTAGAAGTAGGCAACATTCCCTATGCTTTAAAGACTTGGCCAATGCCACTATTTGAGATTGAGTTATCCTTGACAACGCCTTTCATCTGATGCAAGCCTTGTTTCCACTTGGGTCCATCTATCACTTTGTATTTATGCTTGATTGTTTTACTGTTATTGTCGACTATGTCTGATGATTGTTTCTATAAGTTTACCAAGGAAATATTTCATCTGATACATTTGAAGACATCGAAGACTGCTTGCTATTGGAGTGCTTGCTTGGACATTATGGTTATATTTATTTGATGTCATGGCCTTCATATAATTGCTTGGATATTGCTTATGCTTGTTGCTTGCTCAAAAGTCCAAAGGAAAATGGGTTTCTATCTGACATTCTTGTCTTGTGGATTGCACCCCATTGGTCAGATCTTTCCAAATCTTAACTTTTAATTTTTGTCTAGGATAATCCCTTCATCGCATCCTACTTCTTTAATTTCAAAACCTCTCCCTCTTTTCAAAATCTTCTTTGTTTGTGTTTTCAACTTAGACATGTTTTAATGATTAGAAACTTTGGCCTTATGCCATTGAATTTTTAAACTTTTTCTTAAATCAAACTTGTGAATGAACTTAACCATATTGACTTTAATTTCAAAAAGACAAAAAGAACTAACAACCCTATTCAAATCTTTGGCCATCTTTATGCATTTTTCTGCTAAACTTTTGTTAAAATCAATTCACCAACTTCTTTGAAATTTTTACCACGAACTATAGGGTTTTGATCTCTCATTTTTATGTTGGTACGTAGGCATAAGACCGAAGGTCTTGTCAAACATAAAAATATAATTAATGAATTCTTTTCTCATCCCCCCATTCCATTTTTATCAAAAATGTTTTCAACAAAAACAATTGCACACAAAAAAGGGCTCCCTATGAGTATCTAGGACACTTTGGATACTAATACCTTCCCTCTGTGTAACCAACCCACTTACTTGTAATCTCTGGAATTTTATTAGTTTTGATTTTAAAACTTCTTATCCTTGGGTTTTGGTCGTACTTTTCCCTTTTCCTTTGGAAACAAATAAGGCGCGGTGGCGACTCTGTGTTTTCAATTGACGTCGGGTTTATCCATAGCTCAATGGTCACAAATGCACCGCTACAGAAATAAAGTGGCGACTCTGATGGGGAGTAGTCCTCAGTGGGTTTACCCTACTTTTTTGTATGCAATACTTTATTGATATTTGATGTTTGCTTGTTTGTATATATTGCTTGTATGATATAATTTGTCTGTTGTGCTTGGTGATCTCTGAGTGGTGAGATAAGTTCTAACCCGAACTTGAGTGCAATTAAGATAGGAGGATGGTATAGTCATGTTCGACTCATGTGGAGTAGTCCTTAATGAGTTGTCTTGAGACCCATCTACTCAGTGGAGACCCCTTTGGAATTACTAATGTCACACGAGTAAATCGTGGATAGGCATTACTTTTTCTGACATGGGAGTCCGAGAAGCTAAGGACTGTAGAACATATAACCCTACTTGGAATATTTAGGATGTAGTGTAGATACTGTTCAAGTGTAGACTTGATAACAGTTGTTACGCGATACTACACTTAGACAAGTTTCTCTTGAGAATACTATGGATTGATGAGTTAGTCATCCAAACCTATAGTATCTGATAGATTGGATCACGATTCTAGGAACTTTTTAGAACATTCTCTACAGGTTTTTATCCGTAGTACACTCTTTTGGGATGGTTCTTAACTTGACTCCATGCTGGTGACTCACAACAAACCCTTTGATTCTCGGTTGATCCAATCAATCTCATCAATATCAATGGAACTTGGGTGTTGATAAGGTGAAAACCATAATCCACCAAAATAGATGATTGATCTTGATGACGACTTGATCTATCCCATGTCCTTTGTTTGTGTTTGCCTTGTGTGTGATCCCTTGTGTGTGATTGTTGCATTCATGCATTCATGCGCATCATTACATTCATCACAACAATAAATTTTCAAGGAACTTAGGTCTTATTTGCAAATAATTTTCAGACCATGGATTGTGGACGAAGGAATACCAAAAAGTACAATTTCATATGTTTTAATTTGAAGGAGTTAAGGAAGTTGTCATCCTTTGTATTAGATACCTTGAACTTTAAGCAACGTCATGGGAAGCTTGTGTCTGTATCATCTACTGATGTGGTTGAAGGGCTTTTGAGTGTCTTGGTGCAGTTTTATGACCCCCTCTACAGATGCTTCACTTTTCCCTGGTGGAGTCTTGCTTTGATAAGTCTTCCCTCATTGGGTCTTTGGTTCGTTTGATTTCTAATTATGCATTAGTTTCTTTCCAATACAGTAGTTATTCCCGAGTCGATTCGTTTCCCCTATGGAACTTTGTTTGTCCATATTTGGGTTCCCCCTTTGGGATCTGTTATTCCCCTACAAAATTTCAATCTCCTTGTTTTCTCCAACAGTTCTTTGTCTCTCGTGGCACTATGTTTCCTGCAGAGATCCTCGTCTCCATACATATCATATCATAAGCATTTTTACAGTATCTTAGGTCCAAAATTGGGTTTTATGTATTTAAGTATCCTCAATCTCATCGAGACAAAGATATCAAGCTTCATATCACCAAATTGAAGAAACTTAAATAGGTGCATCTTTCATACCCTAATTTTTAACCCTAAGATACCACATACCATTTGTATCCCTGCATGCAAATAAGATCACCTCTTGGTCTCTCTCCGTCTCATCTTTGGGTTTGTCTTTTGCAGGGATTATCAAGCACCTCTTGTTTGGTGTTTTACCTTTGTGTTTATATGTTCGTTGCTTATCTAACCACTAATCAAAATGGAAAAAATATGTTTTGTTTTCTTTAAAGTTTATTGTGCAATGTAGGGCTTTTCCATCAAGGGCATCAAGTAATGATGATATTTCTCTCACTAATGATGATATTGTTCGGTATTATTTTGCTTTTGATGGTGTGGATATTATTTATAGTTATGGTAAGTTCTTTAAGTGCCTCTCATCGATACACAAGGAGGAATCAACTATAACCACTCCTTGGCTCGTCGTCAGCTTGGGTTCCCCTTGAGAGATAAACCTAATAAGGTTCAGTTAGAGGGTCTATTCTATTAAGAGAGTAAATATCCTCAACATTTGAAGAACATAATGGTGCACGCTTGACACAACATGCATAGGAAATGAAGATCCGAGCTTGGTCTATGCAACTGTGTAGCTTTGGAAGGTTACACTATTTGGGTGAAGAAGAGAGCTTTGGAGCTTAAGATGTCTTACGCTAGCAAAAGACATATGTCTATGGTTATGTGTAGCGGTGTATTCGTCGCTATATGGTTTATTGATTAAACCATAAGCAAAGCATACAATGAATCGAGTCGCCACCGCACTTTTATTTATCCAAAGGACTGGCTAAAAAGCGAACAAAAGCCTAAGAAGTTTTACGCGTAGAAAACTAATAAAAAGATCAGAGAGTCTGGGTAAGGGGTAAATTACGCAATGGGAAGGTGTTAGGCACCCAAAACGTCCTAGGTACTCCTAGGGAGCCCTTTTCACACTTGTTGTACTAAATTGTTATTTGTTATGAAATATTTATTGTGCAAACATGATTGGGATGATGAGAAAAGAATATACAATTTTTTATTGTTTTTGTGTTCGAACGGATGAACCTGTTGCCTACGTACCTTCCATCAAAGGTAAGGATCAAAACGCCGTAGTTCGGCTAAAAGATTTCCAAAAGTTAGTGGATTCAATTTTAAACACAAGCCTTAAGGTCTTACGTTATCCACGGGAGAAAACTCAACCTTATACAAACAACGAGTCCACCATGTGAGAAAAGCTTCAACTTGCTAGTGAGGGGTTAACCCTATAATAAGCAAGGAAGACTTACAATTCAATCAACTAAGGACAAATAGGTGAGATTAACATCAGCCAACTAGGATAAATCAAACCTACGGCTAATGTATGAAAACTCAACAAGAATGGACAAAGCCACAAAACAATTGAATGGGTGAAGTTAATTGATTATGATTATTCACAAAAGGAGGGTCAAAGTATGATTAAGATTGATTCAAAAGAAGTATTATGAAATGGAGTTTGAAAAAAGTCAAGGACTTGGGTCCAGGTTTTTTAATTTAAAAGCATGAAGATGTTTGCACAATATTTATCTCAAGTTTTGAAAGTAGTGTGAAAAGGTTTAGGACAAAATGGGTGAATGGATGAAGATGGAGTGTAAAACTTCCTAGAAGGTTCACCTCTTGAAATCATATAGAAGATGACTCAAGTGTGTCCTTTGGAATAGACAATGAGCAATAACAAACAAGCAAAGCAAAGGAAGAAAGTCAACAAAAGCGGATACCGGATGCCAATTACTGGACTTATACTAATCTCCTAAAGCAAAACTGGATATCAGAGGCCACTCCATGGACTTATACTAATCTCCTTAACAAAGAAATAAAAAGTGGATACCGGATGCCAATCTATATGGACTTATACCAATCTCCAACAACAAAGCAAACACTTGGATGTCAGATGCCAACCTATCTGGGCTTACTCTAAACTCCAATATATGATCATGGGAAAACAAATGCCAAATTACCTGGACTTACAATTGCATCCTCACATAAATCAAACAAATGCATCAAGCAAAGAGAAGATGAGTGGCCAATGAAATGGTCTTATACTCACTTCCATATCATAGGAACAATGGCCAATGAATGGTCTTACAATTGTCCTCAATGGGCAATCAACAAAGATATGTCACAAAGACAAATGAAATGATCATGCACTAATGGGCAATTAATGATGATAAATGCACAAAGCATGCAAGCAAACATGTACATATGAAGTAAGCAATCAATCAACCAAAGTCATTCAGCACACTCTATAACCAAACAATTAGGCTCATACAAAGGGTAGGCATTGAAGCCAACTGGAATAGGGTTAATGGTGCTCTTAACCTTGACATTGAGAGCCAAGGTGAAGCAGATGAAAGGATATGAGGGGTGTGCCTCATTGCTCTTATCCCTAGTCAGGGAGAGCTTTGAATATCAGAAGGTGTGGGAATTCAGAAAGATGGAACTCTCTCCACAAGTTAGACTCGATAGATCTTGGGTTTTTACTCACTATGCATCAACACATGTGGTGTGAGCAAGGTGAGTGACACACAGAATAGTAGGAGATAGGCTACATATCTCTTTTGTCTACCAATTGCCTTATTCAAAGGACTTTTCCTGCTTGGGACAAAGGTAAACAAGCACAAACATTGCCTCTTAAGGAGGACTTCAGACAGTTGCCTGGCCAAGTAACAGGCCAGGTCTTCCAGACTGCATGAAGAAAAAGGATTCTACCTCAATGCAAATGCTATCAAGCAAAGCAATGCAAGTTCTCAAAGAACTATTAGCAACTAATGGTACCTGAAATCAATCAAATAAAATCAGTATACAACTCAAATTCAAAACCAATATAAGATAAGGATCAACACAATCAGTCAAATATGCAATGCACAAAGCTAAAAGTATATGAGCTAAGCATCCTACCAAACAAACAAGTTAGTTCATGATAAACAATCAAACTCAAGCAACTTGCATTAATCTCCTTAAAGCATTCACTTCTTAACCTGAAAAACCAAACTCAAACATGAGCAACAAGACCACTAGGACAAGCCTAGGGTCAAAAGGAGATAAAAAATCCAAAACAGAAAGTGAAAGCTATCCAAAATCAAGTTCAAACAATTAATAAACAAACCCAAGTGGTTTCATATTCATATCATTCATCATTATCATTTCACAAACAAATTAGGTCAAAGCATGGCATATAGAACCTCAAAGAAGTCAACAGAATGATTCAACTCAAATCCAATCACAAACATTTCAATAAATCCTCAAATAATTCATGATCAAACATCATCCATAACATGATAAGCATACCAAATTTCAGCTCATTTGGATCAAGGGAAGTAGGTCAATGAAAATCAGAAAATCGAAGCAAGTTCAAGCAAACTCATACAAAGCATCAAAACATGCACCAACTTCAATAAATCATAAAACAGTGACAACACATGATAAATGAATGGGACTAAAACCATGACAAACTTTAAGATGTCTACAATTCACATGTCAAATTTCAAGTCCATCCAATAATGCATGAGGGATTTCACAAATCATATAACATCATGTGTCACAAAAAGTCAACAAATGACCAAACAGGGGAGAAAATTCCAAACAAATAGGAAATGCCATAAATAATTCCAGAAACATTCACATGTATTCTCAACATCCATAAGTACATTCATGCAAAAATCCAGACCATTTTGAGTTCAATAAGCATGGTAATTAAAATCATGAAGTTGGACATGCATGGTGTGACACAAATTGTCACACCCCTATTCAAAAAATCATATCTCATCAACCAGCAATGATAAATTCACAAACTCTACACCAAAATCACCATGAACATGTCTAGTTTAAGCACAAAAAATTTCAGCCTCATTGGACAAAGTATCATCATTTCACAAGCAAATTGGCATGGCATACACAAAATGGACACACATGAACAAACCCTAGCACATTTTAAAATCCACACGTGCAAAAAATCTGGAAAAATCATCATAATAAACTAGAGATCATGAGGAGCAATTCACAAAAAATCCCATCAAATTTGGATTAAAATTGAAGAACTTATGAATTTTTGAAGATTAGCACACAAAATGAAATAAATATTGAAAAAGAAAATGATTTAAATGAATAATAAAACCGGCCGTGGCATTTTTGTAATTATTTGGTCCCTTAAGTGAAACGCTGCGTTTCACTTAAGGGTGTGTCGCGTGATGATTGGCTCATGGCAATAAAACAGTGGATTTCATGCAACGAAACACCAAACACGATCAAGCCAAATTCTGGGTTTAAGAAATTAGGGTTTATCGCCACTGTTCATCATGTTCATCATTTTGAAAATCTCAGCAAGAACATTTGGCAACAAAAATCAAAAAGCGACATACCAATGCATTCATCTCATCATGTACATTAACAAACCAACAATCATTAACACCAAATCATGCTGAAATGAAAGAATCGAGCAAAATATCATCCACATATGAAACTTCATGTCAACATAACTTTCTTAATACTCAACCATTTTCCACGATTTAAAGTTCTTTATAATCAGCATGGAAGGATCTTTAATAAGCATAGCATGATTTTGAAAATAAAGAGGTTCGAAAGTTTACTTGTTTTGAAGAGCAGTGATGAAATGATGGTTTTCTGGCCGTGGAAAGCTGAAACAGATGCACAATGAGGTTTGTTTTGATGAATGGAAACAGGACTTGAAGCTCAGCTGGCACGATTCAGCTCCAAATTCGAACTGCCATGTGAGAAGCTCAATGGAACAGTGGTGCTTTGATGCTTTACAGTTGTGAAACAAAGCTTGCAAATGCTTCCAAGATGATGGTAGGTGATGGCACAATCAACAAAGGCTCGAGCTCTTTTGAGATTTTCAGAAAAAAGTTCAAGTGAAGGATGTGAGAGCTTGAGAGAAAATGAATTCAGATCTGTTTTGGCAAAGTGTGGCTAGGGTTTTTCCAATCAGAAATGAGCAATATATACTCTGTTTAACAATCCTTAAGTTTGGTTCATGGAATGGTAATCACAATTTGCTTAATGAAAGTGTTTTGGTTAATTGATGAAATCCACTTATGTTGCATGTGCATGGCACTACAGTGCGAAAATGGGCCTAAGGCATATCCAAAATGCAATTTCTGAACATTGGCAATTGGTAAAAAGTGTAGGAAATGGTTAATTTGAAAGTTCATTTTTTACCCCTCTCTTTTTAATTCAATGCACTTGAAAAAGGCCATTTTGATTGGAAGATTTTTGGTGAAATGTGATGAAGGATTTGGATAGAGCACATCAAATATGACTTGTAGCAAAAAACCTCACTCAATTTGGCCAAATGGTTTGGAAGTTATCTCACTTTGAAGTTCAAAAATTCTTGAGAAAGATTTGATCATAACTTGCCAACCACACATGAGAAATGAGTGTTCTTGGACTTTTTGGAAATGGGAGAACAAGATCTTCAACTTTCATGTTGGACAAAAATTCATTTGAATCTTGTATGATGAAGTAATTTTGAGGAGAAGAACTTTCCATTTTTGGCAAATTCCAATTACAGGTCAACTTACTATTTTTGGAAATTTCTTGTCTGACTTCAAATTCTTCACTGATGATGTTTGACATGTTATATGAGGCTTATATGGACATGAATGAGACCTCTCAAACCAATTCCCACCATCAAATCACTGATTAAATGCACAGTTGACCACAGTTGACTTCAGTTGACTTTGCTAGGGTTTTGGTTGACTGAACCATGTTCTGATGAATTCCAAGCCCCTACCACTTGAGATCTTGATTCAAAATGATGTCACAACTCATATGAACTCTTGATGAATGATCATGGTGCCCAAATTCTTCAAGAATGGCCACCATCCCTGCTTAATGACTGTTCTGACTGATTTGACCTAGCTGGCTTCATCTGCAAGTAACATGGTTAGATGACAATATTTTTGTACTTTTGGTTAATAGACAGATGAAAAGCAATGATATACAAATGCACACATGCTTGGTGATCAAGAACCACACTCACAAGATAACCCATCCACTAGGAGGGAAGCAAAGGTGCACAATGATCCTTGAGGCAATGATGTGGTATGATATGATGCCATGAGGGATCTTAGGGACAAAATTGGGGTCTTACAGATGCCCCTATTTAAGGTCATTCTAGCCGGAGAAGTGAAGTTTAGAAATCTTCATCTCGACGCGGTAGAATGGGCTTAAATAACAGTAATGAGACAAATGTTGGTCCCTAAGAGACCTCATGATGCAAATGTCTGTATGCAAAAGATACAAACTCTATGGGGAATATGATTCACACAGAAGAAAAGACGATCCGTCGGAGTAATACACTCACCAGGAACAGAGACTCTAACAAGACTCTTGTTGGGGATAATAAAAGAAAAAGAATGCGTGAGCAGGACACGACTTCAAGTTGGGGAAAAACAAAACTGACACAGCGTGAGCAAGACACGACTCTGATTAGGGTAACAGAAATCAGACTGGAGACCTAACTGGGGAGTGAAGGACTCACACTGGGGAAAAGAAAATCCCAAAGGAAGAACATCCATTGGAGAGACACAAGCTGACCCCTAGGAAGAAGCAAAAGGAAACTCCACTAGGGAAGCACCAAAGAATGAGGTGTTACCGGTATAAGGGTAACAAACTCAGGAAGAATGAATATCTAAGACCGGTATAAGGGTGAGAGATATCAATCAACCAAACATCTGAGAAAGACCTGAAAAAGGTACATAAAACTCAGGAAAATCTGACTCCACAAGGGACCAAAGGTCATAATAGGGAGCAGAAAGGAAGGAACACCAAGGATACCAAGGTATATAATAGGTGACCGACCAACGCGTGAATTGGTATATATGCCAAGACACTCATCATCCGAAAGGAGGGCTTAAAAAAGCAAATCGACTTACAGGATGGACATTCGAATCCACAACGGGAAAACGAGCCTTACTCAACTGGGGACACAAACCCAAAGAGTGCATGAGATATAATATCCATTACCGGCAGACCGTGGATAAGAAAACTCGCATGAGATATATTATCTATTACCGTCAGAACATAGATAATAAACTCGCATGGTAAGAAACACCAGAGATACCGAAGCATATAACAGGTGATCTACCGAACACGTGAATTGGTATATATGCCAAAACACTCATCATCCGAAACACAAACTGGTTAAAGGATGGATATTCGATTCTACAAAGAATACGAATCTTGCTCAGCTGGGGAAAATCAACAAAGGATTCCAACTAAAGAGCGTATGAGACATATTATTCATTACCGGCAGACCGTGAATAATATACTCGAAAGGAAAAGACACCAGAGATACCAAAGTATATAATAGGTGACTAACCAAAAAGAGAGACAATCGATACCAAGCATCCGGGTAAACGAAAGATAACTCAAAGGG
Organism: Lathyrus oleraceus; assembly: GCF_024323335.1. Taxonomy (NCBI): domain Eukaryota; kingdom Viridiplantae; phylum Streptophyta; class Magnoliopsida; order Fabales; family Fabaceae; genus Lathyrus; species Lathyrus oleraceus. The sequence continues at coordinate 70,874,947 of NC_066585.1, forward strand.
ATAAATTGCAAGCATCCGGCAATTATCCAACACAACAAATATTCGATTCCGCAAAAGGGAAATAACGAAACTTACTCGACCAGGGAAACACAAAAGGCTTCGACTGAAGAGTGCATGAGATATATTATTCATTACCGGCAGACCGTGAATAACATACTCGCATGGAAGATTATCCACAACCGGTTACTGGGTTAATAAAGGATAAATCAACCGAAAAGAAAGGCATCGGGATACCAAACTAGGTATATAATGATGACCAATCAAAGGGAACAACAACATTACCAACATCAGGGTAAATGAAAGGAGACCCGCTGGGGATAAATTGCAAGCATCCGGCAATTATCCAACTGTACCACAAGGCACAAACTCCGCTGGGGAGAAACATCAACACCTGGGATTTATAATCTACCGAATACGGGGTAGAAGACCACAAACTCAACTGGGGATAGAAATCACCACAGGGAGATACCAACTCTGTTAGGGATAAAACAACAACAACAGGAATCCACTTACAATCAGGACGAACCACAAAGGTTATCTCTGTTAGGGGAAAAGAGATAGGACTTACAACTACCGAATACGAGGTAATAGCCATACTCCGGTGGGGATAACTATGAATTAGGGTTTACATGTACCGAATACTGGGTAGAAGACCAACAACTCTGCGTGGGGATAGAACAAATCACAAATCCGCACGGGAAACCAAAATAGGGCTCATAATAAACCACAAGCTGCTGGAGAGCAGGAAAAAAAAGGATTTACAAATACCGATTGCTAGGTAGAAAATCAAAACTCTTGCCGCGGAATAAAGGTATATAACCACCAATTCCATCAAAAGGGCAAGGAAAATAGGACTTACAACTACCGGTATAAGGGTAGAGGCCCGAAAAATTCCGCTGGGGAACAACCCACTGGGAAGCACAAGACAGTTGACAAATAGCCAATTCGAGAATAATCCGAAAAGACAGACTGAATCAAAAGACGTCCTAATGAGGATGTAACTCAAATAGGAAAATCCATCCCAATATATATGTTGGGAGGAAACGGAAGAAACCGTCATCCACGAGGAAATATCTCAGTGGGGAACTGCAGAAGGAAAGACAACAGACACTTTCTGCTTACGGGGTTGACTCTATATGGAGAGATTTAACACCCGACATCTGCTAGGGGAGATCTATTGGGGATCTGCATCACCATAGCAGGAGACAACAAACAAAAGATATATGGCAAAAATGCAACATGAATATCTGAATGCCTATGAATATGCATGAATATGTGTGATTTATGTTTGATGAATGCTGACAAAACAGACATATCTAACACAAACAGGTCCAGGAATCAAATGCCCGGTACTATACTTCCAGGGAAAAACCAACTGGAAAGTCAATCTGCGGAGATCTATATGCCATAAAGCATAGATCTGCGGGTACTGCTGGGGGAGCAGAGGATCAGAGATATCAGGAAACACCAAATCTCTGAGTGATGGATCAGCAAACAACCCAACCAGGGTACAGAAAGTCACAACGGGCAAAACAGCCACCAAGACGAATCTGTTGGGGAACAAGAGAAAATCTTGAAGATCCACAGGGGATCTCAGCATCAACTGAGAAACAAAAAGCCTTGTAACTCCAAACAACTCCGGGGAACAACCCATTGAAGGAGAATAACATCATCCAAGTAGAATCCAACTGCATAAGCAAATCTACTGGGGAAAACTGCTGCTGGAGAAAACTGAGTCTTCAACAACACTCTGCTTGCAACTATGCTGGGGAACAACCCCATCACAAGATCTGGAGAAAGAAGATACAACCAAACCAGGAATATGAACCAAATGTCTTACCTGTTGGCGATCATGCCACCCTTGGGAGAGCACTGAGATATTCTTGAGTATCCTTTCAACCTTATGGATATTCACTTTGTTTAAAAACAGCAAATTTTGAAAAATTTGATTTGGTTAAAAACAATGATATTTTATCAATTAAAACATGCAAAACATTTGTTGAATTGAAACAAATAAGAGTGCAAATAATTGGATAAAAAGCTCAAATTCAATTGATGGAATGGTAGCCTGCAAATGGCAAGACTCCATAGATCTGTACAAATTTGAAATCAGTGATATATATTGGAAGAGGGCTACATTGAACATAATGATCCTTTCTCTACCAATTTGAATCTCGATGTATTCGAAGCTTCAGTTTGACGACGAATCGAGAATTCTCTGACGAAATGACAGCTGTGGAACAGAAAGTCTTGTCAGGATGCAGTTACTTGCCAAATCCCTAATTTTTGCCTAGATTGCCCCAGAGTGAGGTACTCAATCTAGCGGGATGCAAATATTCTTTTTTTCAAGTCTCTAATTTTTGCCTGGATTACCCTTGCAGGTTTTCCACCGAGACGCTCATTTTTGCCTAAGCCGCCCTTTCGGGTTTTCAACTTAGCGAGCTATTCTGTTTTTTCTTTTGCATATACTTTTTTTTTAGGCAAAGTATTTCTTGACTGCATCTGAATTCACAGGACGAGTGAAATCCTCCCCATCCATTGTTGTAAGCATCAATGCTCCGCCTGAAAAGGCTCTCTTAACAACATATGGACCCTCGTAGTTTGGAGTCCACTTGCCCCTGGAATCGGGCGCGAAAGACAAAACTTTCTTGAGCACGAGGTCACCTTCTCGGAACACACGAGGCTTGACCTTCTTATCGAATGCTTTCTTCATTCTCTGCTGATATAACTGACCATGACACATGGCAGCTAATTGCTTCTCTTCAATCAAATTCAATTGGTCGTAGCGACTCTGAATCCATTCAGCATCAGTCAACTAGGGACTTGAGGGTATACTTTTTCTTTTTTCTTCTTTTGAAAAAAATTTTGAAAATTTTTTCCTGATTTTTGATTTTTTTATCTTTTTCACCCTCTCTTTTTTCATTTTTTTTTTTTAATTTTTTTTATTTTTTACATTACATTTGTAATGCCCCAGTTTGACTGTTGCTGATTCTCACGATACAGCTGAATGAGCTCCTTTTCGTGCCCAAGAAGGATAGGAAATCTCATCAGGAATCCCCTTCAACATCATCTTCCTCTGCCTCAAATACAAAGAATTCAAGATCGGGAGATGGCGTTAGATCATTATGTTCAATGGGTTTAGAAGTCCCTGCATAATGATTTTGGATAATGAAAAGCTTTTGAATTTAAACAAGCAAATCATTTATGCAGATGAAAAGATTGTTTTCTTGTTTTTCAGGGTTTTTTGTGATCACCGATTTCATGCAAAAGCAAAAAGTGAAAACGAATGGAAAAATAAATGTTTAACAATGCATTAATTGAATGAAAACATCATTGCATTAAAATGCTGCCAACAATGTCATCAATTCTCCTTTTGGCATGGGAGAAGGGTTTTAAACAAAGTGAACAAATCACGCTGACTTATGAATGACCGTAGGAACATCCACAGCGACCCAATTGTGGCAGACACCACCAGGAATGATGAAATTGTTCAGGTCCTCTGCATCCTCTTCCAAGATAGCAGCAGCCTCTTCTTCAGGTTGATCGTCATGGATGAATCCTCCACTTGTGAACAAACCTTGCTCATTACATGCCCCAGAATAGTAGCCAATGCCAGCCCGGGATTGGTTAACCAGGAATAAATCCATCAACAGTACTAAGTCTGGCAAAATCCTCCTCGAGTTCACAATTCTCTTGCTCAGGATGATCCATCAATCTGGCAGAATCGGCTCTGGTATAGTACCGGCGAAGTGCGTCTTCAAAATAAATGAAGATCGCAGGGTCAGACCACAGGACGGGAGACCGGAACAAAACACCCGCTTATGCAAATGATGCATGAAGTGCTTGTGCATATGCTTGTTTTTTATTTCAAAGGGACTCGAGGGTTTTATTTCCAAACTTTGAAATATTTAAGCATTTTGATCATATATGAGAATATCTCATCAGACATATCAAGTGAAAAAAATTTCCCGGTTTTTCCCATGTTTGAAATTTTTTGCAAATAAACTCCTTTGAGTTCCTTGAAAATTTTCTTTTTATCTGATGATATGGAATGCAGATGAATGCATGAATGCATGAATGCAACAATCACACTCAAGGATCAAACAAGTCACACCAAACAAAGGTCATGGGAAAGCTCATCGTATCCCTAATATCAATCATCCATTTTGGTGGATTTTAGGTTTTCACCTTATCGACACCCAAGTTCCATTGATATTAACGGTACATGAACCGGCTCGAGCATCCTTAATATCAACCATCCGTTTTGGGGGATTTAGGTTTTATACCTGATCAACACCCAGGTTCCATTGATATTAAGGTTGTCTGAACGACTCAACCACGAATCACGGGTTTGCTGAGAGTCACGAGCATGGAGTCTCGGTCAAGAACCACCCAAAGGGAGTGTACTAGGGTTTAAACCTGCCAGACATGTTCTACCAGAGGTTCCCATAATCATCGTTCCATCTTTCGAATATTATCGGAGGAACGAATACTCGTATTCCAAAAATATTCTCAAGAGAAACTCTTATGAGTGTAGTATCGCGTGACAATCGCATCAGAACTTACATCTGAACGACCTCCGCACTACGTTCCTAAAAATAGGCCAAGAGGGGTTTGGTAAACTACGGTCCTTGGCTTCTGCGGCACATGATTGAAAGAATAATGCCTAACCACAAATAACTTGTGTGACATTATTAATCCAACATGACCTCCACCAAGTGAATGGACTCACAAGTCAACTGGCTAAGGAATACTCCACACCAGTCAACAAGACTATGCCATTCTCCTATCCTAGAGTGCACTCGAGTTCGGGTATAGAACTCATCTCACAGATCACCAAAGCAAACAGCAATTGTATATCAAGCAATTCAAACATTACAATCAATACAGTTATCCCAAATTGTACAAAAATATGTCATATAACAAATAACAATATATCACACAACAAGGGTGAAAAGTAGGCAATACCACCAAGGATTTCATCCCCAGCAGAGTCGCCACTTTTTTGTAGCGGTGTATTCGTCGCTATATGGTTTATTGATTAAACCATAAGCAAAGCATACAATGAATCGAGTCGCCGCCGCACTTTTATTTATCCAAAGGACTGGCTAAAAAGCGAACAAAAGCCTAAGAAGTTTTACGCGTAGAAAACTAATAAAAAGATCAGAGAGTATGGGTAAGGGGTAAATTACGCAATGGGAAGGTGTTAGGCACCCAAAACGTCCTAGGTACTCCTAGGGAGCCCTTTTCACACTTGTTGTACTAAATTGTTATTTGTTATGAAATATTTATTGTGCAAACATGATTGGGATGATGAGAAAAGAATATACAATTTTTTATTGTTTTTGTGTTCGAACGGATGAACCCGTTGCCTACGTACCTTCCATCAAAGTTAAGGATCAAAACGCCGTAGTTCGGCTAAAAGATTTCCAAAAGTTAGTGGATTCAATTTTAAACACAAGCCTTAAGGTCTTACGTTATCCACGGGAGAAAACTCAACCTTATACAAACAACGAGTCCACCATGTGAGAAAAGCTTCAACTTGCTAGTGAGGGGTTAACCCTATAATAAGCAAGGAAGACTTACAATTCAATCAACTAAGGACAAATAGGTGAGATTAACATCAGCCAACTAGGATAAATCAAACCTACGGCTAATGTATGAAAACTCAACAAGAATGGACAAAGCCACAAAACAATTGAATGGGTGAAGTTAATTGATTATGATTATTCACAAAAGGAGGGTCAAAGTATGATTAAGATTGATTCAAAAGAAGTATTATGAAATGGAGTTTGAAAAAAGTCAAGGACTTGGGTCCAGGTTTTTTAATTTAAAAGCATGAAGATGTTTGCACAATATTTATCTCAAGTTTTGAAAGTAGTGTGAAAAGGTTTAGGACAAAATGGGTGAATGGATGAAGATGGAGTGTAAAACTTCCTAGAAGGTTCACCTCTTGAAATCATATAGAAGATGACTCAAGTGTGTCCTTTGGAATAGACAATGAGCAATAACAAACAAGCAAAGCAAAGGAAGAAAGTCAACAAAAGCGGATACCGGATGCCAATTACTGGACTTATACTAATCTCCTAAAGCAAAACTGGATATCAGAGGCCACTCCATGGACTTATACTAATCTCCTCAACAAAGAAATAAAAAGTGGATACCGGATGCCAATCTATCTGGACTTATACCAATCTCCAACAACAAAGCAAACACTTGGATGTCAGATGCCAACCTATCTGGGCTTACTCTAAACTCCAACATATGATCATGGGAAAACAAATGCCAAATTACCTGGACTTACAATTGCATCCTCACATAAATCAAACAAATGCATCAAGCAAAGAGAAGATGAGTGGCCAATGAAATGGTCTTATACTCACTTCCATATCATAGGAACAATGGCCAATGAATGGTCTTACAATTGTCCTCAATGGGCAATCAACAAAGATATGTCACAAAGACAAATGAAATGATCATGCACTAATGGGCAATTAATGATGATAAATGCACAAAGCATGCAAGCAAATATGTGCATATGAAGTAAGCAATCAATCAACCAAAGTCATTCAGCACACTCTATAACCAAACAATTAGGCTCATACAAAGGGTAGGCATTGAAGCCAACTGGAATAGGGTTAATGGTGCTCTTAACCTTGACATTGAGAGCCAAGGTGAAGCAGATGAAAGGATATGAGGGGTGTGCCTCATTGCTCTTATCCCTGGTCAGGGAGAGCTTTGAATATCAGAAGGTGTGGGAGTTTAGAAAGATGGAACTCTCTCCACAAGTTAGACTCGATAGATCTTGGGTTTTTACTCACTATGCATCAACATATGTGGTGTGAGCAAGGTGAGTGACACACAGAATAGTAGGAGATAGGCTACATATCTCTTTTGTCTACCAATTGCCTTATTCAAAGGACTTTTCCTGCTTGGGACAAAGGTAAACAAGCACAAACATTGCCTCTTAAGGAGGACTTCAGACAGTTGCCTGGCCAAGTAACAGGCCAGGTCTTCCAGACTGCATGAAGAAAAAGGATTCTACCTCAATGCAAATGCTATCAAGCAAAGCAATGCAAGTTCTCAAAGAACTATTAGCAACTAATGGTACCTGAAATCAATCAAATAAAATCAGTATACAACTCAAATTCAAAACCAATATAAGATAAGGATCAACACAATCAGTCAAATGTGCAATGCACAAAGCTCAAAGTATATGAGCTAAGCATCCTACCAAACAAACAAGTTAGTTCATGATAAACAATCAAACTCAAGCAACTCACATTAATCTCCTTAAAGCATTCACTTCTTAACCTGAAAAACCAAACTCAAACATGAGCAACAAGACCACTAGGACAAGCCTAGGGTCAAAAGGAGATAAAAAATCCAAAACAGCAAGTGAAAGCTATCCAAAATCAAGTTCAAACAATTAATAAACAAACCCAAGTGGTTTCATGTTCATATCATTCATCATTATCATTTCACAAACAAATTAGGTCAAAGCATGGCATATAGAACCTCAAAGAAGTCAACAGAATGATTCAACTCAAATCCAATCACAAACATTTCAATAAATCCTCAAATAATTCATGATCAAACATCATCCATAACATGATAATCATACCAAATTTCAGCTCATTTGGATCAAGGGAAGTAGGTCAATGAAAATCAGAAAATCGAAGCAAGTTCAAGCAAACTCATACAAAGCATCAAAACATGCACCAACTTCAATAAATCATAAAACAGTGACAACACATGATAAATGAATGGGACTAAAACCATGACAAACTTTAAGATGTCTACAATTCACATGTCAAATTTCAAGTCCATCCAATAATGCATGAGGATTTCACAAATCATATAACATCATGTGTCACAAAAAGTCAACAAAATGACCAAACAGGGGAGAAAATTCCAAACAAATAGGAAATGCCATAAATAATTCCAGAAAAATTCACATGTATTCTCAACATCCGTAAGTACATTCATGCAAAAATTCAGACCATTTTGAGTTCAATAGGCATGGTAATTAAAATCATGAAGTTGGACATGCATGGTGTGACACAAATTGTCACACCCCTATTCAAAAATTCATATCTCATCGACCAGCAATGATAAATTCACAAACTCTACACCAAAATCACCATGAACATGTCTAGTTTAAGCACAAACAATTTCAGCCTCATTGGATTAAGTATCATCATTTCACAAGCAAATTGGCATGGCATACACAAAATGGACACACATGAACAAACCCTAGCACATTTTTAAATCCACACGTGCAAAAAATCTGGAAAAATCATCATAATAAACTAGAGATCATGAGGAGCAATTCACAAAAAATCCCATCAAATTTGGATTAAAATTGAAGAACTTATGAATTTTTGAAGATTAGCACACAAAATCAAATAAATATTGAAAAAGAAAATGATTTAAATGAATAATAAAACCGGCCGTGGCATTTTTGTAATTATTTGGTCCCTTAAGTGAAACGCTGTGTTTCACTTAAGGGTGTGCCGCGTGATGATTGGCTCATGGCAATAAAACAGTGGATTTCATGCAACGAAACACCAAACACGATCAAGCCAAATTCTGGGTTTCAGAAATTAGTGTTTATCGCCACTGTTCATCATGTTCATCATTTTGAAAATCTCAGCAAGAACATTTGGCAACAAAAATCAAAAAGCGACATACCAATGCATTCATCTCATCATGTACATTAACAAACCAACAATCATTAACACCAAATCATGCTGAAATGAAAGAATCGAGTAAAATATCATCCACATATGAAACTTCATGTCAACATAACTTTCTTAATACTCAACCATTTTCCACGATTTAAAGTTCATTATAATCAGCATGGAAGGATCTTTAATAAGCATAGCATGATTTTGAAAATAAAGAGGTTCGAAAGTTTACTTGTTTTGAAGAGCAGTGATGAAATGATGGTTTTCTGGCCGTGGAAAGCTGAAACAGATGCACAATGAGGTTTGTTTTGATGAATGGAAACAGGACTTGAAGCTCAGTTGGCACGATTCAGCTCCAAATTCGAACTGCCATGTGAGAAGCTCAATGGAACAGTGGTGCTTTGATGCTTTACAGTTGTGAAACAAAGCTTGCAAATGCTTCCAAGATGATGGTAGGTGATGGCACAATCAACAAAGGCTCGAGCTCTTTTGAGATTTTCAGAAAAAAGTTCAAGTGAAGGATGTGAGAGCTTGAGAGAAAATGAATTCAGATCTGTTTTGGCAAAGTGTGGCTAGGGTTTTTCCAATCAGAAATGAGCAATATATACTCTGTTTAACAATCCTTAAGTTTGGTTCATGGAATGGTAATCACAATTTGCTTAATGAAAGTGTTTTGGTTAATTGATGAAATCCACTTATGTTGCATGTGCATGGCACTACAGTGCGAAAATGGGCCTAAGGCATATCCAAAATGCAATTTCTGAACATTGGCAATTGGTAAAAAGTGTAGGAAATGGTTAATTTGAAAGTTCATTTTTACCCCTCTCTTTTAATTCAATGCACTTGAAAAAGGCCATTTTGATTGGAAGATTTTTGGTGAAATGTGATGAAGGATTTGGATAGAGCACATCAAATATGACTTGTAGCAAAAAACCTCACTCAATTTGGCCAAATGGTTTGGAAGTTATCTCACTTTGAAGTTCAAAAATTCTTGAGAAAGATTTGATCATAACTTGCCAACCACACATGAGAAATGAGTGTTCTTGGACTTTTTGGAAATGGGAGAACAAGATCTTCAACTTTCATGTTGGACAAAAATTCATTTGAAGCTTGTATGATGAAGTAATTTTGAGGAGAAGAACTTTCCATTTTTGGCAAATTCCAATTACAGGTCAACTTACTATTTTTGGAAATTTCTTGTCTGACTTCAAATTCTTCACTGATGATGTTTGACATGTTATATGAGGCTTATATGGACATGAATGAGACCTCTCAAACCAATTCCCACCATCAAATCACTGATTAAATGCACAGTTGACCACAGTTGACTTCAGTTGACTTTGCTAGGGTTTTGGTTGACTGAACCATGTTCTGATGAATTCCAAGCCCCTACCACTTGAGATCTTGATTCAAAATGATGTCACAACTCATATGAACTCTTGATGAATGATCATGGTGCCCAAATTCTTCAAGAATGGCCACCATCCCTGCTTAATGATTGTTCTGACTGATTTGACCTAGCTGGCTTCATCTGCAAGTGATCAAGAACGACACTCACAAGATAACCCATCCACTAGGAGGGAAGCAAAGGTGCACAATGATCCTTGAGGCAATGATGTGGTATGATATGATGCCATGAGGGATCTTAGGGACAAAATTGGGGTCTTACATTATGGTTGAGCCATCAACTCTCCCTAACCAAGATGTAGAGGAGTTGGAAGAAGCACTCTCCAAGATGAAGCAAGAGAGAGACTTATGGGAAGAACAATTCCATGCTTTAAATTGAAAGCACGTGGAGTTAAAGATTGAGTCGGGAGAGAAAGACACACTTATTGAGGTTCTTGAAAAGCGTGCAGTGAAAAGACAAAGAGAGCCCGGGGATTCATTTTCCTCCGGTATACCTCAGCCTTCTGGTGCTTGGAAGAAGATTGTTGATCGACTCGTCCTCGAGAAAGCTCAGATGCATACGGCCTTTGAGTCAGAGATCAAACGCATCCGAAGGAAGTATACTCCCTTGGCCAGTTCAGCTAATTCAGTTGCTAGGGACCCTTAGGATGATGTTTTCATTTTCTCTTATATTTATATTTTTTGTTTCTGAAAATGTACTCAGTGTAATCCTTCCAAATTTTATGATTAAAAAGAGATTTTATGGAAATTGAATTGTTGTTATTATTGATTATTATTATTATTATTAATTGAAAATATTTGCAAATGGGACTTTGTATGTTCCTTGAAAATTAAAATCAAAACATTGCATTTTATGCATCATTTGCATAACAAGTTTTCTTCAGCCAGATGTCTTATGGGTTCTTATTCTATGTATTAGTCAAGTTGACTCATCACTACTACACTCGTGTTAATCGTCTGAAGAGAATGAATCATCTTGAACAAGAGAACAGAGAACTCAAGGATGAGATTGGAAGGCTCACTTCCTTGATGGAATCCGTGATTGCTGCTCAGAATCAACCATCTCCGCCTCCTGCAACTCCTCCTCCTCAAAGGACTGTTATTTCAAAAATTGCTTCAACGTTTGTTCTTGTGGTTGCTAGCTAGTCCGCACCTGCCATGCCTGGAGGATTCTCGTGGGGAATGCCACCAAACTTTGTGACTGAAGGGTACGCTCCAACTTTTGCTTCTATGTCGGTATCTAGTCCGGTTCTATATGTGCCTCCTCCCATTGTGCATACTCTGCCTCGTGTCGAGGAAACCATCTACCATTCTGAACCTTCTGAAGGTCCTGATATTTATGAGAAGATGAACGAGATGAAGGATTAGTTTCTTGAGCTACGAAAGGAATTGGAGACCTTAAGAGGGAAGGATTTGTTCGGTAAGAGTGTTGTTGAGCTGTATTTAGTGCCTAATGTCAAGATCCCGGTGAAGTTCAAGGTCCCGGACTTTGAAAAGTATAAGGGGAATACATGTTCTCTGATTCATCTTGTCATGTATGCTCGAAAGATGTCTACTCATAATGACAATGATCAGCTACTCATCCATTCAGGACAGTCTTACTGGTGCTGCACTCAGATGGTACATGGGCTTGGACAGCGTTAGTGTTCGTACTTTTAATGAATTGAGCGAGGCTTTTGTCAAGCAATACAAGTACAATGTTGATATGGCTCCAGGTTATGATCAATTGAGATTGATGTCCCGGAAGGACAAGGAGACATTCAAAGAAGACACTCAAAGATGGAGAGAGTTTGCTGCTCAAATTAGTCCACCTCCGGAGGATAAAGAAATGACCAAGATATTTTTGAAGACGCTGGGTTCATTTTACTATGAACGTAGGATTGCAAGTTCCCCTAATGATTTCACCGAGATGATGAACATGGGGATGATATTGGAAGAAGGTGTCTGAGAGGGACGGTTATCCAAAGATGAAGTGTCGGCGAGCAAGAAATATGGTGGTAGTTTCTCCAAGAGGAAGGAAGGGGAAGTCAATGCAGTATCAGCAGGAAGAAAAATAAGACCCCTTGTGAAGAAGAATTCTTTGTCCTGTCAACATCATCATCAAGTACCACCAGTGATTCCAGTTTTTACCAATAATTCAACAAATCAATCAGTTCTTGTTCAGCAACAACATTAGCAACAACCACAATAACATATGAACTACAACAACAACAATCTTCATCATAACTTCGAGAGGAAGAAGGTCCCTTTTGACCCTATTCCAATGGCTTATGCAGAGTTATATCCTTCTTTGGTTGTCAAGAATCTTATTCAACCCAGAACTCCTCCACAAACTCCTGAACCATTGCCACGGTGGTTCAAACCTGACTTGCACTGTGTTTTTCACCAGGGAGCTCCTGGCCATGATATTGAAAAATGATACCCTTTGAAGTATGAAGTTCAGAAGCTAACAAAGAGTGGTATGGTGTCCTTTTAGGACAAAGCATCAAATGTTAAAGCAATCCCGTTGCCTGCTCATGGCAATGCTTCTGTGGACATGGTAGACGGTTGTCCTGGAAATTTCAGGGTTTTTGATGTCCGTCATATCCGGAGGTCATTGGTGGAAATTAATAGGGATTTGTGCTTAGTAAGTGATTGTGAACATGACCATGATGGTTGTGTTTTTTGTAGCGTCAACCCTCGAGGATATGTAATTGTCAAGAGAGATATTCAAAAACTGATGGATGAAAATGTTATTCAAGTTCAGCAATCCCGGTATATGGGCAATGATGTGAATGTTATCGTACCGATGTTCAAAACCCCTGAGCGGGTAGTTATTTAGTATGACAGCAGCAACACCAGAAATTTTAACAGATTGGTGAAGGAGAAGGGCGATCCAAAACGCAGCGGAATTTAAAATATCTCCTTTAATGATCCTTATGAATGGGCATGATCAGTGATAGAATCGTTACCTCTTGTGGCGATTGTAACTTTTGATGCAGATCTACGGAGCGATCACGAACGTTGAACGATGACAACGCCTCTACTCAGTCCACACGAACAGATTCCTTCAATCTCAGTGCTAGCTGTTATGGCTTTGAGTGAGAGAGAGAGAGAGAGAAACGAAATTGCAACTGTACAAATGCTTCTACACAAGGATTCTATTTATAGAACCACTTGTGTGGGCTATAAGCTAAAAAGCCCACTTAAGTATATGTGGCCCATATCTTATAATATACAAAAATCACTTAAGCGCGTGGTACCTTACCATATTTCGTATTCTACTTAAGTACACCGTACCTTACGATGTTCTATAATTCACTTAAGTGCACCGTACCTTACGATGTTCCTTAGTTACCTTATCTCTCATCAATCCGTCCACTGTGTGTGACCCTGTAGGTTTTCACGACATTGGAAATTATATTAAATCACGCATTTAACATAATAAACAGTGAGCGGTATCTAGCAACACATCACTGTTACCCAAGACACGAAAATGACATGTGATCTAACAAATCCTTTTGTGATAATACTTATGTGTATAATTACCCTTTTACCCTTATGTCTATATTGAACACAAGGTATAGACCGTGTCATCCTTGTCCAGTTCAATATTGGGCCCATAGATATTTATCCTGTTACGCAGGATGGGAAAATTCCATCTAGGTCACTCATGTCCCTTAGCATGCTTCGTGGAGTACCCATCAATTATCTTTATGGTCATCCAATTACGGACAACGTTTGATCAGCAATAAGGCACTCGACTCTACATCTAGGATCCATAGTGGTTTCAGGTCGAAGGGTGGTATACACCATTATCACCATGAGAATAACTTATGACACTTTTCATAACATTCTATATAGTATTCTCATAGCGGGTCAATCCAGTATAAATATTACTCTTAATATTCATACCTATGTTTAGACTTGATAACTCCTTATCCATGATCCATGAGATGTGATCATCAGTCTATATACATAATAGTCTTAATGCTTTAATGTTATCCCACTTCACAATAAAGCTCGACTAAGGATACTTTAAGAATAGTGTCCTTATGTTTAATATGATCTCATGATTAAGTCACACTTGATACATTAAACGGACTATCTATTATAGGGACTTTATTAAACAAACATAATAAAGAAAAAGCCTTTTATTATTAATAAATAATTCGATACAAGTACCAAAAGTATTGGCCTCTAGGACTTACACCAACAATCGGTATCGCTGTTGGACATACAGTTAGCGGGCGCTGTCCCGTATTCATCCGATAAAGTTGTGTCGTATAAGTACAACGCCACCATGATTGAGAATGGTAAAGAAGTCCCTGTTACCGTTGTGAGTTAAGTGCTAAGCATTCCAGATGTAGTGAAGATGACCCGTAGTGGTTGTGTTTTTGGCCATGTATCTCCAAGAATCGTGGAAGATGTTTCAGCGGGTAAGAAGTCAGAAGTTCCTACAGTTGATCTGGTTAGTGCTCCAACTTGTCAGTCTAGTGAATCCAGCAAGTTGAAGGCTAATAATGATGATGAGGTACTTCATTTGATTAAGAGAAGTGAGTTCAACGTTGTGGATCAACTACTTTAAACACCGTCAAAGATTTTCGTGCTGTCACTACTAATGAATTCTGAAGCATACAGAGAGGCTTTGTAGAAAGTGTAAGAGCAAGCCTACGTAGAGCACGATATTACTGTGGATCAGTTTGACCATATTGTTGCCAACATTACTTCATGTAATAACTTGAGCTTTTGTGATGAAGAACTTCCCGAGGAAGGTAGAAATCACAACTTGGCGCTTTACATTTCAATGAACTGCAAAGAGGATGCTCTGTCCAATGTATTGGTTGATACTGGTTCATCATTGAATGTGTTGCCCAAGTAGACTTTAGCAAGACTGTCTTATCAAGGGGCACCAATGAGGTACAATGATGTTGCGGTCAAAGCGTTTGACGATTCTCAAAAACTGTTATCGGAGAGGTGAACCTTCCGGTTAAGATAGGTCCGAGTGATTTTCAAATTACTTTTCAAGTAAAGGACATTCACTCGGCCTACAACTGTTTATCGGGAAGGCCATGGATCCATGAGGCTGATGTCGTAATGTCCAAGCTGCATCAGAAGCTGAAATTTGTGAAGAACGACAAGCTTGTCGTTGTTGGTGGAGAGAAAGCTCTTTTAGTGAACCATATGTCATTCTTTACCCACGTGGAAGCTGAAGAGGAAGTTGGAACACTGTTCCAGGATTTGTCTATTGCTGATGAACTAAAGACTGGCGCATCCATGTCTTCTCTGAAGGATGCACAAGAATTTATTCAAAATGGCAGCACCGACAAGTGGGGTCATGTTGTAGAAGTTGTGGAGAATAAGAACAGGGTTGTGCTGGGATTTCAGCAAGGGTCATTCAACGCCAACGTCAAGGCTATACAACTAGTTTTCCATAATGGAAGGTTCATTCATGGGGATGATCAACACTCAGTTGCAATTATTGAAGACAGTGATGAAGACGAAGCTTGTGCCAATTTTGTGACACACGGACACACTTGCAACAATTGGGTTGTTGTAGACATTTCTGTCATTGTACATCACTCAAAGTAATTATTTTATTGTTAATACAAATCCCTATCCTATGTCTAAGGGAGAAGTGAAACATTGTTGGGCATTTCCTTATTATCATTAATAAAAATATAATTTTATTCATCCACGTCTATGATGTTTTATTTTTACTTTTTGCTTTTTCTGAAAAATGGTAATCACAAAAAACATAATAAACAATAATTTTTCCATCTGCATAATATTTGCTTGCACTTCTTTTCTCTAAAATCAAAATATCAAACCATTATGCAGGTTGGTTCTCAAACCCATTGAACGTAATGTCCTACTCTCTCTCCAAACTTTGATTTCCCTGTGTTCGAATCTGAGGAAGAGAATGATGATGAATACGTGTCTAATGAGTTGTCCCGTTTGCCTGAGCACGAGGAAAGAGCCATTCAGCCGTTTGAAGAGCAGATTGAATTAGTCAACTTGGGTTCCAAGGATGATGTGAAGGAAGTCAAGATTGGGTCTCAATTGTGTCCAGAGATTAATAAGGGGTTGGTTGATCTTCTCCATGAATACTCTGATGTATTTTCTTGGTCCTATCAAGATATGCCTGGTTTAGATTCTGAGATTGTGGAGCGTAGATTGCCTTTGAAGCCAGAATGCCCGTCGGTCAAGCAGAAATTGAGAAGAACTCGTCCTGATATGACAGTGAAGATTAAGGAGGAAGTGCAGAAGCAGATTGATGTTGGTTTCCTTGTTACCTTCGAGTATCCGCAGTGGGTGGCCAATATTGTGCCTATTCCGAAGAAGGATGGAAAAATATGTATGTGTGTTGATTATAGAGATTTGAATAAAGCCAGTCCAAAAGATGATTTTCCTCTGCCACGCACTACCTTTGTTAAGTCACCACTTGGCTGGTAGTTAGTAATATTTCCTTTTATTTTTTCTTGGTTACCTTTGTTAAGTTATCACTTGGCTGGTAGTTGGTAATCATTCCTTTTGAGATTATTACCTTTGATAAGTTATCACTTGGCTAATAGTTAGGTAATATTTCTCCCCTTAGTGGAATTGGGCATCCCCTTTAATTTATCTTTTCCCCGGTGGAGTCTTGCTTTGATAAGTCTTCCCCCATTGGGTCTTTGGTTCGTTTGATTTCTAATTATGCATTAGTTTCTTTCCTATACAGTAGTTATTCCCGAGTCGATTTGTTTCCCCTATGGAACTTTGTTTGTCCATATTTGGGTTCCCCCTTTGGGATCTGTTATTCCCCTACAAAATTTCAATCTCCTGGTTTTCTCCAACAGTTCTTTGTCTCCCATGGCACTATGTTTCCTGCAGAGATCCTCGTCTGCATCCATATCATATCATAAGCATTTTTACAGTATCTTAGGTCCAAAATTGGGTTTTATGTATTTAGGTATCCTCAATCTCATCGAGACAAAGATATCAAGCTTCATATCACCAAATTGAAGAAACTTAAATAGGTGCATCTTTCATACCCTCATTTGTAACCCTAAGATACCACACACCATTTATATCCTTGCATGCAAATAAGATCACCTCTTGGTCTCTCTCCATCTCATCTTTGGGTTTGTCTTTTGCAGGGATTATCAAGCACCTCTTGTTTGGTGTTTTACCTTTGTGTTTATATGTTCGTTGCTTATCTAACCACTAATCAAAATGGAAAAAATATGTTTTGTTTTCTTTAAAGTTTATTGTGCAATGTAGGGCTTTTCCATCAAGGGCATCAAGTAATGATGATATTTCTCTCACTAATGATGATATTGTTCGGTATTATTTTGCTTTTGATGGTGTGGATATTATTTATAGTTATGGTAAGTTCTTTAAGTGCCTTTCATCGATACACAAGGAGGAATCAACTACAACCCCTCCTTGGCTCGTCGTCAGCTTGGGTTCCCCTTGAGAGATAAACCTAATAAGGTTCAGTTAGAGGGTCTATTCTATTAAGAGAGTAAATATCCTCAACATTTGAAGAACATAATGGTGCACGCTTGACACAACGTGCATAGGAAATGAAGATCCGAGCTTGGTCTATGCAACTGTGTAGCTTTGGAAGGTTACACTATTTGGGTGAAGAAGAGAGCTTTGGAGCTTAAGATGTCTTACGCTAGCAAAAGACATATGTCTATGGTTATGGTTGTGCCATCAACTCTCCCTAACCAAGATGTAGAGGAGTTGGAAGAAGCACTCTCCAAGATGAAGCAAGAGAGAGACTTATGGGAAGAACAATTCCATGCTTTAAATCGAAAGCACGTGGAGTTAAAGATTGAGTCGGGAGAGAAAGACACACTTATTGAGGTTCTTGAAAAGCGTGCAGTGAAAAGACAAAGAGAGCCCAGGGATTCATTTTCCTCCGGTATACCTCAGCCTTTCGGTGCTTGGAAGAAGATTGTTGATCGACTCGTCCTCGAGAAAGCTCAGATGCATACGGCCTTTGAGTCAGAGATCAAACGCATCCGAAGGAAGTATACTCCCTTGGCCAGTTCAGCTAATTCAGTTGCTAGGGACCCTTAGGATGATGTTTTCATTTTCTCTTATATTTATATTTTTTGTTTCTGAAAATGTACTCAGTGTAATCCTTCCAAATTTTATGATTAAGAAGAGATTTTATGGCAATTGAATTGTTGTTATTATTGATTATTATTATTATTATTACCTGAAAATATTTGCAAATGGGACTTTGTATGTTCCTTGAAAATTAAAATCAAAACATTGCATTTTATGCATCATTTGCATAACAAGTTTTCTTCAGCCAGATGTCTTATGGGTTCTTATTCTATGTATTAGTCAAGTTGACTCATCACTACTACACTCGTGTTAATCGTCTGGAGAGAATGAATCATCTTGAACAAGAGAACATAGAACTCAAGGATGAGATTGGAAGGCTCACTTCCTTGGTGGAATCCGTGATTGCTGCTCAGAATCAACCATCTCCGCCTCCTGCAACTCCTCCTCCTCAAAGGACTTTTATTTCAAAAATTGCTTCAATGTTTGTTCCTGTGGTTGCTAGCTAGTCCGCTGTTAGGGACCAATTAGTACTACTTTTTATACCATTTTATTGGTCCCTCTTACCAAGTTTTGATGTAATTACACACTTTTATCTTCACTATTTTGTATAAATGCAATTAGGTTTAATTTATTTTGTTTTGAATAGTTATTTCACATTTTTTTGTTAGTTGTGTAGAATTATGGATAAGCAAGACCTTGGATTGCAACAATACATTTTGGAGGAAGCTTGCCAAACAAGGAAGCTGGAGAAGCAACAGTTCGCGCCGCGAACTTCCTTCGCGCCGCGAAGGCTGCGAATCCAGCAAGCTCACCAAGGGTCAAAAGTGCTGTTGCGCAGGAAAAGTTAATTGCCATTTTGATGTCTGCCTGGGAATTGCTTTTCTGCTGTAGATGACAATGTCCAATTAGGGAAATGTCAACCTTTTTTGGTAGAGACAAAATACATTAACCTAGGGCATTGAAACATTATTGATTATTATTCAGATATTGATTTTGAGAGATTTTGCAAGAGAGAAAAACAGAGTTTTTCTTCTTCTCCATTTCTGCTTTGTAAAATGATGATGAGGAGCTAAACTCCCTTTTGTCAAGATTGGAGGTAGTAGCTATTCTCATTTGTCTATGTATTCACTTTGATTTATATATATGATAAAGATTGTTGATGTATTGAATATTGTTTTTGCTCTAAGTTGAAAACCAGATTTGAGTAGTTGTCGAGAGAGATTACTTGAGTTTAGACTTAAAACAGATTTTCAAGTAGTGGATAAGTTGTAGAGATAGATTTATTCATTACTCTTCTTTAATATTAAACATTAAAGATTGCTATATTGATAGTTAGGTGGAGAGATCGTCTAAGGATCAATATAGTGATTATCACGAAGTCATTTAGACATAAATGACTTTGAGAGGATATTTGAACATCATCAATAATCTTGAATCTATGTATTTATCATAAGGAACCATAAACATTTGAAATAGTGAACTCCAATCTTGCCAAGCTTTTATATTTGACTAAAACCATTTCATAGTTTGTGTTAACATTTACTCACAAGATATCTTTCCAAACAAAACAACCCTGTTACTTTCTAAACTTATAACATTCGGATTATAGAACGGCGGTAATATCAACCAATCTCTATGGATACGATATAAAAATATTTGCCGAAGATATACATTTCAAGAAATTGGCGCCGTTGCCGGGGATTGGTGTCGATATTACAAGCATTGCAATAATTCATTGTTTTAAGTTTTGTTACTTTTATTATTATCCCTCTTGTGTTTCACTTGGTTTGTGAGTTTTGTAGATTCTAGTGCATGCGAGAAAAAGTTACCGAGGAGCATTTTCAATTCGATCCCGAAATTGAAAGAACACTTCGGAAGCTCAATAGCAAAACACGAAGAAGAAGGAAACTAGCCGAAGAGAGGAACCGGAGAGAAGAAGCATCTACTTCCGCACTTGTTCAGATCGAAGAAGTGGTTGTAGAGGCTTGTGAAGGAAACATGGCGGATGACAATCGTACCGAAATGTCCGCTAATAGTCCAAGAAGAAATGCTCAATTTGCCCGTGGAGGAAGAAATACGGAGATGAAGACCGGAATCCTCCAACTTCTCTATGCAAATCCATTCACCGGAATGGACCATGAAGATCCGTATACCCATCTCATCAAATTCTATGAGATTGCGGGTTCTACGGGAATAGACGAAGCGGGTGAAGAGGCACTATTCAAGAGGATGTTCCCACACTCCTTAGTGGGAAAGGCAAAAGAGTGGTACCTTGATCAAGCAGCAAGAGTGATGACGGATTGGAATTTGCTAGAAGAAAAGTTCTTAGAAAGATATTTCCCTCAATCCCGATTCATGGAAGCCAAAACGGCTATTGCGGTATTCACTCAAGGAAGCAACGAGTCTTTAAACGAGGCTTGGGAAAGATTCAAGTCAATGTTGAGAAAATGCAAGGGTCATGGTTTTGATGAGCTCACTCAAATCCATATTTTTCTAAATGGGCTCCAATCAACTCACAGAACACTTTTGGATGCTACCGCGGGTGGCTCTCTTATGTCAAAGACTGCGGAAGAAGCTAATGTTATTATTGATCGGATGGCACTCAATGATCGTCAAAGTCAACATGACCGTAGTCCTTCACAACGTAAACCGGGAGTTCTTGAGTTAAATACCAATGACGCCATTCTTGCTCAAAACAAGCTACTCTCTCAACAAGTGGAGTTGCTTACTCAACAAATGGCCAAGCTTCCACAGCAAATGAAGGAGATTCAAAGTTCTCAAGTTCGACATCAAGTAGCATGTTGCGAGTTATGTCAAGGAGATCACCCTACTGGTTTTTGTCCTCCACTAGAAGAAGTAAGCTATGTGAACAATCAAAATCAAGGCTATCAAAGGAACAATCAAGGTTATCAACCATCAAGGTTCAACAATCAAAATTTTCAGCAGCAAAGTCCTTACCAACATCCAAATTCTCAAGGACAGCAGTCGCAAGGAGGAAGTTCCAAGCTAGAGGATACTCTTCAACAATTCATGCAAGCGTCCATGGCAAATCAGAAGAGTAACGAAGCAGCAATTAAAAATTTGGAAACTCAAGTAGGCCAACTTGCAAAGCAACTGTCGGAACAAAACGCAGGATCTTCTTTCTCCGCTAACACTCAACCCAATCCAAAAGAGCATTGTAAAGCAATTTTTACTAGAAGCGGTAGAGAGTTGACAAGTAAAAAAGGTGAGGAAATTACAGTTGAGAATGATATGGATGTTGTGCTGGAAAAGGAGGATGTGGCTTGTGGGAAGGAGAAAGTGGCAGAAACTGTTCAGTTCGCGCCGCGATCGCCCTTCGCGCCGCGAAGACAGCAGAACCAGCAATTGATGGAGGAACAGCAGTGTGAAGCGGAAATGAATAAGGAAATCGAACCAAGGAAGAAGAAAAAAGGAGACAAAGGAGTGAATGTCATCCCAGTTCAACATCTACCATATCCGCACGCACCGTCAAAGAAGGATAATGCTAGACACTATGCACGGTTCATGGACATCTTCAAACAACTCCAAATCAACATTCCATTTGCTGATGCATTAGAACAAATGCCACGGTATGCTAAGTTCATGAAGGACATTCTTACAAAGAAAAGGAGACACGTGGAAGACGAAACCATATTGCTTGATGCACGGTGTAGCGCCATCATCCAAAAGACTCTCCCAAGGAAGGAGTCTGATCCGGGCCGGGTTGTTCTACCGGTAACCATTGGAAGCACATATGTTGGAAATGGTTTGATTGACTTGGGCTCTAGTATAAATTTAATCCCCCTCTCCATTGTGAAAAGATTGGGAAATGTGGAGATCAAATCGACAAGGATGACTCTGCAACTAGCCGACAAGTCCACCACCTCACCATACGGAATTGCTAAAGACATGTTAGTGAAAGTGGACAAATTCTTATTTCCGGTAGACTTCGTAATAGTAGAGATGGATGAGGACCGTGATGTGCCCCTAATTCTTGGAAGACCTTTTATGAAAACAGCCCGGATGATGATTGACGTAGATGATGGACTGATGAAGGTGAGAGTGCAAGACGAAGAGGTGACCTTTAATCTTTTTGAAGCTATGAAGCATCCAAATGACAAGCATGATTCTCTCCGAAATGATGCAATTGAAGAGAAATTCCATGATGGAAAGGGTCGTCACAAGGAGTTTCATGTCGGACAAATGGTATTGCTTTTTAAATCAAGGTTGAAATTATTCCCTGGTCAGTTGAAGTCAAAATGGTCAGGACCGTTCGTTGTCAAAGAGGTGCGTAATTATGGAGCCATTGTGATCGAGGATCCAAAGTCACAAGAAAGTTGAACTGTTAATGGTAAAAGACTCAAAGTCTACCATAGTGGCGACTTAAATCGTGATGTGGGTGTCGTGTCTCTATTTAAACCGGGCTAATCAGTGGACCGTCGAGCTCTAAACGACGTTAAACAAAGCGCTTGTTGGGAGGCAACCCAACGTTGTAAGTCTACATTTTCATTTTTTTCCTGTTGTGTGAGTTTCTGCTATGTTAAATTTTGAAAAAATTGGGTTCTGTTTTTTACCGTTCGCCTCGCGAACACAGTTCGCCCCGCGAACTGGATTCACAGCTTCAGTTCACGCCGCGAACAGTGAATGGCAGAACTAATTTTTTTTGAAATTTCCTTCAGTTCGCCCCGCGAACTGAAAAAAAAAAAAAAAAAAACTTTTGTTTTATGTCATTTTCGTTTCATTCCTATTTTCACAAACTTAGGAGATTCTTTCAACAATCTCGTTGCTCCACTTCCAAACCTCTAAATTTCAAAACTTCCCCTCTCCATTCCCTTCCTAAGAGGATTTTGTTGATTATGCTAAGTGGCCTGAGGGCAAGCCAATTTTTTTTGGGGGGTGCAGGAGGTGGTGTAACTCATGGCGATGAGTTGAAGGAAGATTGAGGAGTTTGTTGAATTTTAGAGTTTGTCTTGATAATTGCATGAATATTATTTGAGATTTAAGTGTGTTTTTAATCAACTTGGTTTACCAACATTTCTGTTAAATTGTTCTTACTCTTAAGTCAAGCTTAAAACAACCGAGAAATGATCGCAAAGAAAGAAGCATAGGACACTTCGAGTGGTGATGATAAGAAGTAGTGTCGGTATGTCAAGGTACACTTTATCGCTTTCTAGACTTAACATGAGTAGTTTGATGGTTTGTGCAAATTTCATATCTTAAACTCATTGAAATGTATGTCATCTTTGAATCAAAATAGGACTTAACCATTTGTGAGGAAGCTTTCCATTGTACACTAAAAAGCGGGAAACCGAGCATTATTTTAACTCATTCTTATCATGCTAAATCATGCATCAATCTATTTTTGTGTGTAAAATTTTTGAAAATGATAGAGGCATTGTTTGTGAGAAAAACCACTTGACCAAAAAGTTTGAATCAACTAACCTTGTGAGGAATAATCCTTAGTTAAACCCCTTTGAGCTTAATTTAGGATTCATTTTGTTGATCATTAAAAAAATCAATTGAAAATTGTGGAATAAATGAATCCTAATTTCTTTCGTGTCAATTTAAACCTTAAATCGAGTTGTTGAAAATTTTGCCTTTTGCTTATGTCTAAGTAGGGAGCATTATTGAATAGATTTGGTTTTGGAAGCTAAAGTTGGGGAGAGTAAAGTGAAAAGTTGATTAGAAACTTGGAAAAGTGAATTTTTATGAAAGGGTGAAAATTTGAAAAGAAAAAAGAAAAAGAAAATACCCTTGAAACCATAGAGCATAGAAAAAAAAAGATTAGAAAAAGAAAAGCAGAGAAAATGCTCATGGTTGTGTGGAGTTGAAAAGAAAAAGAAAAAGAAAAAGATAGGGACCAAGGAAAAGGAAATTGTGTAGAGTTGAATGTTTGGGAATGCTCCCTTAGGATAGGCAACTTTGTAAAGTCTCTTAATCATATCCTTTCTTGTAACCTAAGCCACATTACAACCTTTGAAAGACCTCTTGATTCTTATTTTTCACATGATTTGGTATTTGTTGTGATAACCGCTTGATTTGAGTTGTTGTTGATTTAATTGCTTGGATGAGTGAAAGTAACCCTTCATGTTATTCATCATTATTATGATGTGTGTGTAAGTTTGATTCAATTTTGACATATATGGTTTTGAATTCCATTGGAATAATTTTTGCACTCAACCATTTTCCTTATTCATGTTTTGTCTAGAATTAAGATAGGTGGACTGAGAAAAATTGCCAAACACTTTTGAACCATTTGAATGTCCTTGGTAAATCCTTGTTCCAAGCTTTTGTGTCATGACTTTGGTTGTGAGGGTGGAAACTTTTGTTTAGGGACAAACAAAATGCTAAGTTGGGGAGAGTTGTTAGGGACCAATTAGTACTACTTTTTATACCATTTTATTGGTCCCTCTTACCAAGTTTTGATGTAATTACACACTTTTATCTTCACTATTTTGTATAAATGCAATTAGGTTTAATTTATTTTGTTTTGAATAGTTATTTCACATTTTTTTGTTAGTTGTGTAGAATTATGGATAAGCAAGACCTTGGATTGCAACAATACATTTTGGAGGAAGCTTGCCAACCCTCGAGGATGTGTAATTGTCAAGAGAGATATTCAAAAACTGATGGATGAAAATGTTATTCAAGTTCAACAATCCCGGTATATGGGCAATGATGTGAATGTTATCGTACCGATGTTCAAAACCCCTGAGCGGGTAGTTATTTAGTTTGACAGCAGCAACACCAGAAATTTTAACAGATTGGTGAAGGAGAAGGGCGATCCAAAATTCAGCGGAATTTAAAATTTCTCCTTTAATGATCCTTACGAATGGGCATGATCAGTGATAGAATTGTTACCTCTTGTGGCGATTGTAACCTTTGATGCAGATCTACGGAGCGATCACGAACGTTGAACGATGACAACGCCTCTACTCAGTCCACACGAACAGTTTCCTTCAATTTCAGTGCTAGCTGCTATGACTTTGAGTGAGTGAGAGAGAGAAACAAAATTGCAACTGTACAAATGCTTCTACACAAGGATTCTATTTATAGAACCACTTGTGTGGGTTATAAGCTAAAAAGCCCACTTAAGTATATGTGGCCCATATCTTATAATATACCAAAATCACTTAAGCGCGTGGTACCTTACCATATTTCGTATTCTACTTAAGTACACCGTACCTTACGATGTTCTATAATTCACTTAAGTGCACCGTACCTTACGATGTTCCTTAGTTACTCTATCTCTCATCAATCCGTCCATTGTGTGTGACCCTGTAGGTTTTCGCGACATTGGCAATTATATTAAATCACGCATTTAACATAATAAACAGTGAGCGGTATCTAGCAACACATCACTGCTACCCAAGACACGAAAATGCCATGTGATCTAACAAATCCTTCTGTGATAATACTTATGTGTATAATTACCCTTTTGCCCTTATGTCTATATTGACCACAAGGTATAGACTGTGTCATCCTTGTCCAGTTCAATATTGGGCCCATAGACATTTATCCTGTTATGCAGGATGGGCAAATTCCATCTAGGTCACTCATGTCCCTTAGCATGCTTCGTGGAGTACCCATCAATTATCTTTATGGTCATCCAATTACGGACAATGTTTGATCAGCAATAAGGCACTCGACTCTACATCTAGGATCCATAGTGGTTTCAGGTCGAAGGGTGGTATACACCATTATCACCATGAGAATAACTTATGACACTTTTCATAACATTCTATATAGTATTCTCATAGCGGGTCAATCCAGTATAAATATTACTCTTAATATTCATACCTATGTTTAAGACTTGATAACTCCTTATCCATGATCTATGAGATGTGATCATCAGTCAATATACATAATAGTCTTAATGCTTTAATGTTATCCCACTTCACAATAAAGCTCGACTACGGATACTTTAAGAATAGTGTCCTTATGTTTAATATGATCTCATGATTAAGTCACACTTGATACATTAAACGGACTATCAATTATAGGGACTTTATTAAACAAACATAATAAAGAAAAAGCCTTTTATTATTAATAAATAATTCGATACAAGTACCAAAAGTATTGGCCTCTAGGGCTTACACCAACAATCGGTATCGCTGTTGGACATACAGTTAGCGGGCGCTGTCCCGTATTCATCCGATAAAGTTGTGTCGTATAAGTACAACGCCACCATGATTGAGAATGGGAAAGAAGTCCCTGTTACCGTTGTGAGTTAAGTGCTAAGCATTCCAGATGTAGTGAAGATGACCCGTAGTGGTTGTGTTTTTGGCCATGTATCTCCAAGAATCGTGGAAGATGTTTCAGCGGGTAAGAAGTCAGAAGTTCCTACAGTTGATCTGGTTAGTGCTCCAACTTGTCAGTCGGGTGAATCCAGCAAGTTGAAGGCTAATAATGATGATGAGGTACTTCATTTGATTAAGAGAAGTGAGTTCAACGTTGTGGATCAACTACTTTAAACACCGTCAAAGATTTTTGTGCTGTCACTACTAATGAATTCTGAAGCACACAGAGAGGCTTTGCAGAAAGTGTAAGAGCAAGCCTACGTAGAGCACGATATTATTGTGGATCAGTTTGACCACATTGTTGCCAACACTACTTCATGTAATAACTTTAGCTTTTGTGATGAAGAACTTCCCGAGGAAGGTAGAAATCACAACTTGGCGCTTTAAATTTCAATGAACTGCAAAGAGGATGCTCTTTCCAATGTATTGGTTGATATTGGTTCATCATTGAATGTGTTGCCCAAGTCGACTTTAGAAAGACTGTCTTATCAAGAGGCACCAATGAGGTACAATGATGTGGCGGTCAAAGCGTTTGACGATTCTCAAAAACTGTTATCGGAGAGGTGAACCTTCCGGTTAAGATAGGTTCGAGTGATTTTCAAATTACTTTTCAAGTAAAGGACATTCACTCGGCCTACAACTGTTTATTGGGAAGGCCATGGATCCATGAGGCTGATGTCGTAATGTCCAAGCTGCATCAGAAGCTGAAATTTATGAAGAACGACAAGCTTGTCGTTGTTGGTGGAGAGAAAGCTCTTTTAGTGAACCATATGTCATTCTTTACCCACGTGGAAGCTGAAGAGGAAGTTGGAACACTGTTCCAGGATTTGTCTATTGCTGATGAATTAAAGACTAGCGCATCCATGTCTTCTCTGAAGGATGCACAAGAATTTATTCAAAATGGCAGCACCGACAAGTGGGGTCGTGTTGTAGAAGTTGTGGAGAATAAGAATAGGGTTCGGCTGGGATTTCAGCAAGGGCCATTCAACGCCAACGTCAAGGCTATACAACTAGTTTTCCACAATGGAAGGTTCATTCATGGGGATGGTTAACACTCAGTTGTAATTATTGAAGACAGTGATGAAGACGAAGCTTGTGCCAATTTTGTGACACACGGACAGACTTGCAACAATTGGGTTGTTGTAGACATTTCTGTCATTGTACATCATTCAAAGTAATTATTTTATTGTTAATACAAATCCTTCTCCTATGTCTAAGGGAGAAGTGAAACATTGTTGGGCATTTCCTTATTATCATTAATAAAAATACAATTTTATTCATCCACGTCTATGATGTTTTATTTTTACTTTTTGCTTTTTCTGAAAAATGGTAATCACAAAAAATATAATAAACAATAATTTTTCCATCTGCATAATATTTGTTTGCACTTCTTTTCTCTAAAATCAAAATATCAAACCATTATGCAGGTTGGTTCTCAAACCCATTGAACGTAATGTCCTACTCTCTCTCTCCAAACTTTGATTTCCCTGTGTTCGAATCTGAGGAAGAGAATGATGATGAATACGTGTCTAATGAGTTGTCCCGTTTGCCTGAGCACGAGGAAATAGCCATTCAGCCGTTTGAAGAGCAGATTGAATTAGTCAACTTGGGTTCCAAGGATGATGTGAAGGAAGTCAAGATTGGGTCTCAATTGTGTCCAGAGATTAATAAGGGGTTGGTTGATCTTCTCCATGAATACTCTGATGTATTTTCTTGGTCCTATCAAGATATGCCTGGTTTAGATTCTGAGATTGTGGAGCGTAGATTTCCTTTGAAGCCAGAATGCCCGTCGGTCAAGCAGAAATTGAGAAGAACTCGTCCTGATATGACAGTGAAGATTAAGGAGGAAGTGCAGAAGCAGATTGATGTTGGTTTCCTTGTTACCTCCGAGTATCCGCAGTGGGTGGCCAATATTGTGCCTATTCCGAAGAAGGATGGAAAAGTATGTATGTGTGTTGATTATAGAGATTTGAATAAAGCCAGTCCAAAAGATGATTTTCCTCTGCCACGCACTACCTTTGTTAAGTCACCACTTGGCTGGTAGTTAGTAATATTTCCTTTTATTTTTTCTTGGTTACCTTTGTTAAGTTATCACTTGGCTGGTAGTTGGTAATCATTCCTTTTGAGATTATTACCTTTGATAAGTTATCACTTGGCTGATAGTTAGGTAATATTTCTCCCCTTAGTGGAATTGGGCATCCCCTTTAATTTATCTTTTCCCCGGTGGAGTCTTGCTTTGATAAGTCTTCCCCCATTGGGTCTTTGGTTCGTTTGATTTCTAATTATGCATTAGTTTCTTTCCTATACAGTAGTTATTCCCGAGTCGATTTGTTTCCCCTATGGAACTTTGTTTGTCCATATTTGGGTTCCCCCTTTGGGATCTGTTATTCCCCTACAAAATTTCAATCTCCTTGTTTTCTCCAACAATTCTTTGTCTCCCATGGCACTATGTTTCCTGCAGAGATCCTCGTCTGCATCCATATCATATCATAAGCATTTTTACAGTATCTTAGGTCCAAAATTGGGTTTTATGTATTTAGGTATCCTCAATCTCATCGAGACAAAGATATCAAGCTTCATATCACCAAATTGAAGAAACTTAAATAGGTGCATCTTTCATACCCTCATTTTTAACCCTAAGATACCACATACCATTTATATCCTTGCATGCAAATAAGATCACCTCTTGGTCTCTCTCCATCTCATCTTTGGGTTTGTCTTTTGCAGGGATTATCAAGCACCTCTTGTTTGGTGTTTTACCTTTGTGTTTATATGTTCGTTGCTTATCTAACCACTAATCAAAATGGAAAAAATATGTTTTGTTTTCTTTAAAGTTTATTGTGCAATGTAGGGCTTTTCCATCAAGGGCATCAAGTAATGATGATATTTCTCTCACTAATGATGATATTGTTCGGTATTATTTTGCTTTTGATGGTGTGGATATTATTTATAGTTATGGTAAGTTCTTTAAGTGCCTCTCATCGATACACAAGGAGGAATCAACTACAACCCCTCCTTGGCTCGTCGTCAGCTTGGGTTCCCCTTGAGAGATAAACCTAATAAGGTTCAGTTAGAGGGTCTATTCTATTAAGAGAGTAAATATCCTCAACATTTGAAGAACATAATGGTGCACGCTTGACACAACGTGCATAGGAAATGAAGATCCGAGCTTGGTCTATGCAACTGTGTAGCTTTGGAAGGTTACACTATTTGGGTGAAGAAGAGAGCTTTGGAGCTTAAGATGTCTTACGCTAGCAAAAGACATATGTCTATGGTTATGGTTGAGCCATCAACTCTCCCTAACCAAGATGTAGAGGAGTTGGAAGAAGCACTCTCCAAGATGAAGCAAGAGAGAGACTTATGGGAAGAACAATTCCATGCTTTAAATCGAAAGCACGTGGAGTTAAAGATTGAGTCGGGAGAGAAAGACACACTTATTGAGGTTCTTGAAAAGCTTGCAGTGAAAAGACAAAGAGAGCCCAGGGATTCATTTTCCTCCGATATACCTCAGCCTTTCGGTGCTTGGAAGAAGATTGTTGATCGACTCGTCCTCGAGAGCTCAGATGCATACGGCCTTTGAGTCAGAGATCAAACGCATCCGAAGGAAGTATACTCCCTTGGCCAGTTCAGCTAATTCAGTTGCTAGGGACCCTTAGGATGATGTTTTCATTTTCTCTTATATTTATATTTTTTGTTTCTGAAAATGTACTCAGTGTAATCCTTCCAAATTTTATGATTAAGAAGAGATTTTATGGAAATTGAATTGTTGTTATTATTGATTATTATTATTATTATTAATTGAAAATATTTGCAAATGGGACTTTGTATGTTCCTTGAAAATTAAAATCAAAACATTGCATTTTGTGCATCATTTGCATAACAAGTTTTCTTCAGCCAGATGTCTTATGGGTTCTTATTCTATGTATTAGTCAAGTTGACTCATCACTACTATACTCGTGTTAATCGTCTGAAGAGAATGAATCATCTTGAACAAGAGAACAGAGAACTCAAGGATGAGATTGGAAGGCTCACTTCCTTGATGGAATCCGTGATTGCTGCTCAGAATCAACCATCTCCGCCTCCTGCAACTCCTCCTCTTCAAAGGACTGTTATTTCAAAAATTGCTTCAACGTTTGTTCCTGTGGTTGCTAGCTAGTCCGCACCTGCCATGCCTGGAGGATTCTCGTGGGGAATGCCACCAAACTTTGTGACTGAAGGGTACACTCCAACGTTTGCTTCTATGTCGGCATCTAGTCCGGTCCTATATGTGCCTCCTCCCATTGTGCATACTCTGCCTCGTGTCGAGGAAACCATCTACCATTCTGAACCTTCTGAAGGTCCTGATATTTATGAGAAGATGAACGAGATGAAGGATTAGTTTCTTGAGCTACGAAAGGAATTAGAGACCTTAAGAGGGAAGGATTTGTTCGGTAAGAGTGTTGTTGAGTTGTGTTTAGTGCCTAATGTCAAGATCCCGGTGAAGTTCAAGGTCCCGGACTTTGAAAAGTATAAGGGGAATACATATT
This sequence comes from Lathyrus oleraceus, assembly GCF_024323335.1. NCBI lineage: Eukaryota > Viridiplantae > Streptophyta > Magnoliopsida > Fabales > Fabaceae > Lathyrus > Lathyrus oleraceus. Next base: position 70,905,913 of record NC_066585.1, read on the forward strand.
CTCTGATTCATCTTGTCATGTATGCTCAAAAGATGTCTACTCATAATGACAATGATCAGCTACTCATCCATTCAGGACAGTCTTACTGGTGCTGCACTCAGATGGTACATGGGCTTGGACAGCGTTAGTGTTCGTACTTTTAATGAATTGAGCGAGGCTTTTGTCAAGCAATACAAGTACAATGTTGATATGGCTCCAGGTTATGATCAATTGAGATCGATTTCCCGGAAGGACAAGGAGACATTCAAAGAAGACACTCAAAGATGGAGAGAGCTTGCTGCTCAAATTAGTCCACCTCCGGAGGAGAAAGAAATGACCAAGATATTTTTGAAGACGCTGGGTTCATTTTACTATGAACGTAGGATTGCAAGTTCCCCTAATGATTTCACCGAGACGATGAACATGGGGATGATATTGGAAGAAGGTGTCTGAGAGGGACGGTTATCCAAAGATGAAGTATCGGCGAGCAAGAAATATGGTGGTAGTTTCTCCAAGAGGAAGGAAGGGGAAGTCAATGCAGTATCAGCAGGAAGAAAAATAAGACCCCTTGTGAAGAAGAATTCTTTGTCCTGTCAACATCATTATCAAGTACCACCAGTGATTCCAGTTTTTACCAATAATTCAACAAATCAATCAGTTCTTGTTCAGCAACAACATTAGCAACAACCACAATAACATATGAACTACAACAACAACAATCTTCATCATAACTTCGAGAGGAAGAAGGTCCCTTTTGACCCTATTCCAATGGCTTATGCAGAGTTATATCCTTCTTTGGTTGTCAAGAATCATATTCAACCCAGAACTCCTCCACAAACTCCTGAACCATTGCCACGGTGGTTCAAACCTGACTTGCACTGTGTTTTTCACCAGGGAGCTCCTGGCCATGATATTGAAAACTGATACCCTTTGAAGTATGAAGTTCAGAAGCTGACAAAGAGTGGTATGGTGTCCTTTTAGGACAAAGCATCAAATGTTAAAGCAACCCTGTTGCCTGCTCATGGCAATGCTTTTATGGACATGGTAGACGATTGTCCTGGAAATTTCAGGGTTTTTGATGTCCGTCATATCCGGAGGTCATTGGTGGAAATTAATAGGGATTTGTGCTTAGTAAGTGATTGTGAACATGACCATGATGGTTGTGTTATTTGTAGCGTCAACCCTCGAGGATGTGTAATTGTCAAGAGAGATATTCAAAAACTGATGGATGAAAATGTTATTCAAGTTCAGCAATCCTGGTATATGGGCAATGATGTGAATGTTATCGTACCGATGTTCAAAACCCCTAAGCGGGTAGTTATTTAGTTTGACAGCAGCAACCCCAGAAATTTTAACAGATTGGTGAAGGAGAAAGGCAATCCAAAACGCAGCGGAATTTAAAATTTCTCCTTTAATGATCCTTACGAATGGGCATGATCAGTGATAGAATCGTTACCTCTTGTGGCGATTGTAACCTTTGATGCAAATCTATGGAGCGATCACGAACGTTGAACGATGACAACGCCTCTACTCAGTCCACACGAACAGATTCCTTCAATCTCAGTGCTAGCTGCTACGAATGAAGGCTTTGAGTGAGAGAGAGAGAGAGAAACGAAATTGCAACTGTACAAATGATTCTACACAAGGATTCTATTTATAGAACCACTTGTGTGGGCTATAAGCTAAAAAGCCCACTTAAGTATATGTGGCCCATATCTTATAATATACCAAAATCACTTAAGCGCGTGGTACCTTACCATATTTCGTATTCTACTTAAGTACACCGTACCTTACGATGTTCTATAATTCACTTAAGTGCACCGTACCTTACGATGTTCCTTAGTTACTCTATCTCTCATCAATCCGTCCATTTTGTGTGACCCTGTAGGTTTTCGCGACATTGGCAATTATATTAAATCACGCATTTAACATAATAAATAGTGAGCGGCATCTAGCAACACATCACTGCTATCCAAGACACGAAAATGCCATGTGATCTAATAAATCCTTCTGTGATAATACTTATGTGTATAATTACCCTTTTGCCCTTATGTCTATATTGAACACAAGGTATAGATCGTGTCATCCTTGTCCAGATCAATATTTGGCCCATAGACATTTATCCTGTTATGCAGGATGGGCAAATTCCATCTAGGTCACTCATGTCCCTTAGCATGCTTCGTGGAGTACCCATCAACTATCTTTATGGTCATCCAATTACGGACAACGTTTGATCAGCAATAAGGCACTCGACTCTACATCTATGATCCATAGTGGTTTCAGGTCGAAGGGTGGTATACACCATTATCACCATGAGAATAACTTATGACACTATTCATAACATTCTATATAGTATTCTCATAGCGGGTCAATCCAGTATAAATATTACTCTTAAAATTCATACCTATATTTAAGACTTGATAACTCCTTATCCATGATCCATGAGATGTGATCATCAGTCTATATACATAATAGTCTTAATGCTTTAATGTTATCCCACTTCACAATAAAGCTCGACTACGGATACTTTAAGAATAGTGTCGTTATGTTTAATATGATCTCATGATTAAGTCACACTTGATACATTAAACGGACTATCTAATCTAGGGACTTTATTAAACAAACATAATAAAGAAAAAGCCTTTTATTATTAATAAATAATTCGATACAAGTACCAAAAGTATTGGCCTCTAGGGCTTACACCAACAATCGGTATCGCTGTTGGACATACAGTTAGCGGGCGCTGTCCCGTATTCATCCGATAAAGTTGTGTCGTATAAGTACAACGCCACCATGATTGAGAATGGGAAAGAAGTCCCTGTTACCGCTATGAGTTAAGTGCTAAGCATTCCAAATGTAGTGAAGATGACCCGTAGTGGTTGTGTTTTTCCCTTGTATCTCCAAGAATCGTGGAAGATGTTTCAGCGGGTAAGAAGTCAGAAGTTCCTACAATTGATATGGTTAGTGCTCCAACTTGTCAGTCTGGTGAATCCAGCAAGTTGAAGGCTAATAATGATGATGAGGTACTTCATTTGATTAAGAGAAGTGAGTTCAACGTTGTGGATCAACTACTTTAAACACCGTCAAAGATTTTCGTGCTGTCACTACTAATGAATTCTGAAGCACACAGAGAGGCTTTGCAGAAAGTGTAAGAGCAAGCCTACGTAGAGCATGATATTATTGTGGATCAGTTTGACCACATTGTTGCCAACACTACTTCATGTAATAACTTGAGCTTTTGTGATGAAGAACTTCCCGAGGAAGGTAGAAATCACAACTTGGTGCTTCACATTTCAATGAACTGCAAAGAGGATGCTCTGTCCAATGTATTGGTTGATACTGGTTCATCATTGAATGTGTTGCCCAAGTCGACTTTAGCAAGACTGTCTTATCAAGGGGCACCAATGAGGTACAATGATGTTGCGGTCAAAGTGTTTGACGGTTCTCAAAAACTGTTATCGGAGAGGTGAACCTTCCGGTTAAGATAGGTCCGAGTGATTTTCAAATTACTTTTCAAGTAAAGGACATTCACTCGGCCTACAACTGTTTATTGGGAAGGCCATGGATCCATGAGGCTGATTTCGTAATGTCCAAGCTGCATCAGAAGCTGAAATTTATGAAGAACGACAAGCTTGTCGTTGTTGGTGGAGAGAAAGCTCTTTTAGTGAGCCATATGTCATCCTTCACCCACGTGGAAGCTGAAGAGGAAGTTGGAACACTGTTCCAGGATTTGTCTATTGCTGATGAACTAAAGACTGGCGCATCCATGTCTTCTCTGAAGGATGCACAAGAATTTATTCAAAATGGCAGCACCGACAAGTGGGGTCGTGTTGTAGAAGTTGTGGAGAATAAGAACAGGGTTCGCCTGGGATTTCAGCAAGGGCCATTCAACGCCAACGTCAAGGCTATACAACTAGTTTTCCACAATGGAAGGTTCATTCATGGGGATGATTAACACTCAGTTGCAATTATTGAAGACAGTGATGAAGACGAAGCTTGTGCCAATTTTGTGACACACGGACAGACTTGCAACAATTGGGTTGTTGTAGACATTTCTGTCATTGTACATCATTCAAAGTAATTATTTTATTGTTAATACAAATCCTTCTCCTATGTCTAAGGGAGAAGTGAAACATTGTTGGGCATTTCCTTATTATCATTAATAAAAATATAATTTTATTCATCCACGTCTATGATGTTTTATTTTTACTTTTTGCTTTTTCTGAAAAATGGTAATCACAAAAAACATAATAAACAATAATTTTTCCATCTGCATAATATTTGTTTGCACTTCTTTTCTCTAAAATCAAAATATCAAACCATTATGCAGGTTGGTTCTCAAACCCATTGAACGTAATGTCCTACTCTCTCTCCAAACTTTGATTTCCCTGTGTTCGAATCTGAGGAAGAGAATGATAATAAATACGTGTCTAATGAGTTGTCCTGTTTGTCTGAGCACGAGGAAAGAGCCATTCAGCTGTTTGAAGAGTAGATTGAATTAGTCAACTTGGGTTGCAAGGATGATGTGAAGGAAGTCAAGATTGGGTCTCAATTGTGTCCAGAGATTAAGAAGGGGTTGGTTGATCTTCTCCATGAATACTCTGATGTATTTTCTTGGTCCTATCAAGATATTCCTGGTTTGGATTATGAGATTGTGGAGCGTAGATTGCCTTTGAAGCCAGAATGCCCGTCGGTCAAGCAGAAATTGAGAAGAACTAATCCTGATATGACAGTGAAGATTAAGGAGGAAGTGCAGAAGCAAATTGATGTTGGTTTCCTTGTTACCTCCGAGTATCCTCAGTGGGTGGCTAATATTGTGCCTATTCCGAAGAAGGATGGAAAAGTATGTATGTGTGTTGATTATAGAGATTTGAATAAAGCCCGTCCAAAAGATGATTTTCCTCTGCCACACACTACCTTTGTTAAGTCACCACTTGGCTGGTAGTTGGTAATATTTCCTTTTATTTTTTGTTGGTTACCTTTGTTAAGTTATCACTTGGCTGGTAGTTGGTAATCATTCCTTTTGAGATTATTACCTTTGATAAGTTATCACTTGGCTGATAGTTAGGTAATATTTCTCCCCTTAGTGGAATTGGGCATCCCCTTTAATTTATCTTTTCCCCGGTGGAGTCTTGCTTTGATAAGTCTTCCCCCATTGGGTCTTTGGTTCGTTTGATTTCTAATTATGTATTAGTTTCTTTCCAATACAGCAGTTATTCCCGAGTCGATTCGTTTCCCTTATGGAACTTTCTTTGTCCATATTTGGGTTCCCCCTTTGGGATCTGTTATTCCCCTACAAAATTTCAATCTCCTTGTTTTCTCCAACAGTTCTTTGTCTCTCGTAGCACTGTGTTTCCTTTAGAGATCCTCGTCTACATCCATATCATATCATAAGCATTTTTACAGTATCTTAGGTCCAAAATTGGGTTTTATGTATTTAAGTATCCTCAATCTCATCGAGACAAAGATATCAAGCTTCATATCACCAAATTGAAGAAACTTAAATAGGTGCATCTTTCATATCCTAATTTTTAACCCTAAGATACCACATACCATTTGTATCCCTGCATGCAAATAAGATCACCTCTTGGTCTCTCTCCATCTCATCTTTGGGTTTGTCTTTTGCAGGGATTATCAAGCACCTCTTGTTTGGTGTTTTACCTTTGTGTTTATATGTTCGTTGCTTATCTAACCACTAATCAAAATGGAAAAAATATGTTTTGTTTTCTTTAAAGTTTATTGTGCAATGTAGGGCTTTTCCATCAAGGGCATCAAGTATGGCTCTTCAGCTAGGGTTTGTTTTGATTCCTCTACAAAGTATGCTCAACCATTGATTCTCAAGAGGTTTATCTCTAAAGCATGATCTCCAAGGTCCTCAAGCACATTTCGATCTCATTTAGATCAAGAGCGTCTCAAAGTCTTGTGGCTTACTTCTCAAGAAAAGTCAAAGGTTCGTGTGTTTATTTCCATGTCTTCTTCAACAAGTTACCTAAAACTTTAAGCAATTCAATCAAGAGAAATGCAAGGATACCTTATTCTTTAGTTCATATGATCATTCATGTACCTTGAAATGCAATAAAGTTCAAGTGCACAAGTTTGTTCCAAGTGGTTTGACCAAAAAGTCAACATTTGAAGTCAAAGTTCAAAGGATCATAACTCCTTAAACTCTCAACATTTTTGAATGCTTCTTTTTGCATATGACTCTTCTCATTATCCTCTACAAATTCTATTTACATGACAAGAGGCAATGATTCTCGGAGGATCATCAAACATTTGGAGACATTATAGGTCATTTGGGACTTAGTGAAATTTGACATATTTTCAAGTGAATTTTTCTCAACTTTCAAGGTTCATAACTTCTTCAATTTTCAACATTGAGGGGCTGTATTTTTGCATAATATAATTTGTGATGCCTTATACAAGCTTTTTTCAATGATCAAAGTCCAGTTATGCTTGGAAGGCCATGGAATTCATTGAGACATTATATGTCATTTTCAGCCATTAGGGACTTAGAACTTTCTAAGTTACATGATCAATTTTTCGTGCCAACTTCAACATGTCATAACTTTGTGCTCAAGCATCCAAATGCAAACTTTCTTGGCACGTCGTAATCTTTCTTATGATGTCAACACATTGCAAAAAGAATGGGATCAAAAATACTCATGAGCAAGATGCCCCATTGAGTTGAACATGGTGACTTGGAACTGAAGAAATCACCATGGTCCAAAATTTGAACTTCACTAATCTTAATTCCAAGCCAAATTAGCACCCATTTAGGACCTAAACATGTTTAACCAAGTCTCCATAATTTAATTAACCTTTGAAACACATCATTTGGCTGAGTTTTGATGCATTGGAAGTCACACTTTTCTCACTTCATGATCAAATTTGTTTTGCACGAATTAAGCTTGGTTCCACACGTATTTGGATCCAAATACATTCCCTATAAATAGAGGAAGCTACTACATTAATTTTGAAGCTTTTGAGAGCCAAGAAATCCATATGACATTTTCCGGAAAAATTCAACTATTGTGTTTTAAACTCCAACTTGTTTCAATCCAATTTCTTGATTCCATTAGCACCTTTGGTTTTCTTTGAAGCTTTTGAAACAATTCTCAAGCTCCCACACCTCCTGAAGTTCTCTAAACAGATCGAGCTTCATCAACTTATGATCACCATTTGGATAAGGTAGTTATGAGCATCATTTGCATTCAAACAAGTTACCACAATATAGTTCTTCACTCTCCGATGCTTTCCCCTAACTTATCTGGTTTTAATTGATCGTGTTCATCATTTTATTTTATTTTTCGTGGCTTGCTTACTTCTGAAACTTCTCTGAAATTCCCCATGCTCAACTTAAATGAATGAATTTGGAGAATGAGGTTGAATTCGTGATGAGGAGGCGACCACATTGTTGGTGGTCTCACGTTATGAATTTACCAAACGATGAAACTTCGGTGAGGGACCATCAGGGAAGATGACCAAACTTATCTCAGGTCATCTGAGTTTGGCTGGACACGTTAGCCATTTGAAATATTTTGATTGGTCCAATTTGAATTAGATGTCGTGTTTTATTTTAATTAATTTCCATTGTGCGTCTTATCCTGAGGATTGTTTGATCTTCCATGTCAATTAATGAGGCCAGATCCAACGCACCGTGTTTTTTCTGATTTTATTTCTTTTTCTTTTTTCATTTTAAATTACTTTTTCTTTTAAAATTCATAGAAAATTCATCTTTTATCAGAAAAATACCAAAATAATTTCTAAAATTCTCTTTTATTTTTCTTCATGTGAATTTTATTTTATTGATTTTCTATTTTTCATGGAATTTCTCTTTTCTCCTTTATTTTAATTGGTTTAAAAATACTTTTATGCATTTAAAAATTCTTAAAAAAATTATTATATGCTTCTTATTTTATTTCTAACCTTCCATAATTTTCTTGACCATTTATTTGGTATTCTGAAGGACTTTATAGATTTTCTCTTTTATTCCCCTTTTAAAATTCATTTTAAAAATATTTTTGTTGCATTTTATTTTATCTCTTTGCATTTTATATTTGTTTGACCTTTGTTGACTTATGTTGGCCTTGAATCATGGTTGTTTTGATCATAGGTCTCATCAAATTCAATGGATCTTAGGTGTTGATGGGGTGAAAACCCTAATCCACCAAAATGGTTGATTAATTTTGATGATGACTTTATCAACCCTTTGATCTAATTTGGGTGTCATCTTTCTTGTCCTCTTCTTCTTCATCCCATTCTCTTCCTTTTCCTCTTGATCAATTGAATGGTTTGTATCAATCTTGTTCATGATGTACGGATTGGTACTTGATGAACTTTTATAATTTCAAATCTATCTTCTAATTAATCATGAATCATTTAAGGTACTTTGGATTGATGCAAAAGTTTGTCCTAAGTACTCTGAAGTATGAGTTGATGTAATGTACTACTCTCATAGTCTTTGTACTTGATCAATTCTCTTTTCTTTTTGTGTGGTATAACTTTAGGAGAATTATTTACATATCATTTCTTTAGCATGTATTAACACAAGTATTATCATTGATCGACCTCAGATAGTTGTGACTCTTACATAAGTCCAATAACAATTGCTTACATAGCACTAAATTTGTCCCGAAAGTAAGTCATTTTCATAAGTAAGATTGTAAGTCTCATACTCCTCATGGTATTGTGTGAAAATATTGCCTCTTTTTCACTTATGAGAGCTAGTGGCGTAATTGTTAAGTTTATCCAAGTTAGAGCCATTCTCATAGGTGATCTAAAGGTCCATATTTTCATACTTGTTGGTGAATAGTTGAGTGTCCTCCAAAAAATGACCAAATCATCTTTCACAATTACTAACACAACTTACTAACATTTCATTATATTAATTTTACTTTAATGTCATTTCTTTTATGTTCTTTAACTTTTTTCCATTTACTTTATGCTTTATTTTTAACATATCATATCATATTGTTTGTGCTTATGCTATTTGTTCTTTGTCCATTTGGACTTCTTTTTCTTTTAAGACATTAATAAAGAAAAAAACCTGAAAATTTGGTTCTTTTGATTCATGAACTTGTGGTTATTATCCTTAGCATTACTGTGGAGTTATGGACTTAGAACTAGGACCCTGACCCTTGCTTTGGAAGCTTGTGATTTGATGCCTTGGTATTCATCTGATACCTTTTGACTTTGGACTTCTTTTGAAGACTTGGCTTGGTTACTTTGATTTCATCTAATGCATGATTTATTCTTTGCTTATTTGGCTTGCTTGAGGCTTAATCCAAATGAGAGAATTCTTGCTTGACTTGACTTATGTCATAAAGCTCGTTATATTTTGGCTAGATCTTTCCTCCCTAGCTTTTACTTTATGCTATAGTATAGTCTCTTCTTCTTCTCTCCTTCTTTGATTTTCAAAATCTCCTCTCTCTTTTCAAAACTTTCTTGTTTTCAAACTTGAACTACTTTCTTAATAAACATTAACTTTTGTCAAGTGATTTTCAAAACCTTTTTCTTAATAAATGCTAATATACCTTAAGCATATTCAGACCAATTTCAAAAGGACTAAAAAATACATAACTCATTCAAACTATTTTTGTGCCCTTTGTGCCCTTCTTTCTCTTAAAAACTTTTTCTCAAAGTTTAAACATGAGTCATTCCATAGTTGAGATATAATTCTCCTATCCCCATAGTATTGATGATAATTCTTTTCCACCTAAGAGAGCAAGTGTCATACTTGTTCATCTTTATCCAAGTTGGAGCCCTTCTCTGTGGTGATGAAAAATTCTAGTACTTATGGGTGACTAGTCGAGTATTCTTCTTAAAATGAAAAAATGTTTTTTCATTAAAAATGGATCAAAACAAACATCTTTTGTTACTTTTACCATGAACTACGAGGTTTTGATCCTCCATTGCACTTTGTTGGTACGTGGGTATGAGACTCAGAAAGTTTTGGCAAACACAAAATTATAAGAACATTTTCTTTTCTCATCTCCCCAATCTTTTGCGAACAACACATTTTTTTAAGCCAAAATGCACGAATTTTCAAAGAGGTTCCCATGGAGTACCATGGATGTTTAGAGTGTTAATACCTTCCCTTTGCATAACTAACCCCTAAACCCTTGTCTCTTTTTTATTAGTTTTGTTTTAAAACTTCTTTGGGTTTTGTTCGTTCTTTTCCCCCCTTTCCTTTGGAAATAATAAAAGTGCGCTGACAACTCGTGCTTTATGAGTTAAGTTAATGAATAGCTTAATCTAATTTTTTTTACCGCTACACACCGACTTTAGGATTGAAGGGGATGACTACAGATTATCTCCTTATTTCTCCAATGTTTGGGAATTGAAATAATTCCTTACATCATCAACCAAGTATTACTAATAAAAGCATACATCAACAAATTTGGTTATTTCATTTACATCATTCTCCTTCTAAGTTATTAACAGGTGAAAATCAAAATAAAAAAGCGTTGATATTTATGTATATGGCGAGTGATGGACTGAGAAAGAGTAAATACGAAAAGATTGATTCCAAAAACATGCATGCTCATCTTATTCAAATTACCAAACAAACATGTTGCTCTTGGAGGCTGGAGTCTTTGTTTATTTCGTGTCGAAATGGATAAAAAATGCTCGTTTCTCAAAAAGGGTTTTGAAGCCACACGCGGGCGAAAAAGAGGTTTGATGAGTTGATATCAGTTTTATATGGAGATGAGTATTTGGACAAGGAGCTCTACAACAATATCCAAATACTCGGGAGGGGAAGAGGTCTAAACCCAATCACCTTCTTTTTTCATCCAAAATGTTATTAAGAAAATGTGTGACGAATCAAGATTTGTTTATCTTATTGCAGTTTATTAGGAAGACAGATGTCCAGACATGGAACTCTACAACAGTGTCCAAACATTCGGGAAAGAGGAGGTCTAAACCCAATCAAACTTTTTTCTTCTATTTTTTTTTATTGTGAAAAGCTTTTTAAAATGGACAGTTTGACATTGAATCCAGTGTTTGAAGATTTTAAAAATGGTTTATTTTATTTTAAAAATCATTGGATTTGAAGATATATTATTACCTTTTTACTTGTGAAAAGAAATGATTGTAATCTCATTTTATTTTTCTTCTAGCATCATTAATCATTATTTAATAAAAATAAAAACAAAGCAAGAAATAAAATCAACAACAACAAAGGAGACCCAAGCATACACCATGGGATGATTAATAGCAAGGTAACAAGATATGACATTGGGCCTAAAAACTAGAAACCACAACAAGACAAAGAAGTAATACCTAATGTGATTTAGATACTACATAATAATAACAAGAAAATCTAGTATACATGTAATACAAGTTGCAATCTACAATCAAGCACTATAATATATATATATATATATATATATATATATATATATATATATATATATATATATATATATATATATATATATATATATATATATATATATAGTATTACTTTTCACACGCTAACATATTCATATCTTACCTCACTCACAATCACATAATTAACACATGTTGGAAAATCTTGCTAGTGCATTATATCATATTTAACTTTAATGCATGATATTTTTTAATAATGCAAAATGGATCCAGCATGTGGTGATTATGCTACCACCTGATTATTCTATAATAATATACAAGACGATATATATATATATATATATATATATATATATATATATATATATATATATATATATATATATATATATATATATATATATATATATATATATATATAGTATTACTTTTCACACGCTAACATATTCATATCTTACCTCACTCACAATCACATAATTAACACATGTTGGAAAATCTTGCTAGTGCATTATATCATATTTAACTTTAATGCATGATATTTTTGAATAATGCAAAATGGATCCAGCATGTGGTGATTATGCTACCACCTGATTATTCTATAATAATATACAAGACGATATGATCGATTTTTTACTGGGGAATAACTAATATTATCAACCATAAAACCATTCTTTTTATACTCTAAGATACATATTAACACACATAACATCAACACCGTAATAACAACATGCCCATTTCAACCATGACTCTTACCCACAAGTATAGTAAGCAACACACTGTATGAAGACATTTTCTAAGCAACACATGAAACAAACACAACATCATTCTCTAAGTATCTGAGCATTTTCAAAACTACAACAACATGAACATCTGATGAATTATAATAAATGAATGCCCTTCTTTTGCAAACAACAAACAAAAATACTTCAAAGAGGACAACTTACAAACTTCAAGGTTGAATGAAGGAGGTGTTGTTGTTGGGGTTTCAAAGTAGCGGTGTTTCACGGTGACTGTGAAGGTTGGTATGGAAGAAGATCAGTGTTGAAGTGAGGAGAAGGATTGAAGTTTCACGTGTTAGCCTGTTGGGAGTGTTTCACATGCTCACATGGTCGAGGGAAGCAGAAGCAGATATATGAAGCTTGTTGAAATTTGTTGTTGTTGATGGAGGTTATAACTTTGTTGTTGTATGTACGGTTGGAAGAGTGGTGCACAAAGGGAGGTAGTTACAGTGGAGCATGATTATGCATTGAAGAAGGAATAGTGAGGTGGAAAGTGTTATCATGCCAAACCCTTTTTTGCTTTTTTTTAGAGGAAGAAGAAAGTCCTCTATATTAAAAAATGTATGTGGTTACATGAAAGTTATGTACCTGTTCATGTTTTCAACTTTGCATCTTTTCTATTGGAGAGAGATATTTCAGAAAAAACATGGAGGTTGGGTCTCCCCCCCCCCTTTTCTCTCAAATTCCATTTGCTATGTATAACTATAGATGTATGGTTTTAGTATTGATGAAAAAAACCACTTATATCCTCAATTATGTACTAGCGGACAAGAAGTAAAAAATATTAAGTTAAACAAAAAAAACTATTTATTGAATTAAAAATGAGAAAAAGGGGACTAGAGTGAAAAACAATTAGGCGCGTGTTTGATTAGAAAAAATAAAACGAACATACCTACATGATTTACTTGCGACGAACCTTAACAAAAATGTTCGGAAATGTTCAAAAATGCAATTAAAAATACTCAGATAAACAGACTCTGACCCGTAAAAATGCGTCTGTAAACACCGTCAAAAAATTAAGTGAGCACACCAACACGATCTACCCGTAACATAGTTTCATAAAACAGTCAGGTAAAGATCAAAACTCGAAATATTTCGCCCGCTAATTTCGTGCACTATGTTGAATCGCTTCGACCGATCAGTCTATAGAACAGAAATTTTATTATGATGAACTTGTATTGACTTTAAAAGATGCATGATGCAATGGAAATGTATGAAATGTAATTTACTCGATTTTTGAATTTTAAACGGAAGGAAAGTTGACCGAATCTCGACTTTTACCAAACTGATGAAAATGTTTTTGATGAATGAATGAGTCTAGGCAAAATTAGGGTATGACAGTTGTCCCTATTTAAACATCTTTAAGTGAAGGATATGAAGAACTTTTGTCTTTAAATCATTACGGTGAAAGATAGTTTAAATGTTAAACAAACACAAATTCAATTTACATGTCAATAAAAAAACAAATACTATTTATTTATAAATTAAATTATTTTTATTTAAAATAAAATTATTATATATTTATTTTTGTTTTCATTTTTAATATGTTGACGTCGGTAAGGATAAGATTAAAAGAAAAAGTTAAATTTACATTACTTTGTATCACTTTATACTAAAATATTGGTAATAAAAAAATTATAGGTTTATCAGACTAACACAATCACATGCATGCACTTACTTATAACTATACAATATAGTATTTCAAATTTATTTAATAATGTAATTGTATGTACATTGTCCTTTAGACACGAGATAAAATTATAAGACACAATTCATATTTATGTATCAATTTATAAAATTATTTTAATAATTATAAATTTATTTTATGGTAACACATGAATGACTAAACACAAAATTATGTTGTCTTTTATATGTGCATGTATGACAAAAAAAGAATCTTGTAAAAAACAAAATCAACCAAACCAACATACACCACATTGATTTGGTTTAATTTGGTTCATTTTTATTCTAAAAGTCAATAGAACTAAACCGAATCATGAACACATTTTTTTCTCTTGCGGTTCAAATGACTTTTAGCATAAAAATCGTCCAAATCACATCGCGAACACCCCAATACATACAAATTGTCTTTTGTAATGATACCACATAATATATCTATCTCATGAAAGCCTTCATCTGGTTAATAATTCTTAATCTGAGGCCTATATGATTCTTCTCATCCCCAAAAATTTTGGTGACTATGGATTGACTTTCTATCCAACATTTTCCAAACCTTTTTTTTTCATGTCTACTATTTTGTCCAAACAAAATAGATTTTTTTTACAAGGTTTATAAAACATGGTGTATTTCTCATATTCTACATAAACATTAAAGGTGCACCATTCCCTTTATAAAAATAGTAAAATATCTAAAAAGTCAAGATTTACCAATACTCTGGCAAAATACCTAAACTTTTGCGCTAGAGAAATTCTTATATCCTTTATAATAGTTAAAAAGAGTTTTCAGCTCCAACTATTCACGAAGAAGATCATGAATCATAATCCAAAGACATTAGTATTTCATAACGTGTTTAAGTTTAAATTGGGTGTCAAAGAATACAAAATGATGTAGTCATAACACAAGGTTTCAAATCTCATATTAAAAACCTTATGTAAAATTTAATATATGAAAAAGTGAAAACAATAATTGTAAGAAACTATTTGTCAACCCCATTTCACAAATAATTCAATTTGTTAGGCAAGTAATCTAAAGTTAGAAGAATATTCTCTTTCTTTAACATCAATCCCCCATTAAGGAAAATATTACTCTTGAGGCCGAGTCGGGAGCAACAACGAGAATAATGCTCACCACAAGAAAGGGTTACACCACATCTCCATCTAATGCCTCAAGGAATTAGGTGTATGTGTCACATCTCTTATAACTCTTATAAACCCATTCCATCCATTCATAGGCGACGTGAGACTTAACCTAAAAATCTCCCGACAAGTGAGTTCCCACATCCTATAACCGGATCCATCACATGATCCAACTTCTGCTCCCCCATCAAGTTGAACCATTGACCTTGATACCACTTATCGGGGGAGTTCAAGAAAGCCAATGTTTCAGAACACAAAAGAGGGAGACCCCGCATCTCCGTCTAAAATTTTAAGGCATTAGGTATATGAGTGTTTACTGGTATTTACAGTAAACAATCATGAGTCTTAATTTACTAAATGGATTAAAAAAAATCTTAAGGACAATTTGTGCATAAAAGTGCAACAAAGAGTGTGTGTGTGTGTGTGTGTGTGTGTGTGTGTGTGTGATTGAATTTTAGATATTTGAATATCGACAAACTGAACGTAAATTCTAATTGAAAAATGTAAAATTTCTTTGGAAGAAGAAAATAGACAAAAAGCATAATAAATGTCATAAAAGTAAATATGTTAATTTAAAAGACTTAAAGAAAGGACACAAACATACATTTTCTCACAGATTATTTCTCTTTGTGACTTGGATAATTTAGTTATATAGAGAATAAATGAAATTTGTGACCCCTGATCATAATAATGAGATCAACTTATATATTAATATAATGGTAACCTTCGACAACAGTTATTCTCACGGGATTTGACACGTATCCCCTTACGTGGGCTTCAACGTCCTAATTTGCTTCCACGTTGTGAGTGAAACTTCTGTTAAATGTGTTTCGTATGATGCCAAAATTAGGATAGTTTAGCGTAAATGTATATTGAACGGTATCCTCTGAATCTTTATATGCATCTTAGCATTAGGAAGCATAAAAGTATTTGGAAATAATGCGGGAAAGGTCTCATGCATCAAACATACATGAAAAATCAATTTTTGTGAAAATAACAGTACATGTCGACACATAAAACTATAGGTCGACCTATGAAAAACATTTCTGGCTATAGGTCGACACATAGAACTACAAGTCGACCTATGGAAAATTTTTCTTGGCTATAGATCGACACATGAAGTCTATAGGTCGACACATATGCTGCCGTATTAAAGCTTGTGGCCTCTATTTCATGTGCCGAGTCTTTAGGTCGACATATTGGGAGCACATAACTGTCACATGTCGACACATAACCTTGGACAGGTCGACCTATGCATCGAACAGGTCGACACATAACCTGTATAGGTCGTCTTATCCGATTTTTTTCTTCAAAAATTCATATTTTTCTATCCTCCTTTGCATTTACTTTTTCCCTAAATAATCAATACATATAAATACTCAATACATGCACCATTCTCAAGTAAGGTTTATAGAGTGAGTAAAACCTACATGAATCCAAGATTTTAAAGTATCTCATCATCTTCAATTCAATCTATGCATACACACAATCAAACTACACAATCATTTTTTGATTGGATGTCATCTAGATTAGGATTGATAGCATCCAATTAGGTTTGTTGTACCGAGAATATTGGGTTACGATCTTTGAGGGATTCAAATTAGAAAACCGGTTTGGGGTATTCCTTCAAGATCTTTAGGGTTTGAAGGTTTTTGACAAGATTGTGCAATTCTAATCTGATTGAGTGGAAGCCTTGAGATTAGGTGTGTCAGCAAAGGAGTAGCGTGAAACTGTGGATCGTATTGACAAATGGGTTCAACAAGTGTGCACTTGGGATTAATTCAGCCGTGTGAAAGCCTTGAAAGAAGGAGGTCATGCAAGGAAGTAGCAACAACAGGTGAATTGAAGCAGCATTATTGGTGACTTTTGGAGGTGCTATAGTCAAGAACAAACCTAAAGTTTATGGGATTTTATTTCTCATATCTTGTATTGATACATTTGCAAAGTAAGATTTATTATATTAATATCTCAATTCGAATTCGAATTGAGGACAGACGTACCCATAGCGAGGTCGATTGAGGAACTTCCAAAATAAATCCTTACGTACTCTCTTGCTCTCTCTCTCTCTCTCTCGTTTATTTTTTGGTTCACAAACTGTTAATTACTTTGATATCTTGATCAATATTGTTTGGATAATAACTTTTGAATTCTTTGTTAAATTGTGTTGTTGTAGTAATCACTTACCATTTGGTAGTGATTGGTTTTTAAGAATTACAAGCATTGTACTAATATCCAAACTTTGTTGATTGCACACAAAGTGTTTGACGAATTGTACCAACTAGTCTTTCGTGTGTTGTTGTCATTGGAGATAAATCGTTACTATAGTAGAGTATTCAATTTAGTGTTTGAAGTGTTGATAAATTATCTTGTGAATTATTATCATACCATTGGTACTCATACGCATATCCAGACTTTTCAATAGAAGGTTCGGTTAAACGATTTTGGATCCAGGAAATATTTTAAACTTGCTTCCGTGTCATAAAATTTTATAAATCAAATTTTCAATTTTTTTAACTTGAGATCTATTCACCCCATCTAGATCTAGGCCTATCGTCTAACACACATGTGTTCAATGTTAAAATTGTTGCAAGTCACCCATCATGCTGATAACTGCATTTGAACCCTAAAACAACTTCTATCGAGATTCTTTGATCATCTCATATAAAACATCCCTAACTTAGCTGACTTATAGATAAAAAATACACTAAGTCCCCAACATTTGATGGGCGTTGTCGCGGTGGGATTTTTCACGAGATTAAGTATTGATTGAACTTAACCCGTTTGAAAAATATTTTAAATGCAAGAGTCGCCACCGTCTTTTATTTTATCCAAAAAGAGGAAGGGAAAAATAACGATAAATCCCTTTAGAGTTACGGGTTCGGGGGTTGGTTATGCAAAGGGAAGGTATTAGCACCCTCTACATCTGCGGTACTCCACAGGAACCTTTTTGCTTATGTTTATGTGAATGCTTTGCTTTTTTCGCTTTGATCGTTTGATTGGGGAGATGAGAAAAGAACTTGATTTTATTGCTTTTTGGACTCGATAAAGTCGTAGACTTCATGCCTACGTATCTCCAAGGCGCAATGGAGAAATCAGGATCCACGTAGTTCTCCCAAAAGAAAAGGGGAAAGTCTGTTTTGTTGATTTTAGATTGGCGTGTCTTGCCATCTCTTGCTCGACCTAGGCGGGAGGCTTCGAGACTGACACGTCCTTTTGAAAATGTTTTTAAACTGAAAAGTCAAAGCTGGCAAAAGATTTGAATGAGCCTAAACCCTGAAACAATACATAAATGGGCTCATTATAAGGAAGCCCAAGAGTAAGCTTGTGAGTGTGTGAAAAGGGTTTCTTAAACGGCGACCGTTGGAATCGCATCGGGTTTCTCTTTTTTGGATTTTTCGATTTTTAACATAAAACGTGAACAATACGATTAAACACACAATACAGAACATAAAAAAATGCGAGAAAGTAAATTATTACAACACAGTTAGCTATGAATAGTTAGTATTACGAATAGTTAGTGGAGTTAATCGAGCTGAAACTGAAACGAAACGGTTAGTAACAACATAAACAAATATAAAAAAACAATATAAACATTTACTTTAGACAAAATAAACATTTGATATAAATAAACATTTAATTAAAATAAATATTTAAACAAATAATTAATTTAACTAACATTTAAATAAAACATATATGCAAAATAATAATAAAAGATAAACAATATTTAGTAAACAAAAGTAATATATATATATATATATATATATATATATATATATATATATTTTAGACAATAAATATATAGTAGACAAAAATAATATATATGTACATTTAGACAAATAATATATAATAGACAAAAATAATATATATATATATATATATATATATATATATATATATTATATATATATATATATATATATTATATATATATATATTATATATATATATATATATATATATATATTATATATATATATATATATATATATATATATTTAGATATATAATAGACAAAAAATAATATATATATATATTTAGATAAATAATATATTAAAACACATGTCGGCAAGCCGGAACTTTGCCGATTTCAGAGATAAGTGAAGAATATTACCTTGTGTGAAGAGGATGAACTTCTGATCGTCCAAATGATCGACCGAAAGCTGGAAACCGTCACCGACGCAGTGCTGGCTGCCTTCGTGAGTACCTGACTTCAACGTCGCTTTGATCGTGTGTGAAACGACGCCGGAATGAAATGAACCTTGGATATTTGTGACCTGGACTCAACGAACTTCAAAGATATGAAATCGGTTTTGTGTTTCGGTGAATAATCGGGACGATTTTGGGTTACCGAAAATGAAGAACAAGTGAAATACGGTAACCTTTTGGACAAATATTTCTTTTCAATTCTCTGTTTCTCTCACCACACGTTTTTTCCTTACTGATCCACTCTTTCCTTTCTTTTTCTTACTAACCACATCTATATATATATATTTAGATTACTTAAACAATAAGAAACCTAAAAAATATCTAACATAAATTAATAATATATATTTAGATTACTTAAACAATAAGAAACCTAAAAAATATCTAACATAAATTAATAATATATATTTAGATTACTTAAACAATAAGAAACCTAAAAAATATCTAACATAAATTAATAATATATATAGATTACTTAAACAATAAGAAACCTAAAAAATATCTAACATAAAATTAATATATATTTAGATTACTTAAACAATAAGAAACCTAAAAAAATATCTAACATAAATTAATAATAAATATTAGATTACTTAAACAATAAGAAACCTAAAAAAATATCTAACATAAATTAATAATATATATTTAGATTACTTAAACAATAGGAAACCTAAAAAAATATCTAACATAAATTAATAATAAATTTATATATATATATATAATAATAATAATAAAAACTAGTATATTAATCCTAATTAAAAAACTAATTAACAACTAAACACAATTAATATTAAGCACAAATAATATTAAACGGCACACGATTAAAATACGATAAAATCGAGCGACACGAACGCGATAAAAACGATGATAATTTGCACAGCAAAACAGACAAATTGATAAAACCAATAAACCAGTAAACCGGTAAACCAGTAAAATCAACAACACGACTCAAACAGACTCGATTAAATCACACGGCACAACACATAATTAAATAAACAACCCTAGGCAATAATAAAATCAACACGACATCACGAAAACGCTGACAAACACAATCACAAATAATCGGACAATACAAAAACTCTAATATATTCGAAATACAGTCAAAATACCGACAAACAAACAATTAAATAGATAAAACGCACAAAACCTAATCGAAGCGATGCCACGCACAAAAGAGATAAGCGAGATAAATACGAGGCAACGATATCGGCCAGGTTTTGCTAAAACAACGAAATACAACACGGTAAGCAACGAAAACACACAAAACCTAATCAAACCAGTTGTCACGCGAAGTTTAAGAAATTGAGATGAATACGAGACAACGAGATTAATCAAGATGTGGTCAACAAAGCCAAAGTCAAATTTTGGGGTGCGACAGATGCCCCTATTTAATTAACTTAGGCCAGATAGCCGGAGGCTATCGAATGGCGTAAGGTAATTAAATATGACAAACGCCACAAAATTTGACCGCAAATGCATGTATGCATGATGCAAAAGACAGACAGACACAGAGACACAGGAGTGCAAACTCTACTGGGGAAGGACATATACCGACTCAATGCATGACAATACATCACTATCTCATAGATGAAAGTGGGAAAAGATCAATATAACAAGAGTACTGATGTGACAGTACATTACCAACTCAAAGATGGAGGTAACAGAAAAGATGAATACCAACTCAAGGATGAAGGTATAACAAGGGCATAATAAGAATCGAACTGCGTTGACTCATGGTTGACAACTCACTACCCACTCATTGATGAGGTAAACAGGACATGCCAACTCAAAGTTGAAGGCAAGCTTCAAAAGATTGATAATAACACTGCTAGGGAAATCAAATTCCAACTCATTGATGATGGTGTAGATGAAGAATCAGATCTAAGGATCATTGTGCAGACTTACAGTTGAATGCACACTACCAACTCATTGATGAGGTAGACAGAGAAATGCCGACTCAAAGTTGAAGGCAACCACCGATTCATTGACAAAGGTGTTTAAAAGAATTTAGAACATATTTTCCTGGAGATGTTTATCATTACCGACTCAAAGATGACGGTGGAAGGACAAAATGTACCTAACTCATAGATGAAGGTACTCCATCAACTCAAAGACGAAGATGGAATCAGAAGTTATCTGTGCAGACTCAAAGATGAAAGCACACTATCAGTTCAACCAGGATCAAACATACCCTACTCATAGATGAAGGTACTCCATCAACTCAAAGACGAAGATGGAATCACAGGAAAATGTGCGAACTCAAAGATGAATGCATATTACCAGCTCAAAGTTGCAGGTACTTCACCAACTCAAAGACGAAGGTGGAATCAAAAGGAATCTGTGCTAAACTCAAAGACGAAAGCACGCTACCAGCTCAAAGTTGCAGGTAGAACCATGGAACTTTCTGTGAGGATGTTATCAACTCATAGATGGAGATAGTAATTAATTTATCCGAGGGATAACAAAGGTTACCACTCATGGATGTAGGTAACTCAAGTTTGTAACGGGTACCAACTCAAAGATGAAGGTATAAAGGACTTGGACACAATATATGTCATGTCTGTTTTACTGAATGAGAGTCACAAAGACTATATTGTTGCCTTCTTTTACTGGCAATTTCTGAGCTTTATCTGGAGACACGAGGTTCAAACTAGGATAGAACTAGAATGAAACGGTCAAACAAGACTTCAACTGAAGAGGAATGAACTCATCAGGATTTACAACTGAAACAACCATCTTCCACGAGGCATAGATCTCTGTGGGGAACATGACCAATAAAAGGTATTTTGCTGCTTATGAGGATACTCTATATGGAGAGATTGACTCAACCCACAATATAAACAAGGAAACAAGGTGCATATGAATGCAAGCATGATATGTTATAGATATGCATGAATATTTAGTAATGAATGCATGATGGACAGACAAAACTAGGAATAACTAAAAATGTTAACAGCTGCATAAGGACTTGCTGGAGATTTGCACTGAGACTCGCTAGGGAGTAGTACAAAGACTTGCTGGGGAATTGGTACAAGAGCACCATATCCAGGTTTCTTTAAAAGTTTGTCTCTGCTGAGGATTCCGTAGAAGAATGGAGACGCCTTCTACTTCAAAAATGCAGGAGATTCCCTGTGGTTCTTGAATTTGTGAGGTATATGAGGATTGGACCTTTCTGAGGACTCCGCTGGGGATACAAGGTGTTATCCTCTGGAAATAAGATGATATTGTAAGAGAAGTCCTGCAATTCTTGAATTTGCTGATAATGCAGAAGGGATTATTCTTCTGGAAGACTCCGCTGGGGATAAAGTCCGCTGGGGATAGGTGGTATCTTTCCAGGGAATAAGAATATAGGGGAAATCTATCCTTGATTTTTTTGCTTTAATTATCATGGAGACTTTCTGTATCTGAAGACTCTGCAGGGGATTATGGTGTCTGATATCTGGTTACGAGATCTTTCCTCTAGGAGACTCTGCCGGGGAACAGTGATGTCTGACCTTTGAATGTAAATGAGAATTCAGGAGGAATCCTGCAATTCTTGAATTTGCTTAAAATGCATAACACACTCTTCTTTTACTACAAAACATTACTGAGGAGGAGACATATCCTTCTATTGAATGGACAGAGAACAACAGGAGATTCCCTGTAGTTTCTGAATATCAACTTTCTTCACTCGCTGAGGGATGGAGACCTCTGTATTACTCCTGCTCAGGGAAATCAAATCTTCCTTCTCATCCTCTGCTGGGGACATTGCTGATCCCGCCTTAATAAATTACTGGGGAAATACCTGTAGTAATCCCATAGGCCAAATCTGTAACTTAAAACCTGGATCAAAGTCTTCATGATCAATTAACCGGGGAGTCTTCATGATCAATTAAACTGGGGAGTCTTCATGATCAATTAACTGGGGAGTCTTCATGCCCCAAGTGAAGGGAATAAACTTCTTGAAATATTTCTTGCATGATCTCTTGAGGAAAACTAGGAAGCATAGCTGGGGATATCCAGAATCACAACCTCTGCTGGAGAAATATTACTGCCAAGACACCTGTGGAGATTTTTTCATCATATACATATAAGGATAGTAATATGAACATGTCTAGTTGGAATCACATGATTTCAGAATTACTGGGACCACATGTCTCAAACCTTTTATTGATGTCCACAAATCAAAATAAATAATCTTTATATTTTTCAAAAACTGTTTTTAATTCAAAACTTTTGTTTCAAAACATATATGTCAAAGTAAAAGAACTTTCGTAAATTGAAATGAAAATTAAGAGTGCCAAGAAATATAGAAAGGCTCAAATTGATTTGATAGGATGGTAATCAGCCAACAACGTGATTCCATAGATCTTTACAAATTGGAAAATGGTAATTTCGTGGAAAAAGGGTACGTTGAACTACAATGACATCATTCTCTCTTCCACTTTTGACCTGTATTGCAGCCTTGAGAAAGTTGGAGAACTGTTGAAAATATTCTGATACTTCAATGATCTTATCTCTGTTATGCAGTTACTTGCCTAAAATCCCTAACTTTTGCCTAGATTGCCCTTTCGGGTTTTCAATCTACCGGGATAATATTCTCTTTGTTTTTTTATGTCTCTAATTTCTGCTTGGACCGCCCTTTCAGGTTTTCAGTCCACCGAGACGCTCATTTTTGCCTAAGTCGCCCTTTCGGGTTTTCAACTTAGCGAGCTGTTCTTTTCATTTTTTAGGCGAAGTATTTCTTGACTGCATCTGTATTCACGGGATGTGGAAGCTCTTCACCATCCATGTTTGTAAGAATTAAAGCACCGCCTGAGAAGGCTTTCTTGACAACATAGGGTCCTTCATAGTTAGGAGTCCACTTGCCCCTAGAATCATTGTGAAATAGTATCATCTTCTTGAGCACAAGGTCACCCTCTTTGAATTTTCTCGGCTTAACCTTCCTATCAAATGCCTGCTTCATTCTCTTTTGATATAACTGTCCATGGCACAAGGCAGTCATTCTTTTTTCTTCAATCAAATTCAACTGATCGTATCTGCTTTGGCACCATTCAGCCTCTGACAACTGAGTTTCCATTAGTATCCTCATTGATGGAATTTCAACCTCTATCGGTAACACAGCTTCCATACCGTATACAAGTGAAAATGGGGTTGCCCCAGTTGAAGTACGGACTGATGTTCTATATCCGTGTAGTGCAAAAGGCAGCATTTCATGCCAATCTTTGTAGGTAACAACCATCTTTTGAATGATCTTCTTGATATTCTTATTTGCAGCTTCAACTGCCCCATTCATCTTGGGACGGTAAGGAGAAGAGTTGTGATGCTCGATCCTGAAACTTTCACATAATTCATCCATCATTTTGTTGTTCAGATTGGAGCCATTGTCAGTGATGATCTTGTTTGGAATGCCATATCGGCAAATGAGATCATTTTTGATGAATCTGACCACCACTTGCTTTGTCACCTTTGCATACGAAGCTGCTTCCACCCATTTGGTGAAGTAATCAATTGCCACGAGAATGAAACGGTGTCCGTTGGAAGCTTTGGGTTCAATCATACCGATCATGTCAATGCCCCACATTGAGAATGGCCAAGGAGCAGAAATCACATTCAAAAAGGTTGGTGGTACATGAACCTTATCAGCGTAGATCTGACATTTGTGACACTTCTTTACAAATTTGCAGCAATCTGATTCCATGGTCAACCAGTAGTAACTAGCTCTCAACATCTTTCTTGACATAGAGTGGCCGTTTGCATGAGTACCAAAGGATCCTTCGTGAACTTCTTTCATCAACATTTCTGCTTCCTTTTTGTCAACACATCTGAGTAAGACCATGTCATAATTCCTCTTATAGAGCACATTCTGATTAAGGAAGAAACTGCCTGACAATCTTCTCAAAGTCTTTTTATCTTTTTCTGTTGCTCCAAGAGGATACTCCTGAGTCTGAAGGAAATGCTTGATATCGTGGTACCATGGTTTATCATCAAAACTGGCCTCAGCTGTAAACACATGTGCTGGTCTATCAAGTCGCTTGATCACAATTCTGGGTACTTCGTTTGGAAAACCCACTTGATACATTGAAGACAACGTAGCTAGAGCATCCGCCATATGATTCTCATCCCGAGGAATGTGATGCAATTCAACCTTGGTGAAGAAAGTCAACAACCTTCTTGCATAGTCTTTGTATGGGATCAAGCCAGGGTGGCGTGTTTCCCATTCTCCTTTGATCTGATTGATAACTAACGCTGAGTCACCATAAACAGTAAGATTTTCGATGCGGAGGTCAATGGCTTCTTCAAGACCCATGATACAGGCTTCATATTCAGCAATGTTGTTTGTACATTCAAAGCAAATTCTTGCCGTGAAAGGAATATGAGAACCTTCTGGAGTGATAATGACTGCACCTACTCCATGTCCATAAACGTTGGAAGCTCCATCAAATACTAAACCCCATTGAGAATCTGGTTCAGGTCCTTCTTCAGGAAGTGGCTCTTTACAATCTCTGGATTTTAGGAACATGACATCTTCATCAGGAAACTCATCCTCATTATCATCGTGATCTTCAACGGGTTGGTGAGCAAGGTACTCAGCCAACACACTGCTCTTGATAGCTTTCTGGGTATGATACTCAATGTCGTATTCTGATAACAACATCTGCCATCTTGCAATCTTACCAGTGAGTGCAGGCTTCTCAAAAATGTACTTGATTGGATCCATTTTGGATATCAACCAAGTGGTGTGACTTAACATATACTGCCTCAATCTCTTAGCAGCCCAAGCCAATGCACAACATGTCTTCTCGAGTAAGGAGTATCGTGATTCACAGTCAGTAAATTTCTTGCTTAAGTAGTAAATGGCATGCTCTTTCTTTCCAGTTTCGTCTTGTTGACCCAGAATACAGCCCATAGAATTCTCAAGCACTGTCAAATACATAACCAACGGTCTTCCAGCAACAGGTGGTAACAAGATAGGAGGCTCCATGAGGTACTCTTTGATATTGTCAAATGCTTTCTGACAATCCTCTGTCCAAACACAATTCTGACTCTTTCTCAGCAATTTGAAGATAGGTTCACAAGTGGCAGTCATGTGAGAAATAAACCGGGATATGTAATTCAATCGTCCTAGAAAACCTCTCACTTGCCTTTCTGTTTTTGGTGCGGGCATCTCTTGGATAGCTTTTACTTTATCTGGATCAACTTCAATGCCTTTTTGGCCGACAATGAAGCCCAAGAGTTTACCTGACCTGACGCCAAATGTGCATTTGTTCGGATTGAGGCGAAGACGGAACTTCCTCAATCATTGAAACAGCTTCAATAGATCTACTAAGTGACCTTCTTCTGAACGAGACTTCGCGATCATGTCATCCACATAAACCTCAATCTCTTTGTGCATCATGTCGTGAAAGAGCGTTGTCATGGCTCGCTGGTAAGTAGCACCTGCGTTCTTCAACCCAAACGGCATCACTTGATAACAGAATGTTCCCCATGGTGTTATGAATGTAGTTTTTTCCATGTCTTCGGGAGCCATTTTGATCTGGTTATACCCGGAGAATCCGTCCATGAAGGAGAATATGTCAAACTTTGCTGTATTGTCTACCAACATGTCAATGTGAGGCAGGGGGAAATCATCCTTTGGGCTTGCTCTATTTAAGTCACGATAGTCGACACACATTCGTACCTTCCCGTCCTTCTTAGGAACTGGCACAATATTTGCTATCCACTCTGGATACACTGAAGTGGCAAGAAAACCAACATCTATTTGCTTCAGAACTTCTTCTTTAATTTTGACGGCCATATCTGGATGTGTTCTTCTTAATTTCTGTTTGACCGGTGGACATTCTGGCTTCAAAGGTAGCTTGTGCTATACGATGTCAGTGTCGAGACCAGGCATATCTTGATAAGACCAAGCAAACACATCTACATACTCTTTCAACAGGCTGATCAATTGCTCCTTGACCTGTGGGGATAACAATGCTCCAATTTTGACTTCTTTCACATTTTCTTCCGAACCCAAGTTGACTGTTTCCAAAGGCTCCTTGTATGGCTGAATAGTGTCTTCTTCATTTTCAAGCTGGCGGGCGACCTCTTCTGGAATCTCATCCCACTCTTCCTCTTCAGCTTCGAATACAGAATGTTCAAAGTTGGGAGAGGGCATGATGTCATTGTGTTCAACGGGTTTAAGTAACCTGTACAAACAATTGTTTTTAGAGGACTGACCATGACATGCAAAAATGTGTTCTTTTTAAGGTTTTTTTTGTGTTACCATTTTCCGAAAAAGCTGAAAAGATAAAAGGACACAAGTGTATAGGAACACAAAAGATCTTTTTCATGGATAGTACGTTTTTGACAAAAGTGCCCATTTTACAAAATTAATGCTTCGCGCTTTGGGCTAAAGCGGAAGATTTTTGAAAACTGAAAAGCTTAATTACTTTGATATGTGGACACAATGTGGGATGTCAACTGCGGTCCAGTTCTTCATAACTACTCCAGTCGCCATTCTGTCTTTCCCTCGAAGAGCTTTTATCTCTTTTTGTAATTCCGCAAACTGATCCTGGAATTCATCCATTCTATCATTGAGACCAGGATCCTCACTTGGGGTAGGGCCGTGATAGACAGGTTCTCCTAGGTGAGGAGTATAGTGAACAACGGGAGGCACATTAGTGAAGACATGAGCATTTGGTGGAACGAACTCTTGTTGATATCTATCTTGATTAAGATCCCTGGGTATTTCCCAAGGACGGGATGTTGTGATGGTAACAGAAGTGACTGGGACAACGTTGATTTCTGAAGCGATGACTGTAGTGACGGGTGCTGCTGTTGTCTGATTCTGAATTTGAGGTTGATTATGTGCCGAAGTCTGTCCTGAATTATGAACTTGAGCCCTAGCCTGGGCTTCCTCTGCTTGTAGACGGGCGGTTAACATTTGGTTGCGCATCTCTGCTGCCTGTGCTTGCGCCTGGATCTGTGCATCTTGTGCTTCGGCAACCTGAGCTTGTGCTGTTTGAAGTTGAGCAGCTTGGGCTGCTTGGTTTGCTATCAATGTCTCGACCATAGCAGAAAGGCGGTCAACCTGAGCTTTCAATTCTCGGTTCTCGTTATCTGTTATCTCCATTCTTCTTTTGTAGTTGGCTCTTGTGTTGTAATTATGCGTCAGCTTGAAATGGATCTGGCGGCGGGAAGCAACTGTTAGAAGACTGGACCAAGACAGACAACCCGTATGCACGTGATGCATGGATATGCAAAATGAATGATTTTCCAAGGAACTCTAAGTGAAGGAAAGATAGAATTGCAAACATTTTTGATAACAAACAAAATTTTTCATTTTAAGCATTTTTATCAAAATATACAAAGTTATCAACCCAAAATACAACCAAGAAAACCATTTAAGGACATGTGTCATCAGGACGAGCATAAACAAGTAGGAGTTGTCCTTCAAGTCTCTCAATTCTTTCTTCATAGGCCTTCTGCATAAAAGCTTTCTCCTTCACCAAACTGTCTACAAGACCTTTCCATGCACCTGAGGACTGTGGAATCTGGGAGTAATCTGTTGTGCCTGAGGAAAATAAATCCTCTTGCACCCTTGGACGTTTACCTGCACGATCTTCTCCACTCTGCTCCTTTAACTGTCTCTGAAGTTCTTCATTTTCCATTTCGAGCACCTGGGCCTTATCCTTCCAAGCGTCTCTCTCTTTCTTGACCCTCTCCAAGGTGGCTTGGAGTTCTTCTTTGTCATCTAGCGGAAGGTAGGGGGTCTTCAACGGAGCGGGTTTGATAGGATCATGATGTGGGTATGGCATTTTCAACTGTATAGCTCTGGCTCTGATCCACTGGAGGTACGGCTCATAGGAGGTACAATCTTTCTTACCCAATTCAAGTCTCCCTTTGCGACAAACACGATGCCAAGCTCTTACTACTCTCTCTTTCATGGTAGGGTCCTCCTCGTTATCCCTCAAGAAAATACCTTCTAAAAGAATGTTAGGAGGCTTGTCCTTCATAGGGTAACCGAGTTGTCTCCTAGCAAGTACTGGATTATAAGAAATGATTCCCTTTGTGCCCATGAGGGGCACAATGGGGAACTCCCCGCAACTATCAATGATCTTCACATCGTCTAAAACTCTACTATACCATGCAATATCTGACTGGGTAAGAGACATAATCCTCTGTGACCACTGAAGTCCTGACTTGCGATCCCAAAAAGTAGCTGACTTAGGAAGATGAGAGACAAACCATTTGTAGAGTAACGGTATACAGCAGACTATGGTTCCTCCTCCTTTCAAAGTACGGTAATGGATGGAATGATAGGTGTCTCCGAGCAAAGTTGGAACAGGATTACCACTTAGGAAGATGCGTATAGCATATGAATCCACAAAACCTTCAATATTAGGAAATAGTAACAAACCGTAGATCAACAAGGCGAACAGATGCTCCACAATAATATCACAACCTTGACTGGCAAAATAAGAAACCTTCCCCATTAAGAACTTGGCAGTGAAACCTGGAAGTCCTCCTTTGGTGGTGAAGTTATTCTTGAATTCTGACTTCTTCATGTACAACACTTTTGCAAGAGAACTGTGCTCGGGTAACTTTTCTGAACCAGAGAAAGGTACTGTATCAGCAACTGGGATGTGAAGCAACTGGGCATACTCTTCCAATGTAGGCATGAGTTGATAGTCTGGGAATGTGAAACAGTGATAGACTGGATCATAGAACTGTACTAATGTCTGCAATAACCCTTCTTCCATCCTAAGTGTCAATAAAGATATAAGTGCCCCATATCTGTCTCTGAAACCAATAGGATCTGCGATCGAAGAAACCAGTTTCTTTAGTTCATCTATCTTTGGATTGATGAGATTGTACTTTTTCACACTTCTCCGTCCAAAATCCATGTTTCCTGCAATATTTGCAATCCTCACTTTAAGTTCCTTGGAAAAAAGGTTGAAATGATGGGAATGAATGCATGTCATGCATGAATGCAACAAACACAAACATGGTCAAACAATACAAGGCTCAAAGTTCATCACCAGCATGGAGTTTAGGACAAAGCCCCAAGATAAGTTCTAAGGTTCACCTGCCAAACGGGTTCTAAAAGTTCCCAAGGTTATGGATCCTTCTTCGGATAATACCGGGTTAAGCAACTGCTCGCTTTCCAATATTATTCTCAAAAGAATCTCGCTTGAGTGTGATATCGCGTATCAACCAAACCAGACTTTTGGTCCGAAGTGGTCACCGCATCACATCCTAAGTAAGGCCAAGATGGGGTAAAGGTAAACTAAGGTCCTTGGCTTCACGGGCCCGTCGAAAGCAACAATGCCTCACAAATGACTTGTTTAGCACTATCACCCTCAAAGAGGCCTCCACCAAGCGGACAAAGGCTCAAGTCAACTCGGTAAGGATTGTCTCCTATCAAGTCAACTTGAATTACCATCCATCCTATCTCAAATGTGCCCCAAATCCGGGTATAGGATTTATCACAAGTATCCCCCAAAACCCAAAATAACAAACATTACAAACAATACAATTTAGCAAATATTCACAAAGCAAACATATAAACAAGCAAAGATAGGCTAAACCCTCAAATAAGTTTAATCATTGTGTCCCCAGCAGAGTCGCCATTCTGTCGCGGCGGGATTTTTCACGAGATTAAGTATTGATTGAACTTAACCCGTTTGAAAAATATTTTAAATGCAAGAGTCGCCACCGTCTTTTATTTTATCCAAAAAGAGGAAGGGAAAAATAACGATAAATCCCTTTAGAGTTACGGGTTCGGGGGTTGGTTATGCAAAGGGAAGGTATTAGCACCCTCTACATCTGCGGTACTCCACAGGAACCTTTTTGCTTATGTTTATGTGAATGCTTTGCTTTTTTCGCTTTGATCGTTTGATTGGGGAGATGAGAAAAGAACTTGATTTTATTGCTTTTTGGACTCGATAAAGTCGTAGACTTCATGCCTACGTATCTCCAAGGCGCAATGGAGAAATCAGAATCCACGTAGTTCTCCCAAAAGAAAAGGGGAAAGTCTGTTTTGTTGATTTTAGATTGGCGTGTCTTGCCATCTCTTGCTCGACCTAGGCGGGAGGCTTCGAGACTGACACGTCCTTTTGAAAATGTTTTTAAACTGAAAAGTCAAAGCTGGCAAAAGATTTGAATGAGCCTAAACCCTGAAACAATACATAAATGGGCTCATTATAAGGAAGCCCAAGAGTAAGCTTGTGAGTGTGTGAAAAGGGTTTCTTAAACGGCGACCGTTGGAATCGCATCGGGTTTCTCTTTTTTGGATTTTTCGATATTTTAACATAAAACGTGAACAATACGATTAAACACACAATACAGAACATAAAAAAATGCGAGAAAGTAAATTATTACAACACAGTTAGCTATGAATAGTTAGTATTACGAATAGTTAGTGGAGTTAATCGAGCTGAAACTGAAACGAAACGGTTAGTAACAACATAAACAAATATAAAAAAACAATATAAACATTTACTTTAGACAAAATAAATATTTGATATAAATAAACATTTAATTAAAATAAATATTTAAACAAATAATTAATTTAACTAACATTTAAATAAAACATATATGCAAAATAATAATAAAGATAAACAATATTTAGTAAACAAAAGTATATATATATATTTTAGACAATAAATATATAGTAGACAAAAATAATATATATGTACATTTAGACAATATATATATATATATATATATATATATATATATATATATATATATATATATATATATATATATATATATATATATATATATATTATATATATAATATATAAAAATTATATATATATATATATATATATATATATATATTTAGATAAATAATATATTAAAACACATGTCGGCAAGCCGGAACTTTGCCGATTTCAGAGATAAGTGAAGAATATTACCTTGTGTGAAGAGGATGAACTTCTGATCGTCCAAATGATCGACCGAAAGCTGGAAACCGTCACCGACGCAGTGCTGGCTGCCTTCGTGAGTACCTGACTTCAACGTCGCTTTTGATCGGTGAAACGACGCCGGAATGAAATGAACCTTGGATATTTGTGACCTGGACTCAACGAACTTCAAAGATATGAAATCGGTTTTGTGTTTCGGTGAATAATCAGGACGATTTTGGGTTACCGAAAATGAAGAACAAGTGAAATACGGTAACCTTTTGGACAAATATTTCTTTTCAATTCTCTGTTTTTCTCACCACACGTTTTTTCCTTACTGATCCACTATTTCCTTTCTTTTTCTTACTAACCACATCTATATATATATATATTTAGATTACTTAAACAATAAGAAACCTAAAAAATATCTAACATAAATTAATAATATATATTTAGATTACTTAAACAATAAGAAACCTAAAAAATATCTAACATAAATTAATAATATATATTTAGATTACTTAAACAATAAGAAACCTAAAAAATATCTAACATAAATTAATAATATATATTTAGATTACTTAAACAATAAGAAACCTAAAAAATATCTAACATAAATTAATAATATATATTTAGATTACTTAAACAATAAGAAACCTAAAAAATATCTAACATAAATTAATAATATATATTTAGATTACTTAAACAATAAGAAACCTAAAAAATATCTAACATAATTAATAATATATATTTAGATTACTTAAACAATAAGAAACCTACAAAAATATCTAACATAAATTAATAATATAATATTTAGATTACTTAAACAATAAGAAACCTAAAAAAATATCTAACATAAATTAATAATATAATATTTAGATTACTTAAACAATAGGAAACCTAAAAAAATATCTAACATAAATTAATAATATAATTTATATATTATATAATAATAATAATAATAAACTAATATAATATTAATCCTAATTAAATAAACTAATTAACAACTAAACACAATTAATATTAAGCACAAATAATATTAAACGGCACACGATTAAAATACAATAAAATCGAGCGACACGAACGCGATAAAAATGATGACAATTTGCACAGCAAAACAGACAAATTGATAAAACCAATAAACCAGTAAACCGGTAAACCAGTAAAATCAACAACACGACTCAAACAGACTCGATTAAATCACACGGCACAACACGTAATTAAATAAACAACCCTAGGCAATAATAAAATCAACACGACATCACGAAAACGCTGACAAACACAATCACAAATAATCGGACAATACGAAAACTCTAATATATTCGAAATACAGTCAAAATACCGACAAACAAACAATTAAATAGATAAAAATGCACAAAACCTAATCGAAGCGATGCCACGCACAAAAGAGATAAGCGAGATAAATACGAGGCAACGATATCGGCCAGGTTTTGCTAAAACAACGAAATACAACACGGTAAGCAACGAAAACACACAAAACCTAATCAAACCAGTTGTCACGCGAAGTTTAAGAAATTGAGATGAATACGAGACAACGAGATTAATCAAGATGTGGTCAACAAAGCCAAAGTCAAATTTTGGGGTGCGACAGGCGTGTCAAACTCGACCCTCGTCAACGTGTCGATTTATGAAAACCTCTTTGAGATTTTGGACATGTTTTGAAGAGAGAGTGATCCGAATCTTGTGGATCTATTCCATAAAGTCTTCCAAACCAGGCTTCGTGGTTGTTAAAATACATTATGTCCCAAATCATCTGACAAGGTATGTTTGAGACTATTAACACTTAATATTTTCAAATGTGATTATTACCATTCTTTATTAAATTCTTTCAGTTAAAATTTATAGGCTAATAATGAGTCACCTCTCTTGTAAATCCAATTTAAAAATCACTCACACTTAAACTCAACTAATAATATATCAAAAATGTTATTTAAAGTTTGCAAGATTTTGCTTTAACATATAATATACCAATAAACAAATTATTAGCATCCTTCTTGATCAAATTTAATATATAATAGTTATGAATAATAATTGAGAACACATTACCATTGAAGCCATACAATAAAGGATGCATTTGATTCACAAAAGGGTAAATACCAAACATAATAGTACAATATAAACCTTTAAAGTACCAGACAATTTTTGACGTCGTACATTGTTTGATGAATAATGGACATTACAAATAAAATAAAATAAAAAATACTAAAATACCCTTTTATAAATGTAAATATTAAAAGAGGAGACATATAATGAATCATTTAATAAAAAATAAAATGATATTTTTATATTTACTTGTATTAGAGGCAAAATTATATATATTCAATTAATTTATCATTAGATAGATATATTCAATTCAAAGGCTGTGATTGAAAGTTAAAAAAAATTTACTCTTGAAATAAATTGATCTCATATATATATATATATATATATATATATATATATATATATATATATATATATATATATATATATATATTTTTATAGAATAAACAAAAGTTTTTTTTCCATATTTTAAATAACTTTTAATAGTAACAACGATGTGAGAATATATATTTTATAGAAAATAAAAGGGTATTCACGTATTTTAAATAATTTATATTATGGGCAAAAAGTTATTTCGTGATTTAGAGAGAAATAAAAATTTTAGTTTTTGTCCGGTCCTTAATTCTGATTTTTGTTCTATTATGTGAATATTTTTTAAATCATTCGTAGAACGCATGACATCTAGAGTTGTGCATTTTGATAACTTATTTTTAATTAAATCAAACACATCCAAATCCAAAGTATGAGTAGGCATGACAACATAACCCGTATCCGCGGGTATCCATCCGAACTCGTCCGAAGTTGATGGAAAAAACCCGCTTTGATTGAGTTTGAGTTCATGTTTGAATTTTTCTCTATTATAAAATATGGGGATGAGTCGGGTAATGGGGACGCTAGTACCCACCCCGAACCCGCCCCATTTATTTAATTATGTACATTATTATTTATTTTTGATAATTTAGAATATTAAATATGTGGTCAATGTTTTGGTATTTTAATTTGAATTTATTAATTAAAATATTCGAAATATATGTATGAAATTTTTTTAAATTATTTTATTTTATTATTTGTAATGTAATTTTGTTTTGAAAAAAATAAATATTTTTATTAAAAAAATTGATTTCACCAAATGAATGGTAGCGGTGCGGGGATACCGAACCAAACCCGAACCCATTTGGGACGAGTTTGAGTTTTGATTCTCCATCCTCGTTTGGATTTGGGGCGGGAAACGAGGATTGTTTGCGGATTCAGGTTTGGATTTGGGGAGGTAAAACTCGTTTCCGACCCGCCCCGTTGCCATACCTAAGTATGAGCACTCATAATCCTCAAACTATTATATTCATAATAATTATATAAATTATGTTAAAGTTTTTTAAATATGTTAAATTCAAAAATGTATTAATATTTAATATATTCATAACAATTATGAAAATTATCATACAATCATCTTTAATGGGATAAATTTAATTATAATTATTGCAATTATATAAAATTAGAAAACATTAAATCGAGTAAATTATGGTAACAATTACTACCTCCGTTCCTTTATAATTGTCACTTTCTTGAAAAAAAAATTGTTTCTTTTTAATTGTCACTTGCAAAGTTCAAGGTAGTATTAATTGCAATTTTATCAAAATTACCCTTAGATAATGATTGCAGAGAGAAAAAGTAAAGTGAATGTAATAAATAATTAAGGGTATTATAGGTAAAAGAAGAATTATTGTTTGAAAAGTAACAATAATAATTAGCTTCTTTGATATGTGTAAAAAATGACACTTAAAAAGGAACAGAGGGAGTATACTGTAACATTTATTATAATAAAATCTATTATAAATATTGTAGCAAAATAAATTCAAATACATGTACATAATAAATGTAAGAAAATCACTTTAACATCTATATAATCAAAATTAATGAAATAAAATATTTTATATTTATTGAAGATATATTAAGTTATTATTTTTCCATAAAATTATGAAAAAATTATGTTAGCAATTATTACACAATTACATTTAGGTAAATAAATGTTGCACTAGTATAAAATTAAAATATACAATATTAAAATAAAATTAAAAGATACAATATGTGCACATAAATGTTCCAAATCATTGTAATAATGGTACAATAAAAATTAATGAAATAAAACATTTTATAATGATTGGTTTCAATTCACAATTTAATATAATTTAATACAATTTAATATAGTTTAATATAATTTAATATAATTTAATATAGTTTAATACTACCTCCGTTTTTTATTATAAGTCGGAAAAATATTTTATACCACAATATAAGTGATTTTATAATATCAATTATTCATTTTAATGGTATGAAATGATTGCTTTCAAATCACAATTTAATATAGTTTAATATAATTTAATCCAATTTAATATAGTTTAATATAATTTAATACAATTTAATATAGTGATTTTATACGAGTGATTTTATAATATGAATGATTCATTAATGTTATATGAGTGATTTTATACTAGTGATTTTATAATATCAATGATTCATTAATGTTATTTTTCTTAATATACCCTTAAATATTATATAGTTTTACTATATAATATCAATTTATCTTATTAATATCAAAACTATATATATATATATATATATATATATATATATATATATATATATATATATATATATCAAATTACCAGTATATATAAATATATATAGAGAGATGTTAAAGATAGTGCACTGTTAGTGTAAAGAAATATTACACTGACATCCAATCAAAACATTTTATATTGCCAAATCATAATAGTATTTTAAAAATAAAAATTTGATGTGGCGGAATACACGAGTCTTATTGGTTGACAGTGTAAAAATATTTTATACTGTCCATATTCCTTTTTCTGATATATATATATATATATATATATATATATATATATATATATATATATATATATATATATATATATATATATATATATATATATATATATATATATATAGAGGATGCATGCATTCAATTTATAGGAATCATGCATTCAATTTCTTAGGGTCTCATTGGTTGACGGTGTAAAAATATCTGACATGATTTGATTGGATGAATGCATTCAATTTATAGGAATCAAATCCTTTTTCAATTTGTTATAATAAAATCATGTTAAAATTTTATATTTTACTAACTATTCACTTATTTTACTCAATCAAACAAATCCTAAATAATTATAATTATATAATATAAAAATTGATTTGTTTATAAAAAACAAGTCACCCATAAAACATAATATAATAAGATCAATAAAATATACTTATCTTATATAATAACTCTTGCGAATTGGACTTAATTTGGCCCAAGCCCAATACATCATCGTATATAAGTCTTACATAATCCTTTCTTAAAAGATATTATCATCAAAATCACACATAAATTGAAGGTGTTTGAAGGTACATCTGCGCCGCATCACATAAACTCAAACATCAATTTCAAGGGTTTTTCTTCGCCAATTCCCAATCCACCTTCATTGGGGTAAGTTTTTAATTTTTTTACCTTTCAATTTCACTTATGTCGTTCATCGAGCAAATCGCATAGCGCTAAGTTTTTAATTTCTTTTACCTTTTAATTTTACTTATGTTATTCATCGAACAAACCCTAGATCCCTAAATGTGTATATATAGTTTAAAACAAGTCTCAAAAATATCATACCTCCTTTATATATGAATTTTAAATCGAACTAGCTGCGTTTACCCTAAGAAAAAAAACAAAATTAAATTATTTATAAACCATTTAGTGTTAATAATCCCATTCTATCATTCATTTAGTACTAAAATATTTATTATAGATAATTGATTCATCAAATATCAATAAGATATTTGAATAAATTTAATTTATGTTTTACATGAAATCTAATCCAAATAAAAACTACTCCTATGATTAGAAAAAAATAGTTCGGATATTCTTTAATTAAAACTTATTTGAGTTTGACCGAATTTCAGATTATAATCTTTATCATCTAATCTAACTCTAAGGAACTTAATTTAATCAAGTAAAAAAACACTTTGATATAATAAATGCTATAAAGAATGCAATCAAACAAACCTAAACCCATACCGCGTCATATTTCCCTTCTATTCCACCAATCACACGCAAAATCTTTTCAACATTTTCCTCAACTCCGAGAAATCGTTCCATCTTCCTCACACCAATTCACGCTTCCTTTTTTTCAAATATTTTCATTTTATTTCCATTTATAACCTTTTGAATCTTCAGAACATTCATGGATCTTCCCGTCAAGGAAGAAGCATTGGAAATTCCAATTCCAGCTGAACCGGACCGGAAGCCTAGAAGAAAACCCGGTTCGCATGTTCCACCACCTGACTCGGTTATTGACCTCAGTAGCAGTAGCAGCGATTCCGACTCCGATTCCGATTCCGTCGGGGATTTGGAAACGGTTGTAGCGAGTGTGATTCAATCGGCGGAAAGTCCGTCCAAGAAAAGAAAGGTTAATGATAAGGTAGCGATTTTGCCGGCGGGGTTTCTTAGTCCGTTGCCGCCTGCGCCGTCGCAGAATGCTGTTCTGTCTTTGCCGGCGCCGGAGTGGGCTTCTACGTCCAACAGGTTAAATCGGAATATTAGTTATACGCTTAAGGGATGTAAGCAGTTTTGGAAAGCCGGAGATTATGAAGGTTCTCCTGGTCGTGCCTTTGAATCTTCTTCAGGTGCGTTTTTCTTTTCACTTTCCACTTTTAGGGTTTTTGTTACTATTTTTGAAATTTTGTTGAGTTTGTATGAATTTTTTTTATCACATTGCTGAAGATGAAAATAAGGTTTAGTTTCATATTTGACTCAGCCAAACAGATCGATCCTTAGCATGCATGTTAGAGATTTTGCATTTATCTTTCAGAATGCATGTTATTTGCTATAGCAGTGGTACTACATTGTAGCCTAGCGGAATTTGAATAACCAAAAATTCATGGGATCCACAACTGACAATATTGATTCTATATGTTTTTTTTTGTTCATAAGTATGGTTTTGGCTTAAGGAGGAGTCATCTGTTTGTAATAAGTAGGTTTCCACTTTCCACGATGGAAATAGAGTGATGAGCCTACATTGTTTTTGGGAGTTTAAAATCCGCTGCAGGTCAGCGGTTGGGAAATTGAGAATGAAAACATGTGTAGAATTTTATACTTAGAGGGTTTCTTGTCCTATGTTTATAAAGTGTGGTAAGAAAGCACATGCAAGACAAAATTGAAAAGATACAGGTTGAAAGTTAATACTCGGACCATCGTTTAGTTGTGTAGTCATAGAAAAGTATATAGCATCCCCACATTGTTTTTTTCAAATGAATAGAAGTCTTTCTTATTCCTTCAATAAACATCACAACATTCTTGGAGGGATTGTTGGATTGGAATCCTACCATCCATTAAAAACCCAGCGACCACACCCTCTCTTCGCATCTCAACTTAGTGCTCTTAGCATTCTTAGTGTTTTCTGTTATCCCCCACTTTTGTTGATATTCTTGGACCTTTGTTGTATTGTCACTTTTCTCAGGCATTTTAGGTTCCACAAGCACCTTTTCCACATTTTTTTACAAGCGAAATGTGCATGGTTCCTACTTTTGTTGTTATGGAATTATGCCTTGGATTCATGTTGATTCTATATATTGACTTTGAATTTTAAGTTTTAGGTATTAAGGATGAAAATGCCCATAACTCTGGGTATTTTAAAAACCTTGGAATGTGTATATATTTGCGGTATATAGATTATTTTACCTTGTATCCTTCTATAGCATTTGTAGGGTAGGCTGCTCCTTAGCAGCTATCTGCGTGTGACAGCCCTGCTCTTTTGAGAAACATCTTGGGACTTGTCTGATCCCAGATCATTCTAGTTAGGTAGTTATATTTTGACAGTCATGGATACATATGTGTAACTTGGATTTGGTACTTTAATCAAGGATCAAGTAGACATGTTATGAACATTTTGTTGTGCTTTGGGCCATGGCCATTAGCAAAATTCAAACCTGAGGTTATTTGAGTTAGCCAATGCTCTTTATAATGTGACTATAGACTGATATTTCATATAAAATCTGCAGTTGGTATGGATCATGTCAGGGTTCATCCCAAGTTTCTACATTCTAATGCCACAAGTCATAAGTGGGCTCTTGGAGGTAAACTGAGAATACTTGTAACCATTTTCATAATATTTAGTGAACTTATATTCCTGGTCCCTAGCCCTTAGAGACTCATCATAAATTATAAACCATACTTTGATTGTTTTTCTGCAGCTTTTGCTGAGCTTTTGGACAACGCATTGGATGAGGTATGCCTAGATTCATGTCTTTTAAATAAAGCACTGACTGTGATTATTTTTCTCCTTTACTTACTTGAATTTGAATTCAGGTTTGTAATGGTGCCACATATGTAAATGTAGATATGATTGAGAGTAAGAAAGATGGCTCCAAGATGTTGCTAGTTGAAGGTATTTTAATCTATCAATCATTTACTTATTTCAATATATATAAAGAAAAAAGGGAAAAGGGTGGTAGTTTCACAGCTGTACTTAGAAATTAGATTGAGGCCTAACTCAAACCCCAAAAAACTAACTTATAAAAGGATAGATGCTCAAGTTTTAATTGCACTTCTTAAGCCATATCTTATGCTGATGCAAGTCTCCCGACAAACCCCTCACGCTTATGACTGAGCATCTAGAGAATGAGTCTAGAGAGTGAAGCACATGAAATAACTAAGATCTCGTCTAGGGCTGAAAATGAGTCGAGTCGAGTCGAATCCGTCGTCAGCTCGACTCGACTCGATAAGAATTGGTTTAGCTCGAAACTCGACTTGAGTTCGACACGAACTTTTTTTTAAGCTCGAACTCGACTCGTTTTAAGTTCTTGAACAACTTGGTTCAACTCGTTAGGTTCAGTTCGTTAGGTTCAGTTTGTTTACTTCACGGACTAAAAAGTCATTTTTTAAAGTTTAAATTTTTTTATTATATTTGACATTTTAAATTATTTTTTTTAAAGGGAAAATATTAAAACAAAATAAAGCTTTCAAGAGATAAATTTAAAAGTCTAAGTATGTTTTTTTTTTGAGTTAGAAGTATTTTACTTTGTATAAAAAAATGTCACAAGTATTTTTTAAAATATTTAATTTGATAAGTTAAAAGGTCAAAATCTATACATTATTTTTTTAAATGATAGTATTGAGATATCTGATTTAAAAATTATATATATATATATATATATATATATATATATAATATATATATATATATATTATATATATATTATATAATATATATATATATATATATATATATATATATTATATATAATATATATATATATTATATATAATATAATATATATATATATAATATATATATATATATATAACTGAGTCGACTCATGAACCTAACGAGTCGAACTATACATAGTTCAAGTTCAGCTCATTTATTTTACGAACTTAGTTTTGAGCTCA
The DNA here is from genome assembly GCF_024323335.1 of Lathyrus oleraceus. Classification (NCBI taxonomy): domain Eukaryota; kingdom Viridiplantae; phylum Streptophyta; class Magnoliopsida; order Fabales; family Fabaceae; genus Lathyrus; species Lathyrus oleraceus. The sequence goes on from NC_066585.1 coordinate 70,947,401, forward strand.
AGTTCGACTCATTTGGTTCATGAACCAAGTCCAACGAATTAATTATCGAATCGAGTCTCGAACTATTTTCGAGTTGGTTTGGTTCATTTGCAGCCCTAATCTCGTCCCATAAGTTTATGTCTTAAAACAAAAAAAATAAGCTTTAGATAGGATACCATGATAAAAATCGATGTGTGGATAGAAAGGTTAGAGAAGTAAATAGATTCTGAAATTGTCATATTTTATTATTATTGAATTAGGAGAGACTAAGAGACATTTAGGTTAAACCGTGTTTTTGAATAGCACTATGGGAGATGTATTATATAGGAAAAAGTACAACTCATACTATTAATTACATAGTTATCCTATGCTATTCTAGAATACCCTAAGGAATATTCTCTTTCTATATATACATATAAACACTCCCCCTCAAGCTTGAGCATAGAAGTCAAATGCACCAAGCTTGTTACATATATAATTGGTTGTGGGGTTTCGTAGGGTTTTTGTAAACACGTCTGCCAATTGATCATTAGAGTTGACAAAGCTTGTGGCGATGTCGCCTAACTCGATCTTCTCTCTGACAAAGTGACAGTCTATCTCAATATGTTTGGTCCTCTCATGGAAGATTGAATTTGAAGCAATGTGCAATGCAACTTGATTATCACAAATAAGTGTCATTTGTCTTGCTACTTCAATTTGAAGTTCCTTGAGAAACAATTTTAACCAAATAAGCTCACATGTTGCCATTGCCATGACCCTATACTCTGCCTCGGAAGACAGTGGGTCAACCGGGTAAAGCACGGCGAAGATTGCGTCTTAGTAGGCTCTAGATACCATATTGAATTAGGAGAGACTAAAAGACATTTAGGTTAAACGGTGTGTTTGAATAGCACTACCAAAGATGTATTATATAGGAAAAAGTACAGCTCATACTATCAATTACATGTTTATCCTATTCTATTCTAGAATACACTAAGGAATATTATAGAGGGTATTCTCTTTCTATATATACATATCAACAATTATAAAGTACAGATGCCATTACATGTATTTTATAACCTGCACAGAATATAAAGCTGCAACATAATATCTATCTCTCCATCAAATAACCACTACAACTTTTTACCTTTAGAATCACCATTTACAATTTGACATGATTAGAAAATGTGAAAAAGTTTTTTAAATTACATTTATGAATGCCTTGTACAAATAGTCCTTACAAAATTGTTTTCTGCTCCCTTTGTTTCCTTGTTTCTGCACTAAAAAATTTCCAAGGTCTGAATGTTTATTCTTATTTCAGATAACGGTGGTGGGATGGATCCTGATAAAATACGTCAATGCATGTCGCTGGGATATTCCATGAAAAGCAAGATGGCAAATACAATTGGACAATGTAAATCATTAATATTGTCTAGAAGATATTCTTGAGTATTTCATCTAAGAGGGCATACTGATTTTTCTTATTCATGATTTCACGTGATAGATGGAAATGGCTTTAAAACAAGTACCATGAGGCTTGGGGCTGATGTAATTGTGTTCTCCCGTTGTATAGGAAAAGATGGGAAGAGGTTTGTTTGCTTTTTTTTATTGCGTCATTCAATTTTGTTCACAAGTTTGAGATGTGTTCTGCATACATTAGTTGTTTAGAATTTGTTATGTTTTTCTTCTACTAGTAATTAAGGAAACTTATGTTTGAAGTGTTTTGCTTTGTTACTGAGTTAGAAAGTTGGATAGTTACAATGAATATAGTATTTTTTTTTGTTTTTAACATTTGTTTTGCATTAGTTGAAGAAATAAGACAAATCCAAATAAGCCCCACAGAAGCAGAATGCCCCCAATTTATGCCTCTGGGTGGATTTGTCTGGCTTCTGTGTCTACTCTCTACTACTATTATATTCATAATTTATAATCTCTGTTTTTCATGGCATGCTTCTTTATCTAATTAGGTAACCTGTACATTTTTATTAGGTCTACACAGAGCATAGGCTTGCTGTCTTATACATTTTTGAGGAATACAGGGAAGGAAGACATCGTAGTGCCCATGGTAATTTGTTGTCTTACACAGGTTTAACACTTAGGTTGTGTTACATTGCTCAACAAGTTTTTATTGAATACATGTTTTACAAAACTTACTTTTGGATTAAAATTTTATAACATTTAGTAACTTTTATAAACTTTTACATAAACCTGAAATAATTTGATCTCATTGAGACGGGTTTTAAGGTTAATGTCTTTTCATAAAAATACTTGGGACATTAATTATGTGCTAGACATTAATAGACACGGTGTTTTCTTATTAAATTTGATTATTTGAAGTTATATCCTCTATTATGCATCTAACTGTGGGTTATGCTGAAAATCAAAGCTGGACTACGAAAGGGATGGACAGGGATGGAAAAGGATGTTACGAACTTCTCTGGATGATTGGAAGAATAATGTTGAGACAGTAGTTCAGTGGTCACCATTTTCTGATGAGGCTGACCTTCTTCGTCAGGTAATCACATCCTATTTAGAGGAGAGGAGTGGGGGATCAATCTTTTCCTTCTATCAGTACTTATTGCCCAATGTTACTATGTCATTAAGTTATATGTTTGTCTGTCAATTAACTGTTGTTCTAACTCTTATCCAATTTTTAGTTCAACCTGTTGAAAGATCAAGGTACACGGGTAATTATATACAATCTCTGGGAGGATGACCAAGGTCAGCTGGAACTCGATTTTGAAGACGATCCACATGTATGTCCAATAACTGAGACACACGTTTCTTGTTCCCCCAAAGTACATTTTTATAAAACAAATTTCATATACATTTTTTATTTTATTTTTTTATTTCAGGATATTCAAATAAAAGGTGTAAATCGAGATGAGAAAAACATCAAGATGGCTAAAGATTTTCCGAACTCTACACACTTTTTAACTTATCGACATTCACTGAGGGTAAGTATTATGCAAGCAACTAAAATGCTAATTGTTTAAGAAAAACAATGCATTAAGCTGAATTCCCTAGTAATGGCATACATAATATCTATATTAACTTAAAGCTTTTGTAGTTAAAAATTTGAAAATAGAGAATTAATTAGACGTGTACTCTATATTATAAAGAAAACTCAATGAAATAATATTTTTTAGTCCAATTTCATATTTATATAGGTGTGTATTTGACTTGTGTGTCTCTATGTGTGTGTGTATGTGTGTTATAATGTATCTCATTATTATTATTGTCAATGCAGAGTTATGCTTCAATTTTATATCTGAGGTTTCCTCAAGGCTTTCGAATTATTCTTCGTGGGAAAGATGTTTTGCATCACAATATAGTCAATGATATGATGTATTCTCAGGAGGTCACATACAGGCCTCAATCAGGAGTTGCTGATGGGGTTCTAAAGGATTCAAATGTACTGTCTATTAAATTAAATTTGACGTTTGATTTTCCTAACTGTATAGCAGTATGATTTCATCGATATTTTGTGACAGATGGTTGCTATTGTTACGATCGGGTTTGTCAAGGATGCAAAACACCATATTGATGTTTCAGGGTTTAATGTCTATCACAAGAATCGGCTCATCAAGGTAGAGTTTATTATGATTAACAAAGGATTATGAACATTATTATCTTCCCCTATTAGGTTTTATCCCTTCCTCCCTCCCTTTTAAAGTTAATGCGGTTCAAGTGCATTCCTGATGATTAAAAAAAAACTTTTTCAGATATTAATCTGTGTGTCTTTGATCTAAACTACTATCATACTATGCCATCTGACATTTGAACACAAATTTTATATACTTACCTAGTTTTATTATTGTTCTTGCGGGATAAGAAACACTTGATAGAATATAAAAATATTAATTCGTATGATTTTCTTAGCATCTTCATTTTGCAGTCTGTCTTCTGTGTTGTTAAGCTTTGCTAATCTTCATAAAAAAGTTCATTAATCTTCTGTGTCTGTTTGGATCTGTTCCAAAGGTGGTTTTTGTGTCTGTTTTAACCAACCCTGTGATGACCGATGCAGAATATCTTGAAAATTAAATTAACAGATACTTTTTTGGTTGGAACTTGCATGTAAAGCAAAGGACTTAAGTTATCCTTTTTTGTTCAAACAATCAAGGCTTCTTTTGAGCTACTAGAAGAATTATTGTTTTGTTGAGGGAGTTAAGTGCAAAAGTTGTTTTATGATTAAACAATCATTGTGTGCATCCTCTTTTGATGGGTTCTTGAACTTGGGGGAGTTGGTGTTTTTTTGTTTGTTTCGTGAAGGTGCCTTTGTTATTAGAATTTATTCTTACTTGTGTTTTTCATGATTTTCAGCCATTCTGGAGGATCTGGAATCCAGCAGGCAGTGGTGGCCGTGGGGTCATAGGTGGCACATTTCCTCTGTTCTTTTGAGACCCTATTATCATATCGATTATGCATATTTACTGTATTGGTCATTTGTACTTGCAGGTGTATTGGAAGCCAACTTTGTTGAACCTGCTCATGACAAGCAAGGCTTTGAACGTACATTAGTCTTGTCAAGACTGGAGCAACGGCTGATACAAATGCAGAAAACTTATTGGTGGGTCTTGATTTGTCGTTGGGTTAGTTATTCAAGATAAATGATAATCACCTGCATGATCTATGGATTGTTGTTTTTCTAATCTGTTATTTTGTACTTTATCCAGGGGAAGTAACAGCCATAAAATTGGATATGCTTCAAATCGAGTTAGAAAAGAAAACAGTAGTTTTCCTGCTAATGGTACGCGTTGTAGTGTGATATATATCATGTTCGCTTGCTTAGGTCAGGGTGAGCGATATGTTATTATGGGTGACCGTGTGGTTTTCAACCAATGTAACTCGTTTTGTAGATACATCTCCCGATCCTGTTCCAGAATCATCTCAATTGAAAAGGAAATATTCGGCCCCAAATGGCAAGGCATCACCATTGGCATCAGATGAACTGCATTCACACTCGAAACAGAAACATATGCAAACAGAATCGAAAAGATATAGTGAACACAGAAATGGTCACTCGGCAGTTTCCCCTATAAGTATGAGTCAAAGTTCATCAGAACAATCATCATATGCTGATGATACCAGTGATCGAAATGATAATGTCTCATCAAAGAACCAAGCAAAGACTGATAGTCGAAAGATTTCTAGTGTTGGAAAATCTTCGAGAAAGGAGAATGTAAATTTTCAGGATTCTACACCAAGGGGAAACGCCTGGCAGTCTACGCAAGGATCTAACCCAAAGGTTGTGCATATTGCCATATATCTCTATTTCTGTCATCTCTCTTTTTCAGCTAATCCATGTTTTGCAACTTGATTAATGGTGGGCTTGGTAATGTATATATCTTCTAAGTAAATGTTCTGCATCTATCTAGACAAATGAATTCAGAAAGAGTGGTCAAGAAAATTGAAACCACAAAAGTAAAACCGAGGAGTTTCTAAACATTCAAACATGGATATCTCAATGACTTTTGGTGGAACTAATTAAAAAAAATGCATGATAACTCTGGCCAAGATTATTTGGAAATGTCACCTAATCATTTGTTGAATTTCAGGGAAAAGATGTTAATGTTCCTGAGCCACCAATATCTGATTTATCTTCTCTAGAACAGTTGACAAAAGAGAATCGTGAGTTGAAGGAGAGGTATTTTTTAATTTTAGAAACTTAAATGCTTATTTTGATTTATTTATTTAAGTTAATTATGATTTATTCACTCTTATCATCCTTCTCCAATTTAATGTTTCTGGATTCTAGATTAGAGAAGAAAGAGGAAGAATCATTAGGGGAATTATCACAAGCTTTACAGGAGGAGAGAGATATGCGCAAATCTCTCGAAGCTCAGGTATGAGTGAGTTTGATTCTATTTTTTTTTTATTTGAGCCATGACCTTTTAAGAATTGGTTGTTTGATTCAAATTTTTGGAGGGAAGTAAAATCCCTCCTTAGCTTGAGAAGCATGTTTCAGTGATATGTAAATCTTTCGGTTTACAGTCTCCTTTCATTTTGTATGGTAGATCCGTAATAATTAATGGTCTGATCTCAATTTTCTCCCTGAAGCTAATGCTAGGGTGCATATTATTGAACTTACTGTTATACCCTCCATTTTACTTGTAGCTAGACACCATATTGATCCCAAAGTTACTTGTAGCTAGACACCACCTGTATACTATTTATGCCATCTCACAATGTAGTTTGCAATATTTATGAACAAATTATGGTTGGATTGAATAGAAATAATACTCAAGAATAAATTGAAGCATAATATGAGGACATTGAATTTGTTTGTACTGGATGAATTCATCTAACCTGAATTTGCTTTTTCCCTGGTTAGTTAGTTTTCGCATATATCTTAAAATTTATCTTTTTATCAGCTCCGTGATGCCGAACAAAAGATTGATGATATGAACAAGGAACAAGAAACTCTAATTGATGTGTTCGCCGAAGAGAGAGATAGGCGGAATGCAGAAGAAAAAAATTTGAGAAAGAAGCTTCAGGTTCGACGATCTTAACGATCTTATCTAATGATTTAATTTGTACAACATCAATAATCATGATCTTCACAAAATTTGTCTTTCCTTTTAGGAAGCATCAAATACCATTCAAGAGCTGCTGGAGAAAGTTCGATTACTTGAAAGGAAGGCTTCAAGTGGCAAAGTGTAGTATAAACTGATGAAAGCCGTGCTAACTGCATTTATTTGGCTTCTGAGTGGTGGCATTGGGAGCCTAATTTTTTGGTTTAATTTTTTTGGTAGTTCCTCATTTGAGATGTGAGGGTGGGAGGGACCATTTAAATATTGTATATATTTTCTGCCTGGCTTTTTGCGAAAACTAACTTTTCTGGCCTAATTAGTGTTTTGGGTACATAGATTTTTATTTTAGTTTTTATGTATAATCGTTCATTCTCCAAAACTGTTGAAACTTAATGCTAAAAGTTAGAAACATATATGCAAAATTGAGAAGGAAGTTTGCTAAAGGGTTTATAATCTTTTTCAATTGAGAAAATGACGCTTAAGTGAAGAACTAACGATAGGTACTTTTTAACAATGTGAGGAAGTGAATTGTTATTAAGACTCTGTTATGTCTTAACACGTTTATTGAAATTAACCTGTGTTCATTTGAGATGCAGGGGGAAACAGAATTTAATATGATGAAATTAACACATTTGAGATGTAGGGAGAACAGGTTTTTCTACCCCGCACCCATAATGTTGAAGCTATAATTTTGTTTTTAGTATGCATGTTTTTATACTTTAGCATCAAAAACTAATAATTATATTAAATATGTGATAATTTTAATAATTATAATAATAATAATATTTGATTATTTTTATTTAAATTATAGTTTTTAGAAAATGAATAATATTTTTAATAAATATTTTATCTTAGTATTAAAAAAAATAAATGATTACTGAAATTATTAAAATAAATAAAATAAATTTACCAGGTTGAGGCAGGGCGGGTACTAGATTCCCTCGCCCTTACGTATGTAATTAAAAAGCGTGTTTTCTACCCCACCCATCATTGGAGAAGACACTTTAAGAAACCATCCACACATTGCCTAGAAGAAGACAAAATCTTGTTTTCTCCATACCCACCCTTGGAGAAGACACTCTAAGTAATCATCCACACATTGTCTAACCTAGGAGAAGACACTCCCACTCCATTATCTCTAATGGTAGCGACATTGCTGTTAACGTTAGATCTAAACCATTTAACAATGCCCTTAGATGGCACAATAAGGACTGACCTAAAGATGCCTTGAACATATTTAAAACATATTTAAACTGGTAGACACCTCTTAGGTAAATATCTAGCCACAAAATTCTTTCATCCCAAATAACTTGAAAATTGTGCCATCGAACTCGTGATGCACTTAATGGTATGCATATGGTGTCATCGAACTCGTGATGCACTTAATGGTATGCATATGGTGTATGTATGACATCGTCTAATGTTAACGCATCTATCCTCCACCTGTACTCTTGAAGACGTCTTAGATGAGAATGTTTGACCCTCCTTTTGGTGGCCTGTGACAATCCATCAGTGATAATACCACGACCACGCCTGTCACAAATTGAGGAAATCACATCATAAGAAGTTACATATACGAAATGTCTTTGATAAATAAGAATTAAATAAATAAAACATGATAAATATTCCTACCTAGAATAAACTCATATAAACGACAAACTATCTCGTCTCAAAGACACTCGCCTTTCCAAAGGCAGTATATAATATCGTTAAAGCAGTACACCCTCGTGCCTATCAAGATGTTAATACTCAGGAAACATGGATATGTATATGGTATCAATGTATACATGAGACTTATCTTTTAAGATAATACATCCTACAAGATGCAACATGTATACCTTAGCGATCGCCTCATACAAAGAGTGATGCACTGGTGTTTGATACGTATCCTAGAGCCAAGAGAGACCAAAGTGAACACCCCTGTTAGCCACGAATTCCTCCAAGACTGTCCTCGTAGTAACCCCAAGTATTGCCCAACCATAATACACGCAAGCTCCTAGTTAATGACAAGAGCAATAAAGAAGTTACCTATAACGGGGAGATGGAAGAGGCTGGAGACATCATCCAGTGTAATCGTCATCTCACCAACTGGAAGATGAAATGAGGATGTCTCCTTATGCCATCGCTCAACAAAAGAGGACAACACTGGAACATTGAGCATGGTGAGAGAACAGTCCACCAACGGTATCAGGCTTGCATCAATGACAACCGCCCTGACCTTATATGGCATATGTACATCAAAGAATTTCTTCAACTTTGCCCCTTGGATGAACACCTTAACTGGAGCGCGATCCTGTAACACCTAAGTATAATTCATCAATTACTTTCAATAAATCAATAACATATGTACGTGTTTTCCTTCCGATAAACATGATTTTTTCCTTTGAAAATTGGTATTATACTATATGCTCCCTTCAAATCGTCGTCACCCATATTCTTAAACTTTAGAGTCGCTTAGATCTGATAAAAAGACCAGCCTTGAGGCCAATTATTGGGCGAGAATATGGAGTATGCAACGGTCTAAGGGAGAGGGTGAATAAACCTCCCAATTAAAAACCTTAGTTGAAAAATAGTTTTGGAAATATTTTTATCAGAGTTTGAAAAACAAAAGGATTTGCACGACAAAAAATTAACTTTTGCGTATAAAGAGGTTATGCTTATCAATTGCAATTTGCACATAACAGTTAAATAATACACAAAGCAATCAAGATCAAATCAAAGAATTTACCAAAATATACAAATCAATGCAATGTATTTAATATATATATCAAAACTACACAAGATGTGTATTTGGACAATATCAATACGATGTGGATTCTAGAATCATAGTATTCGGCTTAATATTCAACATGACAAACTCAAAGTGTCGATTCTAATGAAACTAACACTTAACCAAATAAATCACCACCAGGGCAAAACCTAACATTTAAATTCTACGAAATTAAAAGGGGAGAGAGAGAGAGAGAGAGAGAGAGAGAGAGAGAGAGAGAGAGAGAGAGAGAGAGAGAGAGAGAGAGAGAGAGAGAGAGAGAGAGAGAGAGAGAGAGAGAGAGAGAGAGAGAGAGAATGTGTGTGGGTGTGTGAGAGAGAGAGGTACACAAAGATTTATAGTTGTTCATCTATCGTCCTCGCTAAGCTTAATCCACTTTCCGATGGTTGCCCATCGATAATTTTTGGTCTTCCAGTATTATTTTTTGAAAAACTACACGAGTTTCAGTACAATCAAAATATCAAAATAATGTTGAAAATATAAACATCTTCCCTTGGATCCCTTGATTCATACATAGTATCCGAACTAAATTCTTTCATCTCCAACAATCCTACTCCAAAGTCTCAGTTCTGTAACGATCTTCCCTCGATCCTATCAGTATCTTGTGCACTTGTCTGTCCTAAGATTGAGAAGAACTCCCACCTTGTCTGTGGGCTTCCACATAAAACTACCGAGATGAACATGGAGAGAAGAACCTCATTCTTTTCCATTGGAAGTGTCAAAATCATCCACAACACCACACACCTTGTGAACCTCTTAAATCTTAAACAAATCTTCAAAGAAACGTTAAATCCAATAACCAAATTTCCCAAACAATGACAAATCTCCAAAGATGAGATTTAAATTTATGATAAAATGGAACTAGAATGAGGTAGAAGATGAAAGAAATAATTTACAAGTCTTCAAGAAAGATTCAAAACTACGTTGAAAATTAGAGAAAAAGTGAGTTATGAGTTTTCAAATCAATATTGGAAGTGTATGTTTTCTAACTTTATGAAGGTTTTGAGAGAAAATGGTATTTATATGTGCTGGAGATCTATCTGAAAAATGGTGTATGATTTGAGTCAAAAGCAAGATGTATGATTGAAATAAAAAAACCAAGTGATTTGAATCAAGAAGTAAAAACTATATGAAACCCATTCATGTGATTCGAGTCACAAGATACGTGATTCTAGTAACGTGATTTGAATCATACTAACTGGTGATTCAAATTAGAGGTCCATAGGTAAATAATAAATTTTCCAGTTCAATGTTTTTCAAATCAAGCATTCATGCGATTTTAATAAGAGTGTTGTGATTCGAATCATGAAAGCTTGAAATGCATTCCTGAGCTCTCTGTGAGTCTGATTCAAGTCAGACAAATTGTGTGTTCTGCATCACACATGCAGAATCTCATTTTTACAAAATTTCAATTTTTTTAAAGATTCTACTATAGTCACGACTTGAATCATTCTCAAACATAGTTCTTGATTCAAAAACTCAATAGATTAATTTCAATCATATTTCTTAAGCTATAAACACGTACTTTGATTTATGCAGGAATAGTTAAACTTAACTTACATTGTTTGGAATGATGGTGACTCTAACTAATTGTTTAGTAAGGAATTCCAGTTGAGCTAGCAAAGTTGCATTGGTATCCAACTCTAGCACACACTTTTGAAATGTATGGTATGCATGCATGCATTTTTATCAAAAAATTCATTTTTTTTTTTGTAAAAATGCATGTTGGTTACCACTTTTTTCAAAAATGCAGATATACATGCATGTGAAATATGAGATTTTACCAGACATTTCGTAAATGTCAATAAAAATGCATCTTTTTTTCCTTAAAAAAATCGGTATGAATCCTAAATTATCGGTTAGAAGCATAATGTTAACGAAAAAAGACTTGTAAATATCTGGATATGATTCAAAAAATACGATAGATATCTCATTTTTTCCCCAAAATCTCCAAAAAATGAAAAATGAATAATAGAAGTTGTGTTTTTTAAGTGAGAGGGTATTATGGTAAAAACATTAGTAAAAGAGGGGTGCCAGGTAAAAGTCAAGGGATGGCAGGAAAAATTCTCCTTAAATTGTGTAAAATCCCAAAACATTAAGGAACATTTCTTATTCTAAAAGAGTACTACTCAGTACATTGAGGCAAATGAACTAGATCACTTTGATTGTCTTCCACTTACTCCCATTATAAATTTATTGGTACCATCTCAACTAAACTTGTAAAATCTTCTTGTTAGATTATCCATTTTATTAAAAAGTTTGGACTATCATTTTTTTTTTGTAAATAGAGGATTACTTTTTAAGGGAACTGTTCAACACATCTCATAAGTTACTCACAATAATACACTCTACCAAAAATTCAAAAATACCTCTCGAACTCGAATTCTAAAATTTAGACACACTTATTACACAACAAACCCTTTGTGGAACACACCAACGATAGAGTTAAAAAATATGGACTTCGGAATCCGTATTAGTGGAGATTGGACTCCGGAAGCTTTTGTTTAAGTATTCACACCTTCCCCAACCCGCCCCCCCTCCCTTTTTTTTTTGCAAACAAAGTAAAACTAGAGAGCTTCTCCTCATTTGCGCTCTTAGAGCTTGTGGCATCATTTTTCAAGCATTCCTAGAGCTTCTATCTATTGCATTGAAGCTAAGCATGTCTCTACTCAGTTGGGTGAGAAAATAGAGTAAAAAAAAGTCTAGAGGGGGCAGGCGGGGTATGGATAGACAAAAAAAAACTTCAACTGATTTTTCAGAAATAAAATATCAGAGGTCTTACAAACTTTGCACGCAGAAGGTTTTAAAACGAAAATATGAAGATTGTATTTTTATTGGAACTTGATCACGTTAACACTGAATCAATTCACAAACACCAAAGATGGCTTTATGAGGTGTGTTTGTACAATGATTCAGTTTCAATGAATTCTAACCTCAACAGTTTCTAAGAATATAATCACCATAAAAGCTTGATTAGACACCAATTCTAACAAAACATAACCTTACGTAATAAATCACTAGCAATTTAATAAATGGTAAACTACGCTAAGAATTGAAAACCTAAGCATGCAATATCCTACGAAAATTAACTGCGAGAGTGAGAGAGATAGAGAGTACACCAGGACTTATAATGCTTCGACGTTTTCCCTCGCTTTGCCTACTGCACTCTTCAATGGTTTCCCATTGGAACCTGCTTGTTCCTTTTTATTTTAACAAATATTGCAAGAGTTCATACAATCATTAATCCATAATAGTGTTGAGAAAAATAAATCTCTTATCTGGATCTTAACTTGTATACATCGTAATTTGAAACTCTTCTACATAATCTTTACTCAATTCACGCTGCTTGAATCTTCCAACTTCACCAATCAGCTCCAAGCCTTCATGTGTAGAAATAACCCGTTGATCCTACCGATTCCTTGAGCGATGAACTGTCTGAAGATGTGATATGAATTCTACCTTGTCCGTAGGCTTCCACACAGTCATTACCAAATTAATATGGAGAGAAAAACTTCTTCTTTACAATGGAATTTGTCAGCACCAATGACAACAATCTCAATCTTGCAAGCTACCTAAAAGTCTCAACCAAATCTTCAAGAATGATTAGTTTCAAGGCGATATCTCCCTCAATCAACTACAATGTCTCACGATCAATATCTAAAATCAAACTAGAGGTTGAAGATGCAAGAATTTTGTTGCAAGAGTATTTGAACTTTCAAAAAGAAAAGTGTGTTAATTTCATAATATCGCAATGCATAAACATTGTAATATTGTGTACAATTGTGTGTGTAAAATGATGACAAAAGGATTTTATATGTGCTTGAGATTAAGCATAAAAATGAATGGAAAAAAGTTAGTTACATTTGAATCAATAGAATTTAATGATTTGAGTCAAACGAGTAAGTGAAGTGGAACAAGAATGCAAACTGATTTTCACCCATTTCTCAGCTGATTCAAATCAAGAACAAAGCATATTTCGAATCAGAAAGCCCGTGATTCAAATTAAGTGTAAATTCTTATTCGAATCAATTCAAACAATGCTAAAAGAGAAATGTGGAAAAAAATTCTGATTCGAGTCAGGTGTAAAGCCTAATTCAAATCAAATCAAGCAGAGGTGACCCAAATCATTTTGATTCTAATAAAGTGTAAATTTTAAGCGAATCACAAAGCTGACTGATTCAAATCAAGTTAAAAGTATTACTCGAATCAGAATGTTTGAAAAGTTTCTGTTTTCCTCTTTCCAATTTGATTCGAGTCAGGATATGTACATGATTCGAATTATGCACACAAATATCAATTTCATGATTTTTGAAATACTTCGAGATTTTTCTTTCCACTTAACTTAAATTAATAACACACATGGTTCTTATTTCACTTAACCATGCAATTGACTAAAAGTATCATGATCAAGTTCAAATATAACCATTGGTTTATGCATGCTAAAAAACAAATTGATTCAAACATGATTCATAAATGATGTGCAATTGTGAAGGAGACTCAATAAACGAAAGTAAATGAAAATGAAAGTGATAATACAAGCAACAAAACCACTATATTATGCCCCCCTGAATGTATTAGGGACATGCAACTACATTCTTCCCCTTTTTGATGTTTGGAAATCTTTCACTTGGAATTAAGTCGACTTTGAGCCAAATGCAAAAACGCTTGTGCTCCCCCTAAAATACTGCACATAAACTATAACATAAAACACTTAAAATAATTCTAGACTCACATTACAACCTCTCCCCCTTTGACAACATAAAAAGATATAGATCAAAATGAGTTTCAAAACCAAATAATCAACCATAAACAAATAAGTCCAGATAAACATATGAGCTAAACAACGAAGAAGAATATACAACAACAAAGATTGGATACATAACACGAAGATAAACATGCTACATGCAACCAAATGCAAATGAACATGCAACAAAATTCTATAACATACAATTATGTGATCAAAACTATCATATAAAGAAATGCATTAACAACATATATAATGCATGAACAAGTATACAAATGTTTGAATTCATATAATTAGTAACATGCATTTAAAAAGACTTAAATGTAAAGAAGAACAATAAAAAACATATGCTAGAGATGAATGAGTAAAGGAAGGATGGTAATAAGCAAACTAATAAATATATCTAGAATAACAAATGTACAATGATATAAAACCGAATAAAAGGGTTATAGAGACATACGAATGTAGTCGATAAAAGTATGATTTGCTACAAAATAATGTTAGTGAAAACATAATATACATAGAAAATGAAACTAAAAAAAATTCTCATTCTATTCAAAGCATGAGGAATATAAGATTCCCAAATCCCTAAAAATCTTGTTAAAAGGTTCTGATAATAATGGTTTTGTAAAAATATCAGCAAACTAACTTTTAGTGTCAATGTATTTAAAAACAACATCCCCTTTTTCAACATGATCTATAAGAATATGATGCCAAATCTCAATGTGTTTGGTCCGTGAATGAAGTATCAGATTCTTAGCGAGGCTTATTGCACTAGTACTATCACACTTAATCAGAATGCAACCAATTTTTAAATCATAATCTAGCAATTGTTGCTTTAGCCATAAGACTTGTGCATAATAACTACCAACAACTACATATTCAGCCTCGACGGTAAAAAAAACAACACTATGCTGCTTCTAACTGTGCCAAGAAACTAAACAACTTCCAAATAAGTGACATGAACCACTAGTGTTTTTCCTATCCGACCTACACCCCGCAAAAGCAAAATTAGAAAAATCTGCTAAGCTACAAGCACTAGCTTTAGGATACCAACAACCGCGTTGGGAGGTTCCGTTAAGATACCTCAAAATACATTTTACGATCTTAGGGTGAGATTCCTTAGGCGATGCTTGATATCTAGAACACATGCATACATTAAACATGATATATGGCCCACTCGCTTTTAAATAGAGTAAGGATATCCAATTATACCTCTATACCTGGTAATGTCAAAGTCCACTCCTTTCTTGTCTTTATCAATTAGCACATTTTATGCCATGGGTGTTGAGATACTCTTTGAATCTTTCATATTCAATATATTGAGAAGCTCTAAGCAGTATTTCATTTGACTTATGAAAGTTCATTCTTTGGCTTGCTTGAGTTGCAATCCTAAGAAATATGTAAGCTCTCCCATAAGAGACATATCAAATTCTTTGTGTAAAACTAGTAAAATCTTAACAAAGAGATTCGTTAGTAGAACCGAAAATAATATCATCAAGGTAAATTAGAACTATAATGAACATACTTTTCTTATGAAAAAAATTGAATGCAAAAATCATTTGATATAGAATGAATCTAATGAAAAAGATTTTAATGCAACTAAATAATTATTTTGATGCAAACGAAAAAGCAATTTTGATGAAGATGAAGAAATAATTTTGATGCATATGAAAAATAGTTGAATAATTATGGTGCGATAAAAACAATTAAGTAAAATTAAGTGCAACTATACTAAGATAAAGGATAATGAAACTATCATATCAATTACAAGAATCTAGGACTAAACTTTATGTATAAGTGACATTAACAAATAACAACACTAATATAACAGAAAGAATACAATACAACCAAAAATATAATTAGATACATCTTTCTTCACTTTGTCTTGAGAATCCATTAATATACCCAAACACTCCTACACATAATATCAATAGATAAAACTAGGTACCCAATTTTAGCAGGGTCCTCGGGAGTTAGTTAGGATACACTTAGGAATCCATGTCATTTTTCCAATGGGAACTTGAACGTTCCTAATATTACAAAGAGGACCCTTATCACCACAATAATGACAAATAACTTTAGATGAAATGCTTTTTCTATTTCTTCTAGTGGCATGAGGGTTTTTATTGAAAATCATCCATCTATCACATGAAGAGCTAGAACAGGTACAAGATAGTGAAGTAACATGAGTTAATTGTCCTTTGAGAGTTTCAATTTCAAGTTTTAAAGTTGGACATGTAACACATTCTAATTTATCTATCCTTTCAACTAAAGTGTCAAAAACCTTATACCGCTCATCAACTAGAGATGTATACGCTTCCTTAAGAGATTCTAAAACACAATTAAGAAGATTTATCTGCTCTTCAAGTTTTAAAATCATTTCTTTTTGGAGATAAATTTTCTTAAATGTATTTATAGAATCCACATACGTGCCATTAAATTCTTTCGACAATTCAGTATATGAATATTCATCATCGGGTTCAAAAGTATATACCTTTAAAGTTTCACCTTTATTACGTGCCATCAAACATTAGTTGATACACTTATCATCTGAGCTTGATCAGGAATTTGAGGAGGACCTCTCATCCTCTTCTTCCCACACGATATAGGCTCTACGACCTTTGGAGTTTTTCCTTTCATCTTGTAGAATTCATTATCTTTCTTTTATGATGTTTGGTGAGACTTAGACAATTGGTTCTAAAATGTCCCGATTTTCCGCACTCGTAACACATAATATCATCATCCTTTTTCTTGTATTCTCTCTTAGGCGGGTTAGTATTTTTGAAATTTATTAAAACTTTGTTGGAAGGTTTGATCTTGTTTCTCTTTAAGTACCTATTGTAGAGTCTGACGAATAAACCCATCTCCTCTTATTTAGGAGCTTCTTTGTTAGATTTATTTATTTTTTCCATTGAATTATTTGCTTTTGATGATGAAGCTTTCAAAGAAAGATAACATTTCTCTTTTTTCCTTTTCTATTTCTTTTTTCGACTTTGCTTCACTATCGACGAATTATTTAAGTTCATTTTTATGCTTGGCGAAATTCCCAAACAAATTTGTAATATCTAAACTATTAAGATCGTTAGATTATTTTATAGTCATAACCTTTGGTTGCCACTCCCTGCATATAGATCTCAATATTTTGTTAGTACAATCTTTATTAGAATAGATTTAAAGTTGCTTAGTTTGTTGATTAAGTGGAGGAATCTAGTTTGCATGGAATTCACAGATTTTATGGGTTCCATACGAAATAGTTCGAACTCTTTTATAAGCATATTGACCTTATAATCCTTGACGTCGTTCACTCCCTCATAGAGAGCTTGGAGAGTGTCCCACATACCTTTAACACTCATATGATGTGAAATTAAGTAGAATACTTTTGCGCTTAAAGTGGAGATAAGTATGTTCCTCTATTTCAAATCATATGAAGCCTTTTTGGTTTCATCATCCGTAAAATCCTTTGGATGTTTAACAACGTCATCATCATCCTTGGGAATAAATGGTCCCTCGATAACAACACAAATTTTTGTCAATTGATAATAAGTGTACGTACATGCTCTCTTTCCAATAAGTATAATTTTCGCCTTTAAAAACTAGTGCTCTATTATACCCTCGCATTAGACGTCATTGTCCGCCATATCTCAAAATTTTTGGAGTCAATTAGACTTAATCAAAAGACCAGATAATAATGTTAATTGTTAGGTGAGAATATGGAGTAGGAAAAAAATACAGAGGGTGGTGAATATACCAAAAAACACTTCGACTGATTTTTCAGAAATAGAATATCAAAGATGGTTTTATGATCACGTTAATACTAAATCAATTCACAAATATCAAAGATGGTTTTATTATGATACACAAAAGGTACTCAATTGATTCAGTTGTATAATTCACAAGGTGTGTTTATACAACAATTAAATTTCAAGGAATTATATCCTCAACAGTTTTCAAAATTTAATCACCACAAAAGCTCGATTAGACACCAATTCTAACAAAACCTAACATTACGTAATAAATCACTACCAATTGAATAAACGATAAACTACACTAAGAATTGAAAACCTAAGCATGCAATATCCTACAAAAAATTAAATGCGAGAGTGAGAGAGATAAATAGTACACCGAGATTTATAGTGCTTCGGCGTCCGTCCTCGTTTTTCCTACTGCACTCTTCAATGGTTTCCCATTGGAACCTGCTTGTTCCTTTTTATTTTAATAAATATTGCAAGAGTTCATACAATCACTAATCCACAATAATGCTAAGAAAAATAAATCTCTTATCTGGATCTTAACTTGTATACAACGTAATGCCAGTCTCTTCTTCGCAATCATTACTCGATTCACGTTTCTTTAATCTTCCAGCTTCACCAATCTGCTCCAAGCCTTCATGTATAGAAATCACCCCTTGATCTTACTGATTCCCTAAGCGATAAATTGTCTGAAATATTTGAGAATAACTCCACCTTGTCTTTTTCCTTCCACACTGTCACTACCAAGGTAATATGGAGAGAATAACGTCCTTTTTTTCACGGGAATTTGTCAGCACCATTGACAACAATATCAATCTTCCAAGCTAATTGAAAAATCTCAACAAAATCTTCAAGAACAATTAGTTTCAAGATAATGTCTCCCTCATTCAATTACAAATCACTCATGATCAATATCTGAAATTAAACTAGAGGTCGAGGATGCAAGAATTTTGTTGCAAGATTTTTTAAACTTTCAAAAAGAGAGAGTGTTAATTTCACAATATTAAAATGCAAAAACATTGTAAATTTGTGTCCAGTTGTGTGTGTAAAATGATGACAAAAATATTTTATATGTGTTTGAGATTAAGCACAAGAATGAATGGAAAAAAGTTAGTTAGATTCGAATTAAGAGCATTTCATGATTTGAGTCAATGAGTAAGTGAAGGGGAACAAGAAAGCAAATTGGTTTTAACCCATTTCTCAGGTGATTCGAATAAAGAACAAAGTATGCTTCGAATAAAAAATCATGTGATTCGAATAAAGATAAATTCTGATTCGAATAAATTCAAACAACTCCAAAAGAGAAATGTGGAAAAAATGTCTAATTCAAATCAGGTGAAAAGTTTGATTCAAATTACAAAGCTTCCTGATTCGAATAAAGTTAAAAGTCTGATTCCAATAAGAGTGTTTGAAATTTTTTAGTTTGTCTCTATCCAATTTGATTCGAGTCAGGATATGTACACGATTCAAATCATGCACACAAAATCTCAATTTCATGATTTTCAAAATACTTTGAGATTTTTATTTCCACCTAACTTGAATCAATAACATACATGGTTCGTTCTTATTCCATTGACTCATGCAATTTACTAAAAACATCATGATCAAGTTCAAATATAACCATTGGTTTATGCATACTAAAAAATGAATTGATTCAAACATGATTCAGAGATGATGTGCAATTGTGACAGAGATGCAATAAACGAAAGTAAATGAAAATGAAAGCGATAAGACAAACAAAAAACCTACCGCATTGGGGTTCTCCCTCTGAATATTACAACTACCTACCCCACTGCATTGCAAGTATCTAAATTTTTACTTCACTACATTGGTAAGTTACTCATTCCTTTTTCTTTTTTGATTTCACATGCACGCTTTACCTAAATAGTTTATAGGTATGATACATGAGGATTATATGAAACACATATGTTATTTTTGTTTGTCCTGAACTTATTTGTTTTGAAACTTTGAACATTAGAACTTAGGGTTTGTGCATGCTCGATTTCTGATTCCTATTTCTAATTCATTGTAGTCTGGATTTTGAAATCCAGACCCTTAGTCTGGAGAATAAAAATTGGAATTAATTGTTATCCATTTTTTGGATTGGTTAGTTTTTGTGCTTGTTCTTATTCGTTGTTGTTCGTTTATATACTTTGTTATGACATATTTATGCGCTTGTTTAATTGTATAAAAATATTTGACAACCAAGAAAGATTGAGACATGGTAGAGTAGCCCAACATTTTTCTGTTCATAGGGAGAAAGTTTAACCCTTACGACCTGTAGTTGGAAAGACTTCGCTTGTTGGTTAGGTATCATTTTCCTGAGTTTATGTGTCTCCAGCATCGTCTTATCGAATTCATGTGTTCCATACTGTCCTAAAAGCCCATATTGCCCCATATGCCCGAATGTTGCCGTGCCTTTCCTAGGAGGCCCCTTAGACATTTCGTTACGCCCTCTATATCTAGACCATGCTGATAGGAGTGTTTGAGAGGGAGAGGTAGCATTAATGTTAAATTACTATTTTAAACAGTTGCGTTATAATATTTGATCTGTATGACAATTTATGATTTTTTCCAATACCGTGATACATTAATATGGATCAGCCACAATAGGAAGGTTGCAAAGTTGGCGCATCCTGACGAGTCATAGATTTAGAATATCATGCATGTATCTAGGCTGCGTGATTTATGCATGATTGGATATGGTTACATTAACTATGGATTATTGTCTGCTTTTGTGGAGAGATGACATACATAGATGTCGTCATTTCGTCTTCCAATCAGTGAGATGACCATATCACTTGATGATGTATCACAACTTCAACATCTTTCAATCATAGGAAGATTATTAAACTACTCTAAAACTAGTAGGCCTGATGCACTGGACATAATGTTGACTTATTTGAGAGCTGACCCAGGAAAATTCCAACAAGAGATAAATGACATCAGAGGATGTTATGCTAGGTTTTCATTCCTAGTGAATATGTATGAACACTACATGGCTACAACTGTGGATGCTGATGGTGATGATGCACAAGTTGTATACCACAAAGCATATGTGCATTGAGGTTATACCTCTTGGTTTTGGTCGGCACGTCCATATTTATGGACAAAAGTGTGTCCTATGTCGACGTTATCTACCATAGATATTTCATTGACTTGGAGAGGATTCACGAGTATTAGTGAGGGAGTTCTTGTTTGGTGTACCTCTATTTCAAATTAGCCGAGGATAGTATATAGAAGACTCGACAGTTGGCAGGAAATAACTATCTATTTACCGTAATTCTTTTGCAATTTTACATAGGCAAGCCTCTGACATAGAATCATCCGATACACCATATGATGACCACTTGCCTATTACATAGGATCATCCGATACACCATATGATGACCACAGGTTTAAAAGTCATCTCCATGAAGAATTTTATGATGAATTTGAAGGTTGTAACATAATATAAAAATAGAGGTTTAAAAGTCATCTCCATGAAGAATTTTATGATGAATTTGAAGGTTGTAACATAATACAAAAATAGACAGTGGAGTTAGAAGACCCAGATGATTATTCATGTATTGTCCAAGAGATCATTGTTATAGTTTGAGGCGTTCTAGAACACCCTCCATAGCACATTAACATATACATTGTCATGGAATTCTATGTGAATTCCAAGCCTATGAAGATACAACTTTGGAAAGAGTATCTTGGATTCGAGGTGAAATGATTCCTTTTGACAAAGAATCCATCCATTCTTATGTTGAGGATAACTATGTGTCTAATAAAAATAAACTAGACCCGTTTAATGCCCAATTAGCTAAAGGAAATTAGCCAACCTAATTTTCTATCCAAAACAACATATTCTATTAAAACATGATATGCCATACTGTCATCTCACATCATTCTAATTTGGTGTAGAGTAACCGGGGGTACTTAAGGTCTTGGTTAGGAATGTTGATTTGAACAAAAAAAAAAGTTTGGGTGGTTTCTCAACCATAGAAGATACACATTGATGTATGAATTATTTTCTTATTAATAACTCTCTACATAGTTCATAAGCACCCATAGATGATTGACACTAGATGTCTTACATGACCAACCCTCTTTCAACGTCATTCATTTAAAATTCTTTTTGGGATATCTAATCAAAATGTATGTGGTAGTTCAATTTTTTATTCTATGACATACGTACTTTAGAATCAATCATAATTTAGTCTTTAATTATAATGAATTTCACATTTTACAATCATTCTTTTAGCTACTAAGCTTCTATGATAATGAATTTTACGGGAATTTACCATTAGACTTGAATCCAATGTTGCACTTTTGAATCACATAAGGATATGTATTTGTGATAACATGGAAGTTGCATGTAGAAGTTATATAAATAACTGTAAATTAATTGATTAGTGGAGTTATACACACGATGACTAACTCATCATGGAGTTATACACAAGTGGCTAACTAATCATGAGAAGAAAACTACATGTCCTATCTGTAAGTCATTTGTTATGTTAATTAAATATATAATATTACCATGTTTTTCTTATTGAAAACTATATAAAGTTTATGGAATTTATAGAGTTATATTGCGTGTCCCGTTTTTAGATATTTTTAATTAATTAACTATTAAAAAATAAATTATAAATGATAGTAATAGAAATTTTAATTAATTATTATTATTATTATTATTATTATTATTATTATTATTATTCTTATTCTTATTATTATTATTATTATTATTATTACTCAATTAATTAATTATTGTTAGTTATAATTCATTTTAGTTGCATTTATAATTAATTTGAATTTCATTAGAGACTCTCATAGTATATAAATTGAGTTTGTTTCAGTTGTAACAAAATCAAAACTAATCAATTTTCATTCGAAGTTAGTTACATTTTTTCTCTTTCTCTTCTATCATCTTCTTCATCTTCAACTTTGTGCTATAAAATTGATATTTATAACTCCGGTTCAGATTCAGGTCGGGAAACACAAGTGTACGTGAGGCGTGTGTGATTGATTTCGTTTATGAAATTCACAGTGAATTGGAGTTCGAAATCGAAACAAAATCACATTTCTTGATTCTGAAGGATTGGGAAACACATGTGTTAGTGGGATTTGAGTGAATCTGCACAAACACAAAGATGAACGGTGGAAACGGTAGCTTGAACACAAAGCTTCCAGTCTTTGATGGAAAGAATTGGAATTGATGGATGATTCAGATGCATGTGTTGTTTGGAGCTCAAGATGTTCTTGATCTCGTAAATGACAGTTACGCACCTGTTGCAACAGATGCAACCGAAGCACAAAGAAACACGCATAGAAAGATGAGGAAGAAGGATAAGAAGGCTTTGTTATATGTCTATCAGTGTGTGGATCTGAATGTGTTTGAGAAGATTGCTTATTCAACAACGACGAAGGTTGCGTGGGACACACTTATACGATGCTATGGTGGTGATGCATGAATGAAGAGGGTGAAGCTTCAGTCTCTACGAAAACAGTATGAGTATCTCAACATGAATAACAATGAGAAGGTACCTGATTACATCTCAAGAGTGATTCTGATCACAAATGAGATGAAATCTTGTGGAGAGACTCTCTGTGAACAAGTAATCATTGAAAATATACTGAGATAACTTAATCCTCAATTTGATTACATTATTGTAGCAATTGAACCCTCTAAGGACCTCAACACAATGAGAATTGAAGAGCTACAAAGTAGTCTAGAGGCACAAAAGTTGCGTCTGATTGAGAGAAACTCTGAAAGAGAGGTAGAGAATGCTCTGAAAGCATCTTCTAGTAAGAAGAATCAGAAGTAATATTGGTCAGAGGCCAAGAAGAGACATGGTGGTGGTTATCAGAAGTGAGAAGTCTCCAATTCTGATAAGAAGAAACATCAGAAGGGAAATGAGAAGTTTGACAAGAAGAAGGTTCAATGCTACTGTTGTAAGAAGTTTGGTCACTTTATTGTCGACTGTTGGTCAAATAAAGAAGGAAATATGAAGAAGCAAACATAGTCTTAGGAGAGTCTGATGATGAACATGTGCTATTGATGGCTTCTTAATCTGATGGTGGATATTTGGTAGACTGGTGGTATATGGATACTAGTTGCTCAAATCACCTAGCTGGAAACAAATAATGGATGATTAATTTTGACTCTAGAAAGAGGACAAAAATCAGATGTGCTGATGATAAGTATCTAAATGATGAAAGAATGGGAAATGTCAAGGTCAGACTCAAGAATGGACAAATTGTTCTGATCAAAGATGTTTGATACGTTCCTGGCATGAAGAGAAATTTGATGCATGTTGTAGCGGGGTATTCGTTACCTTTAGATTTATTGACTAAATCAAAAGTAAATCATACAATTCGAGTCGCCACCGCACTTCTATTTATCCAAAGGAAAGGTTAGAAAGCGAATAAAAACCGAGAAGTTTTATCAAATCAAAAACTAATAAAAATGTTAGAGATCTGGGTAAGGGGGTTGGTTATGCAATGGGAAGGTTTTAAGCACCCAAAATATCCTTAGTACTCTAAGGGAGCCCTTTTTACAAATGTTGTAAGGTAGGTTGGTATTTGTGAAAAATATTTGTGCAAACATGACTGGGGAGATGAGAGAAGAATATACAAGTTATTTACAATTTTGTGTTTGAATGGATAAACCCATTGCCTACGTACCATCTTAAAAAGGTAGGATCAAAACCTCGTAGTTCGGGGTAAAAATCTCAAAAGAAGTTTGTGAATTGATTGGTCAAAAGCCTTAAGGTCTTTTGTTATCAAATGGAGAAAACTCAACCTAGAACCACAAATCCACCATGTGAGGAGAGCTTCAACATGCTAGTGAGGGGTTAACCATATAATAAGCATGGAAGACTTATAATCCATCACTGAGGATACAGGTGAGTATTATATCAACATCTAGGATAACTCAAACCTAATAGCTAATGTTTATGAAAAGCTTTAACACAAATGGTCATTGGAACCATAAAAACAGTTTGAGTGAGTTGTACTTAAAAAATGAAAAGTATTCACAAAATAAGGTCAAAGTTGACTTAAGGTTCAATTCAAAATAAGTGTTATGAAGAGAGTTTGAAAAATCAAAGGCATAGTGCCTAGGTTTCTAATTTTGAAATCAATGTTAATGTTTGCACAAATTTTTTGGCTTGGGTTAGAGTGGAGAGAAGAAGAGAAGGGTTAGGTCCTAAACATGCAAAGATGAGGGAAGAGAAATAGAACCAATTGGAGTTCCCTTGTTGAGATCATAAAGATGATCCAAGTTGCCCCATTCCTTTGGACTTAGCAAGCAATAAGCAATTAACTCAAACAATCAAGCAAATATTCAATCAAGCTCCTAGGAATCTTCCAATTGGACTTGTCTCTCTCATTTTGGATGCTCATGACAATGGTCCTTCTAAGTAGCTCAAGTTTGGGATCCCTATCACAAGAACACACAAATAAAAAATTTCCACAATACAATAGAAGGAATGGACAAGAGCGAGTTTAGAATTAGGGGTCCTTTCAATATCATCTTCAACTAAAGGCATGAGGCCTAGTTGCTCTTTGACAATTCTAGCATTCTAAAGGCATGAGGCCTAGTTGCTCTTCAAACTCCATTTATCATAGGTAAGGTCCTAAATCTAAGTCCTTTCTCCATTTGCATTGGGTTCACACAAACAAAACAAAACAAAGCACAAGACAATAGTATATACACAATAATGTGCTCAAGTGAGCAAAAGGAAAATGGCATAAGCATAAACATGAGCTCAAGTGAGCAAAGGGTAAAGACAAATGAATTAATGAGTAAGAAACTAAATTGCATTAAAGTAAATTGCAAGAATTAAATGCTTGAAATAAAAGTTAGTAATTAGTAGTTAGTGTTAGTGTGCCATAAGGCAATTTAGCGCTATGTTAAGCAATCATAAGTGGACTAATGTAGTAGTCACACCTATTTGAGGCCGGTCAATAAAACTATAGGAAAATAAACACAAGTTAGAGACCATGACTAGTAAGCCAAACTCCTACAACTTGCCATGCCAAAAGAAAAGAAGAATGACCTTGTATGGATTTAGGTATTTTGCTTGACCAAGAAGCAACCTATCTTCAATGCAAAGCAATTCACTTGATCTTTGATCAAGATGAATTTGATTTGGATCAAAGAAGGTTAAGTCTCTCATATGTCAAGGCTAACCATCAATCATTAACTCATTGGTCAAAAAGAAAAAAAAGAAGAAGAAGATGGAAATGGAATGTACTTAATTGAAATTCAAATGACATAACCAAAACACATTGACCAAACATGAATGAGATCAACATCAATCAATGGTAAACAAAAGTGAGATGAAGCTTAGAAGTTAAGAAACAATAAAATATTTTTTGGTATTTTTTGGAATTAAAATAATACTTGTAATAAAATGAACAAATAAAGGTCAAACTTCAAATCCATTTCAAATCAACTTGGAAAAGTCCAAATGGATCATCATAAGTCTAACATGGTCAAACAAGGTTTGGCAAATTTTTTCATCATTTTTTGAAAACAGAAACTAATTTAAACAATTAAAAATGAAGAAAAATAACATAATTGAACTAAAATCTCAAATAAATCTCAAATCAATTAAGAAATTGATGAGAATATTTTTCATAGATTCATCATCATCTAAAGATGTTAAGAAAATATTTTTGGCATTTTTGAATATCAAATGGTATTTTAAATGAATTAAAAAATAACCAGAAAAGAAATAATTCACAAAAAATATTAAATGGAATCACAAAAATAATTAAAAATCATTTTTAGAAACTAGAATTTAAGAGAAATTTTTTGCAATTGGTCCCATATTTTTGTGATTCCAAATAAAGAAGTTATGAATTTTTAAAATAATTGGAAAAAAGAAAATAAAATGGAATTTCAGAAATTGCAAAAATCCACAGCGCTTGGATCTTTGTGGCGCATCTGGTGGCTGAGAAGCGCGCGCTCATGGAACACTTGAGTCAACAGCAAAGTACAAAGCATTAAATGAAGTCAGCCAAACCAAAAGCCAAGATTAGATTTGGGAACATGGATCCAATGGCCAGGAACTCATCCACGCGGGGACGGTGGTGGAAACCACCGTCTTCTCCGGTGAACCTCACTGTTCCGGCCAAAGTTGCAGGTTTCAAAACCTTCACCAAAACTCACGATCCATACATCATTCGAAAGATGGGGTGATGTACATCACCCTTGTACCCTTAGTTTCCACTCAAGATCTCTATAGAGAGAGAAATCTGAGATGGAAAATATGGTGTTCAATTTGAACTTACTCAATTCACAAAATTAAAAGCATAAACCAATTGCCTCTCACATGAGGACTTCAGAGGTACCAACCAATACAAGAAATGTTCAATATCAAGAGAGATTCGAATCAAAACAGTTTGAATATAAACCTTTGAAGTGCAACTTTCAATGGCATAGTCTGATCCAATTCTTCAGTGTAACTTGTTCTTGAAGTGACAAGGAAGCAAGGCTAAGGAATTGAAGGTCAGAGATCAACCAATGAAGTTGAAATCCGAGCTTAAAAAAATTGAGAGAAAAATCAAAATTCCTTTAATAGAGGGTTGGGATTTCACTTGTGCAGAGCTTCAGGCGCCTTTAGGTTGAAGTTTGAAGTGAGTGAAGCATTCTATTTATAGCCAAAGGTGATGCAATGCCATGAAGAATTCGTGTGCATGTGAAGTTGGGTCCTCCATGCATGGGCCTGTACAGGCGCATGGGAGGCCCAAAAGCAATTGCAATTGACTGCTAATCATCAACCAAATGGAAATGGACGTGCAAATTTCATGATATCAGCTTGTGCATGGAATTTTTATATGTTGTGCATAATTGAACCTAAAACATTTCCTCTTCGAAAATGCCATTTGCAAAATTGAAACATAGGCATGTGGGTAATGGTTGGAAAGGTCTTGACATAAGGAACAAATGTTATGTTGAACAAAAATCCATTTGGATTTGGGAAAATATTGAAAGCAGGCCATGAAGTTCAATGTGCAAAACATGTAATGGAAATTTTGCCAAAATGGACCAACTTCAAGCCCTCTTATTTCAATGATTCAAGCCTCAAATGACAAAACCTTCAATATCAAAGTTGTAGATGTTTTCAAAAAAATAAATTTGGACTTAAATTTTACATCATTTGGATTTTTTATGAGAAAGTTATGGGCACTTGAAGTTGGACTTTTTCAAATTTCAATGACTTTGGTCCAAAGTGACCTATAATATTTTGTATTATCACATGTACTTATTTTATGATTATGAAATTTTGTCCAACATAAAATTTGAAAGGAACATCTTAAAATTTCCAATTAACTTGGTCCCACCTCAAAATCATAAAAAATGATGGAGTTAGGTCCTTGGGAAGTTGACCCAAAAATAGGGTTTCAGTCAAAATGACCTATAATGTTTTGAAATGAATGATAACTTTACAAGTTTCAAATGTATTTTTTATGAACATGAAAGTTTTTCATATGGTTCTTAAGAACATTATTTCTATTGGGGTCATCTTCATTTGAAAAACACATCAAAAGTTAGGTCTCAGTGGATTTCAAAATAGTCAGATGAATTGACTGATCAACTTCTCAAGTCCAAACTTCAAATCTTGATGAATGAATGATTGAGGACACTCACATAAGCTCATATATGCATGAAATGATTAATGAAAGAACTTCCCTTGATTGTATTTGATCATAGGTTGAGGTTGCTTCATGAGCAAGGCACAATCAATGCACAGTTGAATTAGGGTTTCCTTGGGAAACAATCCTCAAGCCCTTTGGTTTATCTTGATCAAATTGACAAATTGAGATACTTGGGAGACATATATGATGATTGAGAGCTTTGTGAACCATTTTCATGCTTGCTTTCAACTTCATCTGGCCACATCAATGAGCATATGGGCCTCCTAGGAGCCTTGGATCACATGATTGCTTGAGCTTCAAAACAAAACAAATTAGTGACATATTTTTGTGCTTTTGGTTAGTAAAAAAATAAGAAAAGCAATAATATACAATTCAAGCATGCTTGGTGGTCTCAAACTAACTCACACAAGTCCCAACCCAAGGGTTAAGGAGCCAAGATGCTATGATCCTTGAGGAAAATGTAATGAACAATGATATGATGCCGTGAGGGATCTTAGGGTCAAAATTAGGGTCTTACACATGTATGTTAACTAATTGAGAAGAAGGGTTTATCAGTTACTATGAAGGATACTCTCTTGAAGTTGTATGATTGTGATCAGAATCTGATTATGTAGTATGAACAAGGAAGCAACATAACATTCAAGGTGAATGAGGAAATAACTTAAAATAAATGCCTTAGTGTAGAAGGTGGTAGTGAGATGTGGCACAAGAGATTATGGAATCTTAACTTCAGAAACTTAGGGCATTCGAGTTTTAAGAAGATGATACATGGAATTCCTAAGATTGTGAAGGATGATAAGTCATGTAAGATATGCATGAAAGACAAGCAACCTAGATTTAGATTTGCATAAGAAGTGGATCCAAGAGCAAAACATGCTTTATGAATAGTACATTATGATGTATGTGGACCACTTGAAGTACCTTCACTTGGAGGAGACAAGTACTTTGTGTCATTTTTTGATGAGTTCACAAGAATGACATGGGTAACACTCCTCAAGTTTAAGCATGAGGTGTTTGCTGAGTTTCAGAAGTTCAAGGTTAAGGCTGAAAAATTGAGTGGTCAGAAGTTGAAAATTCTCAGAACTGATGATGGAGGTGAGTACAACTCTACAAGGTTCAAGAAATATTGTGAGGAGAATGGAATTTAGAATGAGGTTACTACTCCATACACTCCTTAACACAATTGTCTTGCTGAAATAAGAAACAAAATTTTGCTTCATATGACAAGGAGCATGCTGAAGAAGAAGAAGAAGCTCCCTCACACCTCACACCTATTAGGGAGAAGCTGTTTCCACAACAACACATGTGCTAAATAGGTGTCCAACCAAGAAGCTGAAGGAAATTGTTCCATTTGAGAAATGGACTGGAGATAAGTAAAATGTGAACCATCTAAAGGTATTTGGTTATGTTTGTTATAAATATGCCCTAGATTCTAAGAGAAGGAAGTTGGACGATAAAAGAAAAGTTATGGTGCTTGTAGGGTACCACAATACAAGTGCTTATAAGCTATATTATCCTGTTACTAACAAAGTTGAATTAAGAAGAGATGTCATTGTGAAATTATCAGAAGCATGGAATTGGAACAAGTCTCAATCCAACTCTGGTATATTTTTAACACCAACCTCTGAAGATATTTCTGACTCCGAAGGAGAATCTGCCTCTGAAGGAGATTCTGAGTCTAAAGATGAGTCAGGGTATGAAGGTGACTCTGATGCTGAAGGTAAGTCTGACTCTGGAGGTGAATTTGATTTTGATCCAGATTCTGATGATAATCCGGACTGTGGTGGTAATCATACCTCTGAATGTTGTCCAACCTTTGAAGATAGTCCAACATCTGATATTGTTCCAGCATCTGAAGAAGATTCTGAACAAGTTCAGAGACCAAAAAGAATCAGAAAAATATCAAGAAGATTTGCAAAGTTTGACATGTTGCATGATACTAAGGTAAACTATGAAGGAGAAGTCATTCAGTGTGCCATGTTGGTAAACTCTGAACCAATTAGTACTGAGGAAGCTCTCAAGAAGAAAGTCTGACTGAAGGCCATGAAATAAGAACTTGAGGCTATAGAAAGAAACAAGACTTGGAAGTTGACTTAGCTTCCAAAGAACAAGAAATCCATTAGTGTGAGATAGGTTTACAAGTTAAAACTTAAGCCAGATGGATCAATTATAAAACACAAAGCAAAGTTACTAGCTAGAGGATTTCTTCAGAAATCTGGATTAGATTACTTTGAGGTGTTTGCACCTGTAGCTAGACATGAAACAATCAGATTGGTGATTGCTATAACTGCTAATAAAAATTGGCCTCTGATGAATTTAGATGTGAAATCTTTATTTCTAAATGATCCTTTACAAGAAGAAGTTTATGTATCACAACCTCCTGGATTTGTGAAAAAGAATAAGGAAGGGATGGTGTACAAGTTGCATAAAGCCTTATATGGACTGAAACAAGCACCTAGAGTCTGGAATTTGAAAATTGACTCATTTTTTAAGCTTCAAGGATTCAGAAAATGTGAGATGGAGTGTGGTGTTTATGTTCAACATATATCTAATAACAATATGATTTTGGCGTGTCTCTATGTTTATGACATATTTCTAACAGGGAGCTGTTAAGATGAGATAGCTAAGTTGGTGCTGATGAATGAGTTTGAGATGACTGATATGGAAATATGGTATATTTTCTAGGGATGGAGATTTTGTACTCTGATAAGGGTATAATTTTGCATTAGCTAAAGTATGATCTTGAGCTTATAAAGAGATTTGAGCCAATAAATTGCAACTCTGCAATCACACCTGCTGAAACAAATCACAAGTTAAACTCTGACGTATATGCTACAATTTTTAAATAGTTGATGGGCTAATTGATAATGTAGATGCTGCAATTTTTAATTAGTTTTAGCATGCACCGACATTAACCAATTTAAAATCGGGCGGAGTGGGACTTACTTATTAGAGGACTAAGGTTGAAAAATATTATTACGTCCAATTTTATGACGGGCCAAGGGTTTGATTGGTTGATTAACCAAATTATTATTAAAAACATAATAACTAAATAATTCAGAGAAATAACGCAAAAGTGTAGAAATAGAAAATAAAAATAAAAACTATTCAACAAAATTAAATTGTATAACTACTTTAACAAACAAATATAGAAATTATCATTTAAATTCCATGATTTAGAATATACAAATTTTGAATAAGTCAACAAAAGATTCAAAATAATAAGTTAATAGATTGACTTGATTGATTAAATAAAACAAAAATTTTTTGGTTGCTACTAAATGTAGGGGTGTACGTGGGTCGATTTGGATTTTGTTTGGCTAAACCCAATATCCAAATCATATATGACACTCCAGTTTGGATAAGGTAAAATAGAGGATTGCTTTATACATCCTAAACATTGCTTCCCCACCCAAGTCGAAAACAAAAACTACCCAATAGAATTTGGAAATGCTTTTTCGGACACACCCTACATTCGTTTTGAGCCAAATCCTATGGTTATGTTAAAAAAAATACGAAATTGCATCTTTGTGTAACTTACAAAAAATGAATCTCTGGAAACTATTTTAATCAAATATGCACCATAGTCTCTTCTCCTTCATCACTTCTCAAAATACTTTCATCTCTCAAAACCTCTCAACTCTCAAACTCTCTAAACTCACAAACTCTCAAACTCATTAGCACACTTCCAAGTTTCTATCATCAACGTTTAATCTATTAAATAGCTCAGCATCAAACTCACATTTTGTAAGTTTTTTATTTCTCTACACTTTTTGATTTTAAAATACTCACTTGGCACTCTATTAAACAGTTGGTATGCCGTAAGTTGTTTTGAAAATTTGTTGTTGTTAATAATGCTTGTTATGTTCTTGTCATCCTCATCAAGAGTTCAAATAAAAATTTTGTTTTCAACAAAATTCAACAAACATGAGTGGTAATGATAAAACTCGGACGAAATGCACGAGGCAAAGGTACATGTTTTTAAAAGCTTTGTAGAATGATAGCATGATTGTGAAATATGTGATTCTTGCAAAATCATTTCATGCTTCAATTTTACAAATCACATACCTTCTTACTTGAATCATATAGCCTAAAAATTAGAAAAAGTGAGGACCCTTCCATTGTACACTAATAGAAGTCATTGCTAATAATCCTTGATTGAAACTCGATTGACTCATGTGGAACCTAATGGTTATTTTTGAAATTTTTGTGGAGCAAAAAAATAATCAAGGTCAAGTCTTATGTTTGAGGAAATCCACTCAACCAAAAAGCCTCAACATAACCCGGTGAATTGAGTGAACTTTTGAAAAACCGGTGTAACCCAAGAACATCAGTTGAAACAAAAGAAAACTAGCCTTGAGATTTCAAGAGTGAATCAAATAGAATTTGAATTATCAAAGAACAAGTCACAAGGCTCATGAAGAACCAAAACCAATTCATGAAAAATTGGTTTCAAGCAAAACAAAAAGAAAAATAATACTCTGGAAAAAGAAGAAAGAAAAAGATAAAGTTGGGGAGAGAATATAGATCATGATTAAAAAAGAGAATGAAAAAGAAAAACATAGTCTCTCAAAATACTTGCAACTAAAGAAAGATGAGAATTCAAAAGAGAAATCAACAAAAGGGTCATATTTTAGCTTTAGGAAACAAATCCTACTCACAAAACCAGGCTAAATGCAAAACATAGTAAAAGCCTTGAGAATTATGCTCACAAATTGTTTCAAAAAGAAATTGTCAAGGTGAAAATATGAGTTGATCAAAATGTTGACAAGGTTATTAATGATAGTTCAATTTACCACCAAATAACTTCAAAGAAATCTTCATCAATTTTATGAGGAAGAGAGATAGGATGATTCAAAGAAAGATATATGGTTTGCTTTAGTTGATTTCATAAAATGATCTTGTGCATAGAAGCACATTATTGCATAATCATGCTTTGATCCTATCAAGGTGAAAAAGGAACAAAGACCATTTGCAACAAGCATCTTCCATTTGAACCATATCATCTCAGAAAATGATTGAAAAAAGAACTATATAATTGATGATCTTGATTGAGGACAAACAAGAATTCAAGTTGAGGAGAATTTCATAAATGCTCAAAAATGGATAATATTTACTTATGAAAAATAGCATTTATCGAATTAAGGAAACACTTATTCATGAAATTATACACACTTTGTCAAGAAAATGATACTTCTAATAATGTGTGGTTAATTATTACAGGAATATATCAAAGGAAGGAAAAAGCAAAGCAAAAAGCATGTCCTGTTTCGCTACACGAAATCTGGTTCGCTTAGCGAAACCAAGTCAGAAGTAAAAGCATCTAGGTTCGCTAGTAGCGAGTAGCAGCGAAGAGACAACGAAGGCCCGATTCGCTAAGTGAGCTCTGGTCCGCTTAGAGAAACCAAGTCAGAAGTAAAACATCCCAGTTCGCTAGCAGCGATGAGCAGCGAAGAGGTATCTAAGGACCAATTTGCTAAGAGATCTCTGGTTCGCTTAGCGAAACCAAGTTAGAGGCAAAACATCCCAGTTCGCTATCATCGAAGGAAGTTTTCTTAGCAAATTATACTTCACTTAGCGAAGTTTGGAGGCTCCTGGAAGGCGGTTTGACAACTCAAAACTTAGTGGAAAAGAAAGGAAGTTCGCTTAGCGAAGTTTGGCGGCTCCTGGAAGGCGGTTTTACAACTCAAATCTTAGTGGAGAAGAAATGATAGTTCGCTTAGAGAAACTTCATCTTGCTAAGGGAACTCAGGTGGCCATAACCATTATAAAAAGGGACCAAGAGCAATGCAAAATAGAAATCTGGTTTTATTGATAACAGTTTATAATAGTTATTATATTATGGGTTGTAATAGACACTTAGGGGAGGGAATAGAAGAATCGAGTTGGATACGCATCAGGGATCGAGGAATTGTCATTGATGCTCATTCATCTCCAATTCTTCCTTTTTTTACAAGCTACCATGAAAATGGCTAGCTAATCTCCCTCTCTTGCTGGGACAATTAAACCCTAACAAGGACAATTTCCAACGCTGCTTCGTTACACTCTTAGGTTTAGAAATGGTCTTTAAATAGTCCTAGAAAGGCATGGGCTTCGGGTTTGATCAACAGCAGATCCAAGGACTACTGCACAATCTTCTGCATATTTGATTCCAATCATATCAGATATTTCCTAAAATGTTTTGACATCCTTACTTCGGAAACAAGGCAAAGCATAAATCGTCCTTTGCTTTAAAAGACATGTTTCTTGAACCATACAACGCGTGAAATAAATCTTCAAAGGATATTCAGATATCTCACGATAGAAATAACTCTTTGAAGAAATTGAGAAAGGGCACACTCCGACGTTGAACCAGCATGTCAGGACATCTTGTCCAACATCTTGCTTGAATACATGTTTTTTCAAAATGTAGCCAATCACTACACACTAGACTTAACATTAAGTATGATGATTTATGGACCAAGACAACCTGGAAACGACATAGATGTTTATCAAAGTCCATTAATTGAGGATTTAAAACTTTTGTGGGATAAAGGTGTTGACGTTGATGATGCATATTCTGGTGAAAAGTTTAAGATGCGTGCAATGTTATTTTGCACAATCAATAACTTTCCTGCATATGGTAATTTGGCTAGATATAGTGTCAAAGGACATTAAGCGTGTCCTATATGTGAATCTGATACCTGTTTTCGCTAGCCATGGTTTGGAAAAAAGACTATTTACCTTGGGCACCAGAAATTTCTAAAACCCAATCATCCTTATCATAGATTTCATAAGGTTTTTAACAGAGAACAAGATTTTGAAAGCGCTCTTAAACCTTTAACTGGAGATGAAGTTTATCAACAACAAGAACACCTTATTGTTGTCTTTGGAAAGAATAAACACGGTCTCGTTGAGATAAATATTTGGAAAAAGAGATCGGTGTTCTTTGATCTTCCATATTGGTTTGGACTCGATGTAAGATATTGTCTTGATGTGACGCATGTGGAGAAAAATGTGTATGATAGTTTGATATGAACACTTATAAACATTCCAGGCAAGACTAAAATAATAAGAATTCTCATTTAGACATGGTGAAGATGGGTATACAACAACAACTGGCTCTAGAAGATAGAGGAAAAAGATCCTATTTTCCTCCAGCATGTCACACTCTATCTAAAAAGGAAAAGAAAAGTTTTTGCGAGTGTTTGTATGGTATCAACGTTTCCCAAGGTTACTCTTAAAACATAAAGAAACTTTTATCAATGAAATATCTCAAGTTAATTGACTTGAAATCACATGATTGTCATATCTTGATGCAATAACTTCTACTAGTGGCTTTCTGTGGCATCCTTCCAAAAACCGTTAGAGCAACTATAACCATATTATGCTTATTCTTCAAGTCTATATGTAAAAAAAGTTCTTGATTTTAAAAAATTAGATGA
This sequence comes from Lathyrus oleraceus, assembly GCF_024323335.1. Lineage (NCBI taxonomy): Eukaryota > Viridiplantae > Streptophyta > Magnoliopsida > Fabales > Fabaceae > Lathyrus > Lathyrus oleraceus. Next base: position 70,983,238 of record NC_066585.1, read on the forward strand.
ATTAGAAGAAGAGGTTGCAATAATATTGTGTCAATTGGAGATGTATTTTCCTCCATCATTTTTTGACATTATGGTTCACTTACTTTTTCATCTAGTTACAGAAATCAGATTTTGTGGTTCAGTTTATTTAAGGTGGATGTATCCTATAGATCGATACATGGAGATATTTAAAGGATATACGAAGAATCATCACTGATCAGAAGCTTCAATCATTGAAAGGTACATCACATAAGAAGCTCTTGAGTTTTGTTCAAACTATTTGTCAGAAATATAGTCTATTGGAATTCCAAAGTCTCGACATGCTGACAGATTTGAAGGTAGAGGTACTCAAGGTTTAAATATTAAGTCAATGAATTGGGATGTAGTACTTGAAACACATTTCTATATATTGAATAATCTTAGTTTAATTAAACCTTACATAGCTACACACAAAAAAGTTATAAACAAACAAATATTCCTGAATGAATGACAAATGGTTGTTGACACGACATAACAACAAATTCATAAGTTGGTTTAACAAGTGGATTTTTAATGATGATTGTGCATCCGGAAAAATTAAATGATTGTCGTACATGCCCTAATGTACTGTGATAACTTGGACGGCATGTGACATTTCTAATTATTCCTTTTATACAAAAGCGAAAGATGATCGAAGTATAATGCAAAATAGTGGGATTATGGTTAGGACCGAATCCATGTATTTCTCTAGTTCGAAATATAAGAATCATATTTTGGCAACCACCGCGTTCTATGGTGTCATTGAGGAGATTTTGGAGATTGATTATGTTACTTTCAAAGTGCCTTTATTGACCCAAACGTTATATTTCACTATGGTTGTTTTCTTTACCCGTTGTTATACGTAACGCGCTACCTAACTTATAACCACGACCACTCGCTCGTTGTGGAAACCAACTTACATACAATCACACGCTACCTAACAACGGACGTGAAACCGTCATTATATGTGTTTCACAACTGCCATTATATGTGTTTTCCGTAGTAGTGTGTGTTGATCTAATAAGACTGTCCCACCTCAAAATCCAAATGATTGTATTATGCATATTAGATGACTTTCAAAATCATAACACTTTGTTCAAGTTTATTTGAAACCAGGATGCCCTATACCACTTACATTAGTGTGGAGTGGACGATTCATTCAACAACAAAAGCTGAGACTTGGCTGGACCAATTTCTGAAAAGGATGCAAGAGTTTGCCAAATTGAGCAACATTAAAAGAGAATCAAATTCACAAAAGTCAAAGGGGATACCATTCATACTTATAGATATAGTCGGCCATAAATATTTCGATTCGTTTTAGTTTTTCGCCAAAATTAAGTGTATGTAATCGTGTATTAATATTAATGAAGTGTAACATATACAATTTCAAATATTTTAATATATTTTGATGTTTGCCAAAAAATTGTTCATTTGCCAAACAAAACACACAAGTTATGTTTTCTACCTGGTTTAGGAGAGGTACCGGAGATGTATTTCCGGAATAAGATGATAGGATGGTACCGAAAATTTATCTATGGAATCAGCACTGATACATGGTAGAATTTTTTAGATTCACATTTGTCTACAACTTCTATAAATTTAGACTCTTGTTTTTTATTTCATACAAAGAAAATGTCGCAAATGTCACTAATAAACATCATAAGGTATGTCGCAAATGTCTCATTCTCCAACGCGACACCCGAGCAAAAGTTTAAGATCAATGAATACACCTCTTTTGCAGATCTGCAATACGAAATGCGCAATCTCCTACCTTACGGAAATAATAGAAAAATTGTGAAGCTCGAGTACCGTTCATCGTCCATTAACAACGAAGACAATATTGAGTTCAACAATTATGAGCTCAAGACGGATGCAAATGTAAAGGTTATGTGGAATACATTTTTTCATTTCGAAACAAAAGTTCCGATCGAGTTGGAAACGACGATTTCAAAATCGTTGAAGATATTGTGAAGATGTTGAAGCGTACACCTAAATATTAAAATGTAATGTTTGATTTTATGTTGACATCACCTATGTAATGCTGATTTTAGGTTATGAATGATAATTTTATTTTGTCAAAATACAACTTTCTGATTTTCTACTTCTGTTTCACAATGTTATAGAAATGCATCTACGGACAAATTCCAGAGATGCATCTCAGGGTAAAAAAAGACATACTCCTAAAACGTCACTCAAAATTGACATAAATTGTATGTCTCTGAAATCTAAAAACATTTTAATATTTTTACGTGATGCCTTAATAATATATGAGTCATTAAAAAAATCCCTAAATAACAATACTGAACAAAACACAAAATTTCTCCTATCTAACAACTCAACAAATATAATTAAATAAGTTCCACTAATAACTCTAATTCAAGTTATTATATTTCAATAATATTTATTTACTTAAACTTTAAATTCAGTAAAGTATGTCAAAGAGAAAAATGATTCTTATGTTTCAATAAATATACTTAAATAAGTTCCACTAATAACTCTAATTCAAATTACTATATTTCAATAATATTTATTTAATTAAATAAATTTTAATAAATTTTATTCAGTAAAGTATGTCAAAATAAAGAGAGAAATGATTTCTATGTTTACTATTACTCCAAAATCAGTGTCGCACTACATTAGTTGATAGAAACTAGAATTTGAGGCGACGGATCAAGTTTCCAAACTCTGATACTATCTATTCTAGAATAAGTGATCAAATTAATTATTTTACATAAATTTAAAAAATAAATAAATAAGAGAAAATATTTTTACTAAACACCTGCCAATTATTAAGAACGATAAAAACAATACTGTATTAATTAAAAAATATAATTAAGAAATATAATTGAAAAAAATCATTGAAAATTAAAAAGGATCATTTTTTTAAGACACTTTTATCTTTTATTTTACATGTGGGACGAAGCAGTAATGCATAAGTATCACGCACGTGGGAAAAGAAAATGCAAAGTGAAAACATCATGCATAATGGTAGCAATCAATGGTTGGTTACATTGTTTTCAATCTTTTTAGACGTTGTAATAAAAGAATGACATCGTCTTCACAAAAGTCACCATTAACACAAACTTTCTATAAACATATAATTTCTTGTATACGAACTTTACACAGGAATGCTGAAAACAGAATGATTTTGTTCAGACGGGTGGTTTCTGTGGTTCACAAGTGATTTGATGAAAGCATCTCCAACTCACAAATTGTCTTCACAATATAGAACAAGAACAGACAACCTTCTTGGATGAATCATCAATCTTCTTTTCTGTTGAGGAAACAAAAATGCAAATATCAGATCCAGCTGCTAACATGAAGAAGTTGGTTCTGAGGCGAACCCGGTTTGATTTTCATGCCAAATAGTAAACATAGCAATAAATTAAAGACAAAAGCCGACACCTTACATGTCAGTGTCGCTAAAGAAAGATGCATTCCCAATAAGAAATTATGGAACTTACCAGCTTTAGATTTTGCTAGAGATGGCTGTACAACAACATGCATGATTATAACTCCCCCCGCAATATCGCCAAATGGTGCTTTACACTGACCGACAGTCTTGTTGTTTTCCAAGATTTTACCAGAACTAATCAATTTCACTTCATTTGCTGACTTTGGCAGGACTGTTTTGCCTACAATATGTGAAAAGTACAACAAATAAAATGAGGGAACACATGAGATGAGAGAACCCGTGCCATGTGTAATCTTCAATAAGTTGTAGAAAAGAACCCAAAGAGAACATGATTAATCATCATAACAGCTAACTGAATAAGTAAATGTTGAAAACCTGTTAGAGTTAAGAATAATCACAAGGTCATAATATAACCGTCAATATCAACTTAATAAAAATGACAGTCATGTTTATTCTACTGTTCAGCTATAAAAGCAACCAGATTGTAGTATGAATCGAATATGTGAAGGCCTGCAATTTTCCTTGAAGAGATTGACGACAACTGTCCAATATAAATCTCCTTACTTAATGTTTAAAATGAGTATGTTTAGCATATTTTTCACATGTTCAGTGACCTTCAATCGTATCAAGCTCACTGGAAAACAAAATAGATTCTAAAATGCTTTGGAGACCTGGTTGAAGTTGATTCCTTTTATGATATAGGTGTCCCCAGTCCTTTTTTAGTGAGCCACCAAGATTGACCAGAAACTGATGGGGAAAAAACTTAGTCGTTATATTCTTGGAAAGGGTTTAAGACAGATGTAAGTTGTTCAAATAACAGGGTTCTAATTGTTATAGGAATCGTAATGGTAAGGGCTTTTACTAGTGGCATAAGTGTTTGAGCTGGAATATCAAAATTGTTGTAATTTTAGACAGAATTTTGTAACATATACACACAGTCAACATCTTAGTTTTGTACCATGTTTGTTGACTGAGCAAAGTCTACAACTACCACACTCTTAGCTTGCAGCTTGCTTTCTAAGAAATTCCCTCACTGAGTTACAAAATCTGAAACTCCTTTTATGAGGCTTTCCTCTTCGTTGTGATCATTGTCTAGTAACTGTGCCCTTGTTGGCTGAGTACCAACTACGACTACCACACTTTCAGTTTTCCCTCCTATCTATGGCTTCAATGAACCATTCCAGCTAACACTAGTAGTTGTGTACCCGTGTTCCCTTTTCTACCATGTCTTTTCTCTTTTCCCGCTGATGCCAGATCTATTTCCTTACCTTCATGGACCTGACTCATCAAGCCAATGCCCCCTTTGATGTCCTAAATGAATATTGATACAGACAACAGACTGACAGTGGCAAATGACAGTCCCATAGTATTTTATTCTATTAAGAAAGTCTAGCTTTAAACACAACCAAGAGCCACATGCCTGTTTGTATGTCTGAATGAAAATTATATTTTACTCAATTCAGCTTATTAGTTTTAATCAAAATTCAAAACCAAGTGCTACATGCTTGTTTGCTTTGTGTGAATGAAAATTATAGTCTATTCTATATAGATAAATTTTAAGCAAAACAAGAGACGCATGTTTCTTCTTTTTTCTGTGTGAAAGAAAATTTTGAAGAAAAACTTGTTTCCTCTCCTCATTTTTCCGGCTACACACCCAAATAAATCCACATTCATACCCGTGAAATGAAAACAAATGACAATAGAAAAAGTAAGCATTTTTGCAACACTGATAAAAAAATAAAATTGAAAAAGTAAGCTAAGAAATAAGAATGTACAACTGTAACAGCACACAATCTACTGTCCTCGACCAAAAGGAAGCAGAAACATAAAACGGGCTTGACTTGGACGATATAGTTCAGAGTTTAGTCAACACAAGGCAACTACAGCTATTAAAAAAAACACAAGACAACTACGATTTTCTTGATATCATAAATCTCATGATTTCAATAATAGCTATAGTTTCTGAACCAAACAAGTTGGCAACCTCACACATTGATACAACCAACAAACGACAAAGCACTCCCAAATCTTCGCGAACTTTTAATAAAAAGTAAAAACCCTGAACTGAACAACTCTACTAGCTTTTAAAATCACATTCACATACGACACAACCATTAAACATTCTCAAATCTTACCGAACTTTTAATAAAAACACTGAATTCAATAACTCTACTAGCTTTTAAAATCACTTTCACATACAACACAACCAGGAAAGACAACATTACCAAATCTTCTCAAACTTTTAATTAAAACGGCGAATTCAACAACTCTACTAGCTTATAAAATCACATTCACATACGACACAACCATGAAAGGCAAAACATTCCCAAATCTTCGTGAACTTTTAATAAAAACACCGAATTCAACAACTCTACTAGCTTTTAAAATCATATTCACATACGTCCAAGCTCGATACGGCCAAGCTCGATACGGCCAAGCTCGATACGGCCAAGCTCGATACGGCCAAGCTCGATACGGCCAAGCTCGATACGGCCAAACTCGATACGGCCAAACTCGATACGGCCAAACTCGATACGGCCAAACTCGATACGGCCAAACTCGATACGGCCAAACTCGATACGGCCAAACTCGAAACGGCCAAACTCGAAACGGCCAAACTCGATACGGCCAAACTCGATACGGCCAAACTCCTACTTTGACCACCGCATACATAAATATGTAAATCCAACATCTAAAAAAAATCGAAAGCAATAAACTATTATTAATTAAACTAAAACTAACCGTCATCTTACAACCTCCCGCAACGGAATTCAAACTCCACCTCTCAATTTTAAAAATTCAAACTCTCTTAACACTAACCTTACACCTCATTGAAAAAAATGCAAATCCAACTAAATAAACCAAGCAAGCAAATTCCACAAGAAAAAAAACACTTCCCAATCTTCTAAAAAAACACATAATCTAATCCATAATCAAAACCGAAAAAGAAAAAGAAAAGTAAACAAAATTGAAACAGATTGAACACAAAAAGGTAAAAAAAAATGAACCTTTAGGCCAATCAGAGACAATCCTTTGCTTCAGCATATCAACAGTAGCAGCAGAAGAATACCGAAATGGTCCAATATCAGAACCATCGTATAACCTAAACTTGATATCAACCAACTCCTCTTCCGGCATTTGAATTCACTTTGATTCAAACCCTAATTCTTCTCTACTCTTCCTCTTACTCAAACCCTAATTTTTCTTCTTCTACTTCTTCGATTCCTAAAATATAAAATCGAATTTGATTTTATAATTCAATTAATCAAAGATCTGAATAATTAAAAAAACGATTTAGTATAATCGAATATTACCTTATTGGGATTGATTTGATCACAGTAAAATCATTTCAAAGTTGATTTTGATTTGACTTCGTTTTTGTTCAATGCTTTTTTTTTCTTTTCTTCTGTTGTTGTTGGTGGTGAACTTAAAAATAAAATAAAGATTAAATTAATTGAAAGGATAATAAATTTAAAAATGTTGATTAAGTTGTTGTTAGCAAGTAGTAGTGATGATTACTGAACGCTGAGTCAAAGAACATACACGGCTCATAAAACACCGTTCAGCTGTTCACGTTAGGACAAACGGTGCCGTTACTCTTAATTGAAAATTAAAAAAATTGGAGTTTTTCTTTTTAATTTAACTTGATAAACTCCAAATTACACCTGACACCCTTTACATTTTTATATTGTCAAAATTGTCCTTAATTGTATTTTGAATAAAATTTACGTTTGAAATTTTCGGTAGAACAAAATAAAACATGTATCACATTAAGATGTTCGGCAATATGTCGTGACATGTTGATCAAACATTTTTGTAGGTTTTGTTTTACTTTTTGGAAGATTTATTTTATTATGAGATATCTGAAGATTCTCTATCTGATTGTCCAAGAAAGTTATTTTAGGAACTCTTGTTTTGTTTTGTTTCATGAAAAAGGATATTGAGACATTTTAAGGAAATATTATATCAGATTTTATTTGATTCTGTGGACTGGATGTCGAAACATTTAAGGAAATATTTGATTTGATTCTGCAGAAGATTATGCAGCCGGAATGTCGAAACATTTAAGTAGACATCAGATTTGATTCTACAGAATGGATGTCGAAACATTTAAGGAGACATCAGATTTGATTTGATCAAATATTATGCAGAACAAATATCAAAACATTTAAGGAGACATCAGATTTAATTTGATCAAATATTATGCAGAACAGATGTCAAAACATTTAATGAGACATCATATTTGATTTGATCAGATTTGATTTAATTTGGTTTGATCTGTTGTTTTTTTAGCCCGATGTCCATGCTTACCAAAGGCTATTTAATAAGGACATTACTAAACCTAATTGACAGAAGAGAGGGTTGTGCTGGATATTGTTATTGTTAAGGTTTATTTGTAGTTGTTATTTGTGAGTTATTCTAGTATCTCTTTGATACTTGAATTGGATTGAGTTTATTGAGTTGTAATTGTGAATCACTCATGAGCTTTTAAGCAAGAGTGTATTCTGTTTCATTGGAAGTGTGTCTTCTGTTCTTTGATTGTTTTCAGTTGTTATCACAGTTGTGTGATTGAAGGGAAGTGAGAAGGGTCTCATATCTAGGAGAGTCTTAAATAGAAATTCAACGGGTAGTGATTAGGTGAGAAGTTTGTAATACTACAGGTTGTTTAGAACATCAAACTAATATTTTTATAATGGATTTCCTTCCTGTCTTGGATGACCCCAGATGTAGGTGACGTTGCATCGAACTAGGTTAACAATTGACTTATATTATTTACTTTATGCTTTTTACACTGTAATTTTTTCTGGTGTGACATGTCCTGAAACTGGTGTCGTGACATCGTATACGATATTTGTTATTTGCGTAATTGTTTCTGGTGTGACATGTCCTGAACCTGATGTAATGACACCGTATACGATATTTGTACTATTATTATTGTGTGAAGTTCTGATATTAGTGTCGTCACATACCATACGACATCTGATATCTGCGTACCAGAATTTCAATTGGTATCAGAGCATGCACCATGCTCTGTTTTGAGTGAGCTCCGGGGAGATACTTTATGGTACCATGGAATGAGGATTTGTTAACATACCATCCATCTTAGATGGTACCAACTATGACTATTGGAAGGCACATAAGGTGGCATTCCTAAAATCTATGGATAGTAAGACTTGGAAAGTTGTCATCAAGGATTGGGAACATCCTATTGTGAAGGACAAAGATGGGAAGGCTATTACTGACTTGAAGCCTGAAGAGGGCTGGTCTAAGGAAGAAGATGAACAGGTTTTTGGAAACTCCAAAGCTTTGAATGCTCTATTCAATGGAGTTGATAAAAACATATTTAGGTTAATAAACACATGTACTATGGCCAAAGATGCATAAGAAATTCTCAGAACCACCCATGAAGGCACATCTAAAGTGAAGATGTCTAGATTTCAACTTCTCACTACCAGATTTGAGAATCTAAAAATGAAAATTGATGAGAGTATTCATGATTTTCACATGAATGTTCTTGAAATAGGAAATTCATCTAGTGCCTTAGGAGAGAAGATGTTAGAAGAAAATTTGGTTAGAAAAGTTCTCAGGTCCCTACCTAAGAAATTTGACATGAAGGTCACAACCATTGAAGAAGCCCAAGAAATCAGCAACATGAGAGTAAATGAACTTGTTGGGTCACTCCAAACTTTTGAGCGGGTATTAGTGACATATCTAAAAAGAAGAACAAGAGCATAACTTTTTTATCCAACACTGAAGATGAAGAGGACCAATGTGACTTGGACACTGATGAGGGAATGTTTAATGCTATTGTAATGCTTAGGATACAATTCAACAAGGTGTTGAAGGGAATGGACAGGAAGTAAAGACTAAATGTCAAGAACATCACATCTGACATAAGCAAGAACAATGATTCTCAGAGAAAATTAATAACAGAAGAAAAGCACAATCAAGGAAAAGGTATTCTGTGTCATGAATGTAAGGGTTTTGGTCATATTAGATCAGAATGTCCCACGTATCTCAAAAAACAAAAGAATGGCTTGTTTGTTTCTTTGTCTGATGATTCTGAAGGTGAAAACTGTTGGTTCTAAGTGTTGGCAACAATTTTGGTAAAACCTAGAGTGTTCACAAGTTGTCACATGTGATGTCTTAACATAAGATATCTTGTACCTGCTGGATGGTTAAAATGTAATTATGCAGGATTTTTCCAGAATGTCAGACCCGATGTCATGACATCTGTATACAGAACATTCAGTCTGAATGTTATGTATTATGTAATTGCGTTTTTAATACCAATCTGTGTATGATTGATGAGATGATTGAACAAGCTATCAATTAGTGATTACAATGAGATTAACTTATTTTCCAAAGAGATCTAATCAACTGTCATGAGAAGATATGAATGGAAAATAGTTTTAGGGTTTTATGATGTCCAAGCCCAGCCAAATGCTTCTATAAAAAGGACATGGAAAACCTGATTTGATACACAAGAAATAACGAACGAAATATTGAGAGAGAATAAGGGTTTAAGTCTTGTGTGGTCTGTGAATTGTAAGCCATTCAATTCATCCATAGATGATTGAATTGGTCTGATTTTTGAGTTGTAATTTGTCACTCAAAGCTTTTAAGCATGAGTGTGTGTCTACTTGATTGAAGCTATTAAGAAAGATCAAGTGTGTGTCTTTGAAGAGTGTCTTCTTTTCATTGTAATTCTTGTTTAATATCACAGGTGTGATTGAGGGGAGTGAGTGGGATCTCATATCTAAGAGTTCTTAGGTAGAAGTCACACGGGTAGAGATTAGGTGAAAAAGACTGTAACTTGTATTGTTTACTGAGAGTCTTTGAACTGATTCTATTTAGTGGATTTCCTTCCTGGATTGGTAGCCCCTAGACGTAGGTAAGTTTGCACCGAACTAGGTTAACAATTACTTGTGTCTCTTGCATTATTGTTCTTTATCTTTTATCCTATTTGTATTGTTCAGATATTAGTGTCGTGACATTACCTTCGACATCTCATATCTAATACCAGAATTTCAATTGGTATCAGAGCAGGCATCTTGCTCTGGTTCTGGGTGAGATCTAGGGACGATACTTTCTGGTACTATGGAGAGAGATGGAGGATCTGTTCACAGGCCACCTATTTTGGATGGATCCAACTATGACTACTGGAAACCTCGAATGGTAGCCTTTCTAAAATCTCTAGATAATAAGGCTTAGAAGGTTGTGTTAACAGGCTGGGAACATCCAGTAGTTACTAAGGAAGGAGAAGCTACAACTGATAATAAGCCTGAAGAACAATGGACCAAGGAGGAGGATGATCTAGCCCTTGGAAATTCTAAAGCATTGAATGCTATATTCAATGGAGTAGACAAGAATATCTTCAGATTGGTAAACAACTGTGAGGTGGCTAAAGATGCTTGGGACATTCTCAAAACCACTCATGAAGGCACCTCTAGAGTGAAGATGTCTAGACTGTAGCTGCTCACTACCAAGTTTGAAAATTTAAGGATGAAAGAAGATGAAAATATTCATGAATTTCATATGAATATCCTTGAAATTGCTAATGCCTCAGGAGCCCTGGGAGAGAAGATGTCAGATGAAAAATTAGTAAGAAAATACTCAGGTCACTCCCTAAGAGATTTCCTGTGAAGGTGACAACCATAGAAGAGTCTCAAGACATCTCCAATATGAGAGTTGATGAGCTAATTGGATCCCTCTAAACATTTGAGATGGGAATGTGTGATGGATCTGAAAAGAAGGCCAAAAGCATAACCTTCAAGTCAAACACTGAGGAGGAAGAGGAGGAAGGTGGTCAAGATATTGATGAAGATCTGGAAAATGATGTAGCAATGCTGGGAAGACAGTTCAACAGACTTATGAAAAAGATGGATGTAAGATCTAAGGCTAATGTCAAGAACATCACATCTGACATCAGTAAATCCAACAATGCTGGAAGAAGAACAAGGTCAAATGAAAATCCCAAAGAAGGAAAAAGAGTTCAGTGCCATGAATGTGATGGGTATGGACACATTAGAACTGAATGTGGGACCTACCTCAAGAAACATAAGAGGAGTCTTGCTGCCACTTAGTCTGATGAAAGTGAAACAGAAGAGTCTGCAAACCTTGTGACTGCCTTGACTGGAAGATGGGGTTCTGATGAAGATTCAAGTGATGATGAAGTAACCTTTGAAGAGTTGGCCACTACCTATAGAGAGTTGTGTCACAGAAGTGCAAAAGTGTGTCGACAAGTTGAAAGCCAGAAGAAAGTGATAGCACAACTGGAGAATGAGAAGGCAGAACATGTGGAAAGCATCTCCAAGTTAAAAACTGAAGTTGTATTCTTGAATTCTAAACTGGATGAGATGACCAAGTATGTAAGAATTCTAAACAATGGATCTGACACCTTAGACAAAATTCTCCAGACGGGACAAATAACAGGAGACAAGTCTGGCATTGGGTTCAATGAATCTAAGCCTGAGTGCAGCCACTTTAGTAGCAAACCAAAGTCCAAACCTAAGTGCAGTCACACTGGGAGCAAACCAGAGATATCACATCATATGTCACAACATCATAAAGCAAGACAGCAGAAAGGGAAACATCAAAGATGGAGATGCCATTACTGTGGAAAATTTGGCCACATTAAAACCATTATGCTATAAGTTGTATGGCCATCCTAGTCCTGCTCATCATCCACCTAGACCCAAACATCACAGACCTGTCAACAAAAAGCAATGGATTCCTAGGACTAATGTTACAAGCCTGATAGCTCACATTTCCTTCAGAGTTTCAGCCAAAGAAGATTGGTATTTTGACAGTGGGTGCTCCAGGCATATGACTGGAAACAAAAACCTGCTAACTGGCCTTCATCCTCATGCCACCAGCTATGTAACCTTTGGTGATGGAGAAAAGGGTGAAATCAAAGGGATTGGTAAGCTTGACTGCCCTGGAGTTCCTGACCTTGACAATGTCCTACTTGTTAAGGGATTGACTGCAAATTTAATAAGCATCAGTCAACTGTGTGACCAAGGCCTAACTGTAAACTTCACCAAAACTGAATGTCTGATTACTAACAAATAAAATGAAGTGATCATGAAAGGAGTCAGGTCTAAAGACAATTGCTACATGTGGAGTTCTCAAGAAACTGGTTATTCTTCAATGTGTACTTTAGCCAAAGAAGAAGAAGTGAAGATATGACATCAAAGATTGGGCCATCTGCATCTCAAAGGTATGAAGAGGATTATATCTGTTGAAGTTGTTAGAGGAATTCCCAACTTGAAGATTGATGAAGGAAAAGTCTGTGGGGAATGTCAGATTGGAAAATAGACAAGGATGTCACACCAGAAGCTCAGACATGACACCACTTCCAAAGTTTTGGAACTCCTCCACATGGATTTGATGGGACCCATGCAGGTGGAAAGCCTTGGTGAAAAGAAGTATGTGTATGTAGTGGTGGATGACTTCTCCAGATACACCTGGATCAATTTTATAAGAGAAAAATCTGAGGTGTTTGAAGTCTTCAAAGATCTTTGTCTCAAACTTCAAAGAGAAAAGGAAAGTCAAGTTATCAAAATTAGAAGTGATCATGGGAAGGAATTTGAGAACAACAAATTTGCTGAATTCTGTTCTTCAGAAGGAATTCATCATGAGTTCTCATCTCCCATTACTCCTCATCAAAATGGTGTGGTGGAAAGGAAAAATAGAACCCTTCAAGAATCAGCCAGAGCTATGATTCATGCTAAGAAATTGCCCTACCATTTTTGGACTGAAGCCATGAATACAGCCTGCTATGTTCACAACAGAGTGACCTTGAAGAAAGGGACTCCTACAACTTTATATGAAGTCTGGAAAGGGAGAAAACCTACAGTCAAATACTTCCATGTGTTTGGTATTAAATGCTATATCTTGACTGATCATGAACAAAGAAGGAAGATGGATCCCAAAAGTGATGAAGGAATATTTATGGGCTACTCAACAAACAACAGAGCATATAGAGTCTTTAATTCCATAACTAAAGTAATGATGGAATCTATTAATGTTGTGGTTGATGACCAACAGACTGATGTCACAGACGATGTTGGGACATCTCTGAATGATCCCCCCGCTGATTTCTCAGACAAAAATAAGGAGAGTGAACCTCCCCAAGCTGAACCTGAAGATGACAAAATCAACAAGGGACCCTCCATCAGAATTCAGAAGGATCATCCCAAAGATCTTATTATAGGAGATCCAAATAAAGGGGTCACAACTAGATCAAGGGAAGTGATCTCACATGGCTGCTTTGTGTCCAAGATTGAGCCTAGGAATGTCAAGGAAGCCTTGACTGATGAGTTCTGGATCAATGTCATGCAGGAGGAGTTAGGTCAATTCAAGAGGAATGAAGTATGGGAATTGGTTCCTAGACCTGAAGGAATAAATGTCATAGGTACAAAGTGGGTGTATAAGAATAAATCTGATGAACAAGGGGTGGTTACTAAAAACAAAGCAAGATTAGTAGCACAAGGATATACTCAAGTTGAAGGAGTGGATTTTGATGAAACATTTGCTCCTGTAGCTCGCCTTGAGTCCATTAGACTATTGCTCGGAGTGGCATGTATTCTGAAATTCAAACTGTTCCAAATGGATGTAAAAAGTGCCTTCTTGAATGGCTACTTAAATGAGGAAGTATATGTTGAACAACCTAAAAGATTCACATATCCAAATCTTCCAAAGCATGTGTACAGATTGAAAAAAGCCCTATATGGTTTGAAGCAAGCTCCTAGGGCTTGGTATGAGAGACTCACAGTGTTCCTCACTAACAATGGATACAGGAAATGAGGTATTGACAAGACCCTGTTTGTGAAGAATGAAGGAGGAAAACTCATGGTGGCACAAATATATGTAGAAGATATTGTGTTTGGTGGGATGTTGTCGCATTACGCGAAAAACCGGCGGGAAAACAAGAACAACAGAGCCGCCACCGTGCGTTATTTATCCCAAAAGAGGGAAAGGAAACGCTCAGAGTAAACCTGGAAAGAACATGGTCTCGCGACCAAAGAGGATGGGTTCGGGAGTCGGTTATGCGAAGGGAAGGTATTAGCACCCCTACGCATCCGTAGTACTCTACGGGATCCACGCACAATAGGAAGGAAAATGGTTGCTAAAACACTGCTCACACACACACACACTGGCTGAAAGATACAAAAGAGACTGACTGAAACTGACTCGGCAGGATACCGCATCCTGGGCCTACTTAGTCTATCAGGCATAGACATCAGAGTCGAAGTAGTTCGGACTGGGGAAACGACACATGCTCGCTAGGGTATCGCACCCTATGCATACGTATCTTCTCGGACGAGAGAAGAATCAGAGCATTCGTAGCTCGGCTGACACGCACACAAGCAAACACAGGCAAAGGCAAACGTGGAGCCCGAATGCCAATCACTGGACTTACATCAGCATCCGAACCAAAACACACACAAGAAGGCAAACAGGGAGCCCAAATGCCAATCACTGGACTTACATCAGCATCCGAACCAAAACACACACAAGAAGGCAAACAGGGAGCCCAAATGCCAATCACTGGACTTACATCAGCATCCGAACCAAACACACGCACACTGGAACCCAAATGCCACTCGATGGACTTACATCAGCTTCCTAGCACACAACAAGACAAAACAAAGACACAGGCGCCCGGAGAGATCTGCTTATCTCCTGCCTACGTACCTCATCTGGTATGAGGATCAGGGCGACGTAGTTCCCCTACGGAGGGATGAAGGACTAGCCTAACCAGATAACAGAGGGAGACACAACACTAGGGAGACTACGACTCGAGCCTAGATGTTGTCATGCAAAATCAACCCTAAGTTAAGGTTTCTAGCTAACTGGCACAGGGAGCCAGCCTATCCTAGTCATGACTTGCACAGGAAGCAAGCCACACACACACTTAACTTGCACAGGAAGCAAGCCAAGCAAAACCTAACTTGCACAGGAAGCAAGTCTAAACTAACCCTAACTTGCACAGGAAGCAAGCCAAACAAACGTACAAGCACAGATAACACACACTATACACAAGCAAGGGGCTCAAACAAGGCTAGGTTTTAGTCGAGGGGTCATATCAACCTCAACAAACAAACCTCTGGAACTGGGTGAATGTGCTTTTAACCTTGCCATTGAGGGGCTAAGGTGAAGCAGATGAAAGGTGAGTGAAGATAAGACTTCACAGCTCTTATCCCTGGCCTGGGAGAGCTTAAGACAAGAATGTGTGGGTTCAGAAAGTGGGAACCCTTCTACACATTTGATACTGACTCAACTGTGCAATTGCACAAGATCTTGGGTTTGTATCTGCAATGCATCAACACAGTGGTGTGAGCAAAGCAGATGACACACTGAATAGCAGGGGATAGGTTGCATATCCCTTGGGTTCTGCCAATTGCCTCTTCACTTAGGAGGTCTTTGACTCTATACAAGGACAAAATTAAACATCCACAAACATTGCCTCTTAAGGAGGACTTCAGACAGTTGCCTGGCCAAATAACAGGCCAGGTCTTCCAGACTACATGAAGATGAGAAATATACCTCAATGCAAATTGCTTATATAAGCAAAGCAAAGCAAAAGTCCACAAGGAACTGAGCAACTAAAAGCACCTGAAATAGTCAAGCAGATGTTAGTATGCAACTTCAAAACAAAGCAAAAAGAAACAGACATCGACAGTTAATTAGAGGCAAATGGATGTGCAAGGCACAAGGCTTAAGGCATGTGAGCCAAGCCACCTACAAAACAAACAAGTTAGACAATGATATTCAAGCAAGCTCAATCAAAAAGAAATGGTCTCATTGGTCCTTTGTTGGTCAATCTGAAAACGTAAGCTCAAAGGTGAGTAACAGGACCACTAGGACAAGCCTAGGGTCAAAAAGGAATGAAAAAGTCAAAACAGCAAAGCATCCAAAATCATGTTCAAACAATTAAGAAACACAACCAATTGGGTTCACATTCATATCAATCATCATCATCATTTCATGAACAATTTAGGTCAAGGTATAGCAAACAGAAGCTCATGGGAGTCAACAGCAAGACTTAACTCAAAACCAATCATAATCAATTCCAAAAATCACCAAATAAATCATGGTCAATCACAAACCACAGCATGGTAAGCATGTCAAATTTCATCTCATTTGGACAAGTGGAAGGCAGTCAATGAAAATCAGAAAGTCAAAGCAATTTTGAACATGCTCAAAGAAGTCAACCAAACATGCATCAACTTAGAAAAATCATAAGTCAGAGATGGTGTATGATAAATGAATGGGACTAAAACCATGGCAAAGATGAGGATGTCTAGTTATCTCATGTAAAGTTTCATGTCCATCCAATAAAGTATGAGAATTTCACAAATGAAATGGGAACATGTGTCACGAAAAGTCAACATATGACTAAATAGAGGAGAAAATCTCAAACAATTAGGAAATGCCACAAATAATTCCAAGAAAAATCACATGTGAACTAAACATACAAGAGTAGGTTCATGCAAAAAATCAGATCAATTGGAGGTCAAGAATCATGGTAATAAAAATCATGAACTTGGACATCAATGGTGTGACACAAATTGTCACACCCTAATTCAAAAATTCATATCTCACAAACCAGATAAGATAAATTCACAAACTCTATACCAAAATCACCATGAGTGTGTCTAGTTTAAGAACAAAAAATTTGGGAGCCATTGGATAAAGTATCACCATTTCACAAAAGATTTGGCAACATGTACAATTTTTGCATACATGTCACAAACCCTAATACCAATTAAAATCCATTGATCACAAAATTCTGTAAAAATCATGATAAAAAACTAGAGATCAAGATGAAGATAATGCAAAAATTCCCATGAATTTTGGATCACAAATGATGGTGTTATGATTTTTGCAAGTTTGAGTAAACAAAATGAAATAAACATTGCCAAATAAAATGAATTAAATGATTATTGGAATACAAAAAGCAAAAGACGAAAACGCCCCTCGCTGAGTATGAAACTCAGCGTTTCATTAAAAGGAGGGGGGGTCAACGCTTGGTCAGCGAACACAAGGGCCAATCAAAAGCTCGCATGGCCCACGCTTTTAACCAATCACCTTTCATCGTCCTCCTGCACCAAAACCCTAGCCCGGCTACAGTAAAAATGGAAACAAATTTCTGGGCAGCATTCGACCCCAATCACGATAATCCCAGGTCAAGAACAAAACTCTTGTATTTCAATTTTAAGCACACCATTTAACTCATCAATCAACACACATCAACACTCCAAACTCCATTTTCATTAAATCAAGTTAAACAAGAAGAATCGAATAAAAACTCATTTCATCATCAAACTTTAAAACAGCATAACTTCGTAATAACTCAACCATTTTCAATGGTTCAAAGCTCATGATGACCAGCACGGTAAAATCTACACAAAGCATAGCATCATTTTGATAGAAGAGAGATTCGAAATACACACCAGTTTTGGAGAACTGAGATGAATCGTGGTTTTTTGGTGTTGTTGATTCGAAACAGATGAAGCAAGGCCCTCCAAATGATGATTGGTGAAGAAAGCTTGGTTCAGCAACCCTTGAAATGGCTTAAACCAAGTTCTGCCATGGATGATGGTGAAGAAAAACAGAACGCGATGATGCACTTCCAGTTGGTGTTTAGTGTTTCAAAACAACTCTTAATGATGCTCAGATGATGGAACAATGAAAACTAACTCGTGGTCTTTGAGGGTTTTGGAAGAATTTGGAAAAATGCAAGAAGATGGATTTTTTTTAGAGAATGAGATGTGTTTGAATTTCTTTGTGATATGGTGGCTGCTACTAGTGTTTCCAATGACAGAAAATCATGGTAATCTCTGCTGTTTGATGTTGCAAATCTCAGTCCATGAAAATATGGGATAGAGTGGTTGAAAGTGTACTTTCTTTCCAAGTTTCAAGCAAGTTGGCATGGGCTATGTGTACTGCATAAATTTGACTTTGTAACATGACCAAAACCACATTTCTGAACATATTTGATTGGCCAAATGGTTAAAAGATGATTATTTTGAAAAGTCAAAATTCAACTCACTTGAAATTAATTAAGGCAAGTCCAAAAATGCCATTTTGATTGGTGAAGTTTTGGTACATGAAAGTTACATTTTTGGAAAGAGGGGATCAAATGTGACTTGTAGGAAAAAACCCCACCCAAATTGGCCAAATGGTTTGAGAGATATGGCCTTTTGAAGTTCAAGAATTTCTGAAAACGATTCGATCATAACTTGCCAACCATACATGGGAATTGAGAGTTCTTGGACTTTTTGGAAATGGGAGAACAAGATCTTCAACTTTCATGTTGGGCAAAAATTCATTTGAAGCTTGTATCATGATGTA
The DNA here is from genome assembly GCF_024323335.1 of Lathyrus oleraceus. Lineage (NCBI taxonomy): Eukaryota > Viridiplantae > Streptophyta > Magnoliopsida > Fabales > Fabaceae > Lathyrus > Lathyrus oleraceus. Next base: position 71,002,016 of record NC_066585.1, read on the forward strand.
AGTTTGAGGATCAAGACTTTCCATTTTTGGTAAGTTTCAGTTACAGGTCTAGTTTCCATTTTTGGAAATTTCTGATCTGGCTTCAAATTCTTCCATGATGGTGTTTGACATGATATATGAGGCCTATTTGGACATGAATAAGCTCTCTCAAACCAAATCCAATCATCAAATCACTGATTAAATGGACAGTTGACCAACAGTTGACTTTTAGGGTTTCTGACTGATTGTGCATTGACTGGTGACTTCTGAACATCCAATCCTTGACCTAAACACTTCAAATGGACCCCCAAGTCATGTGAACATGTTGGACTAACCCTAGGGCCTTGGCTCCTTGAGAATTGTGCTTGCTTGCTTGACTGACTGATCTCCTGACCAGTTTGACATAATTTCTTGATTGGCTTGCACTTGAGGCAAATGGGACAATGCAATGCTATGCAGTGGACCATGTTATGCTATGACTTAATATGAAAATGCATGTACAATGATAGGTGCAAATTTGAGGTGCTACAGATGTCAGATCAGATGGTCAAACATTTTGTTAGACAAATGCAGTCTGAGTTTGAGATGAGCCTTATTGGAGAGCTGGCCTATTTCCTTGGGCTACAAGTCAAACAGATGGAAGATTCTATCTTTCTATCTCAAAGAAAATATGCCAAGAACATTGTTAAGAAGTTTGGCATGGAGAATGCAAGTCATAAAAGGACACCTGCTCCTACACATTTGAAAGTCTCCAAAGATGAAAGTGGTGTTAGTGTAGATCAAAGTTTGTATAGAAGCATGATAGGAAGTCTGCTATATCTGTAAGTAGACCTGACATTGCCTTTGCTGTAGGTATTTGTGATAGATATCAAGCTGAACCAAAAGTCAGTCACATAAACCAAGTGAAGAGAATACTGAAATATGTCAATGGCACCAGTGACTATGGGATGTTATATACTCATGGATATGGATCTATGCTGACTGGTTATTGTGATGCTGACTGGGCTGGAAGTGCTGATGATAGGAAAAACACATCAGGTGGATGTTTCTTCTTGAGGAACAACTTGATATCATGGTTTAGCAAGAAACAAAATTGTGTGTCCCTATCCACTGCTGAAGCTGAATACATAGCAGCTGGGAGTAGTTGTTCTCAACTGGTTTGGATGAAACAAATGTCGACTGAATACAATGTCACACAAGATGTCATGACATTGTACTGTGATAACCTGTGTGCTATAAATATTTCTAAAAATCCTATTCAGCACAGCAGGACAAAGCACATTGATATTCATCATCAATTCATTAGAGAACTTGTGAAAGAGAAAATCATAGCACTGGAGCATGTTACTACTGAAATGCAATTAGCTGACATATTTACAAAGGCTTTGGATGTTAATCAGTTTGAATGTTTAAGAGGGAAATTGGGGATTTGTATCCATGAGAATTTATAGCAATTAAAGTGGAGTAGAAAAGGTAATAAAAATATTGTCTGCCCACTTAAAAGAAAGTGCCCCATTTATGGTAAATCATTACCTAGTATTGAAACTACCATCTATACCATTTTCACACGCTACCTCAACACAACCACTTCCATCTTCATCAAACTGTATCGTTCATCTCTGCTAGCGCAACCAAAATTATTTCACAAGTTCAACAAAATGTCACAACATCCCTCATCTTCTAGTTCAAAACCCACTTACAAAGCAAGAACTCCCTCAATGGATTTTCTGGATGAAGACGTTTTGGAAGTTATCCCTCTTTCAGTAATCCCAGGTGACGCCCCTGGTCATTCTTCCACTGCAGGAAATAATCAAGGTAACTGTTCTGATAACCCTCCTCCTAAGGAAGACATGCATTATACAGATCGTGTCATTAGGAATCTGGTCACACGGATCCTAAATGAAGGACACTCAATCAAGGGAGCTTCGACTCCTCTGTCTAGAAGGGACCCCTCACCTGAGGTGGAACCTCAAACTGAGAAAGATGATGATTCATCTAGGTCAGAGAAGGATATTGCTGCAGAAGGACTGTGTTCTTTAGGGAAAACCATGCCTAGCAAGAAACCTATAGATGCTTCTCAGTCTAAGAAGCATGACACTGCTGAAAAGGTGATTGATTTGGAGGAAGAGAGCTCAGATAGTGAAGATGACACCTTGCTTCATCACTTGGAGCCAAGGGTTGCAAAGAGAATGAAGACCAGGAAAGGGAGGTCTGTGGCTGATATGATGACAGCCAGAACCAGTAAGAAGGCTGCTGCTGTAGGTCCTTCAAAATCATGGAGTAAAGTGGAAGTCAATAAGAGAAAGGTCAGAGAAAGTTCTGACTCTAAAGATGATGTCGAAGACGATGTCCCAGACATCTCTCCTGTTAAAAAGCAAACTGCTAGGAAATCTCCATCCAAGGTTGTTGTTGTGCATTTGGATAACATTTCCTTTCATTTGGAAGATGGTGTAACCAAGTGGAAATTTGTGATACAGAGGAGAGTTGTTGTGGAAAGGGAGCTAGGGAAGGACGTTGTGGAAGTGAAGGAGGTTATGGAATTGACGAAGGCTGCTGGTTTAATGAAAATAGCTAGTGTACTGCCCCAATGTTTTGAAGGTCTGGTGAAGGAGTTTGTGGTGAACATCCCATAGGATATTTTTGACAAGAACAACAAAGAATTTTGCAAGGTGTTTGTGAGAGGAAGGTGTGTAAGATTCTCCCAAACTGTAATCAATAAGTTCCTAGGAAGAGGAACAGAAGGAGCTGTTGAATTAGAGGCCACAGACAATGAAGTCTGTAGGACAATCACTGCTGGTCAAGTCAAGGAATGGCCAAGCAAAAAGCATCTATCTGCTGGCAAATTAACTGTAAAATATGTTATCTTGCATAAGATAGGATCAACCAACTGGGTGCCAACAAACCATATCTCAACTATCTCTAATGTTCTTGGAAGGATAATCTATGCTATTGGAACCAGGCTCAACTTTGATTATGGAAGGTTCATGTTTGAACAAATTGTTAGACATGCCTCCACTAATGCAGTAAAGCTGCCAATAGCCTTTCCCTCAATCATGTGTGGAATAATTTTAAGCCAGCAACCTGGCATTTTAAACACAAGTGATATCCCCAGTAGAAGGAAGCCTCCATTGTCAATTCATTACAAGTTATTTGAAGGCAGTCATGTCAATGACGTTGTCATGACATCTGCAACGAAGAAGCCAACCTCTCAAGGTGGCCTGATTGCTCAATTGAAAGAAACACGTAAGGAGTTGGAAACTGGGATTAGGGTGGCTAAGGCTAGGAAAGAGGCTTTAGAGGTTCTAATTAGTAGCTTGGAGCAAGAAGAGATGGATAAGGTTGGTGAAGCCAAGGAAACAGATGCCCACACCTCAAGTGAGAGGTCTAGTTCTCAAGATCAATCTAGTGGCAGTTCTGGATCTGAAGGTGATGAAGATGCTACCTCCTCAGACTGAGTTGTGGTGATGGTCCCCCTGTTATAATGTTATGTGTTCTTGATGCTTGTATGCTTGGATGTTCTGGATGCTTTGATGATTTCTGTTTAATATTTGTAGTTTTTTTGGCAGTCTTTCTGATGCCATGATGTAATTTTTGGGCTCTTTATGAGTTCTCTGGATTTCTGATTATCTCAGCTAATTTAGCTGTGTATAATTATGGTTTGTACCACCTGACATTCTGTTTTAACATTTTATATGTTATAATCCTTTGTGACATTCTTTGTTGGACTGATTGACATTTATTTTGTCTAATTGGTCACTTTGCTCTATTTTGACTAAAAAGGGGGAGAAGTTAATATGTGGAGAGTTGCAGTTAATGTGTGGAGATGTGGAGAGTTGCAGTTATTATGTGCTGAAGTAACTAGCTAGGCTAGACAGGTGACAACTGATGTTGAACAGAAGAATGTTCTGTGTTGTACAGGTGGTTGTACAGGTGATTATAAAGGAGACGTCAGAATGTGATTCTGAATGTTACAGATGTTGGAGGAAATGTCAGTGTGTGATTCTGAATGTTCAGGTGCAGTTGTTGTTGAAGGATATGTCTGTGTTATACAGACTTAGGGGGAGAAGAAGCACCCATGTGTTTAATGTGTGTATTACTAGTTGCTATTATAGCTAGTAATTGTGTATTTATTGCTTCTGCTGCTGCTTAACTGCTGATATGTTTTTACTCTTGTGAACAAATGGACTGATATATGTTTTAGCCAAAATTTTCCAAAGGGGGAGTTTGTTGGTTCTAAGTGTTGGCAGCAATTTTGGTAAAACCTAGAGTGTTCACAAGTTGTCACATGTGATGTCTTAACATAAGATATCTTGTACCTGCTGGATGGTTAAAGTGTAATTATGCAGGATTTTTCCAGGATGTCAGACCCGATGTCATGACATCTGTATACAGAATATTCAGTCTGAATGTTATGTATTATGTGATTGCATTTTTAATGCCAATCTGTGTATGATTGATGAGATGATTGAACAAGCTATCAATCAGTAATTACAACGAGATTAACTTATTTTCCAAAGAGATCTAATCAACTGTCATGAGAAGATATGAATGGAAAATAGTTTTAGGGTTTTATGATTGTAGCACCTCAAATTTGCACCTTCCATTTTGTATATACATTTTCATTTTAGGTCATTAACATTGCATTGTTCATTGCATAGTCCACCAAGTCATCAGGCAAGACTGGTCAGGAGATTTAACTGTGCAAGCAAGCAAGTGCATTTTCTATGGAATCAAAGCCCTAGGGTTGGTACAATGAGTTCATGTGACCCAAGGATCATTTTGAAGTGGGTTGGCCAAAGATTGAAGGCTCAAAGCTCATCAGTCCATGTGCAATTCATCTGAAACCCTAAAAAGTCAACAGAAGTCAACTGTCAATTCAACTGTGGATTTGGAGGTGGGAGATGGTTAGAGATGCCTCATTCATGTGTGAACAAGTCTCATTTGACATTTCAAACATCAACATTGAAGGATTTGAAGTCAGATCAAGACTTTCCCAAAACAGCAGGTGACCTGTAATTTGAACTTTCCAAAAATGGAAAGATTTTGGACCAACTTCAACTCAAGATTACATCATCAAGAAAGCTTCGAATGAAAATGTCCAACATTAAAGTTGAATATCTTTCTCTCCCATTTCCAAAAAGTCCAAGATCATGGATTTCTCATATGTGGTTGAGGAGATATGATCAAAACATGGCAAACTATGCATGGAACTTCAGATGGACATAACTTCTCAACCAGAGCTCCAAAATGAGTGGTTCTTTTTGCATTATTCTTCTTTGGACCTCTAATTTCCAAATCATGCATCACATTACATGAATTGTCATCACATGATCACTTGCTATTCCATGACTTTTTTGGAGGGAAATTACAAAATTCAAATTTGGTGCATTGTATGGATTTTCTACCATTGCCATTGGTTTTAAAAAATAATTTTAAGTGAACATGATGAAGCAAAAGAGCACTGTTCACGTGTAGAATGATACATGCACATGCAAATTTGAATTTTTGTAGATTGCCTTATTTTCATTAACCAAGCTAATTAGGGATTAACCAAGTGATTAGTAAACCATATAAATACTCTAATCATAACAGAATTGAAGGGGGTTAATCACAATTCACATTTCAAGATCCAAATTCTCTCTCCCTCCAAAATTTTCTTCCATTCATAATTCAAAATTTTTCCAAATAGCATTGCAATATTACTGCATATTCTTGTTCCCTAGCATTGATTTAGTGCAGATCAAGTATTTGTTTGAAGAATTCGTGCAAGAATGGTGCATAGCAAGCTCATGAAGTTGAAAATGGAAAGTCAAGTTTAAGCTAGATCTACACGTGTGCAAGCTTCCTTTTCCTCACCAAACATCATTTCAAGCATTGTAGAGTGGATTTGGATAGTTACAAGCTGTAAATCGTGCAAAATCAAGAACTGCTCTTCAAGAGGTTCAGTTTTCGAATCTCTTAATTCTCAAATTCATGTATATATTCTGGTAGATCTTGTTCTCCTGGTGATTCTGATCTAAAAATCGTGTGAATTGGTGCATTATTGAGCAAGATATGAGTGTTTAAAGTTTTACATCCATGAATGTTCTTGCTTGATTCTCTTAGATCTTGATGATTTGTGCTTAAATATTTGTTGATCTATGCTCTCCATTGCAAGAGCTTCATGATGATGTATTTGTTTCTGAGTTCTGGAAAAAATTCTGGAAAAATGTTGAATCTCGCGCACTGTTCATCTTCTTCTTCATGAAGAAGATGAAGATCTTCAGCTATGCGTCGACCATACAGTGATGATGCGTCGACCATTAGACAGTTTTGCGTCGACCGTAGCTGGTCTTGCGCTGACCCGAAGTTCTGGCTGTGTTTTTTTGAGTCGACCATAGCTGGCCATGCGTCGACTCTTCTCTTGTTAGGGTTTTTGCTAGCGCGCTCAATTTGAATTTGTACAGGGTTCGATCCCTGCTGAACGCTGTTTTTTCCCAAAATGCTTTCTCATTTTCTCTCTTCCCTCTATTATTCCATGTTATGCTTCATACTTTTTTTTAATTTTTTCTCATCTTGCAAAATTCATATCAATTTGAATATTGATCCAAAAATTACCAGGTTTTTTGCATTGTGTTGCTAATTTTGTCTATCATTTTTTGATCATTAAAATGAAAATTGTGCATGGCTGGATAATGTTTTGTGCTAGGAGAATTGAACATGTATGATTCCTTGACCTTGCCTTGCTATATCATTTGTGAAATGCTTGATTCTTGTCCAATGAGTTTGAAATTTTGCATGCTATAACTAGACTCATTGCTTGACATTTTGGTGTTGATTTGGTATTTTTATCAATTACCATTGCTGTTTTATGAATGTGCTAAGTTAGGTGTGACAATTTGTGTCATACCTTGTGATGTTCAACTTGATTGATGAGTTTGCCATGTCAAACGATATCCAATTGCCTTGATTCTTTTGTATGATACATACTATGGATGTTGTGATTGAGCATGATTTTTGCTGGAATTTTTGGAATCATTTCTGATTTGATTGAGATTTTTCCTTCTGGTTGGTCACATTTGAGCTTTTAAATTGCCTTGAATTTCATTTGATTGTGAAATGCTTGTTCCTTATCCAATGAATGTGAAATTTTACACACTATTTCTAGACATGTTGAGTGTTGTTTTGGCTTTGGTTTGAGGTGTTTACCATGATCCATTTCTGTTTTATGCCTATGCTAACTTGGTGTGACAATTGGTGTCACACATGAGCTTGTTGTGCTTGCCTTGACTTATGCAATGTGATTGCCATGCCTAATGATGTCCAATGCCTCTAATTTTTTGTGTGATGACCATGTTGTATGTCCTGTTTACTCATGAATTTTGCCAAGATTATTTGAATCATTTTTGATTTAATGTGCATTTGTTTCTTCTGATGTGACAATGTGGTCACAACTTGCATACCTTGCCATGTTTGGTTCATGAAATGCTTTTGCTATATGATATTGATATGGGACCTTTTGGATTGTGTTCTTGATTGAATGAAGTTGATTCATGTTAAATTTCATGTTCTGTTTTGAATGTTTGACCTGTTTTTGCCCCTAGGCTTTGACCTAGTGGTTTGGACTCACTGTTTGGGTTGTGGATTTCAGGTTAAAGAAGCACATTGCTATGATTGAAGTGGTTCACTCTCTTGAGTGGTTTAAATGGTTAATATTGACTAACTTTGAGTTGTTTTGTAGGCTTTGAGACCAAGTGGCTTAATAGCTTGTGCCTTGCTCACTGTTGCATTGCTTGCTTATCTGTCTGATTGTGTGATTGATTGTTGTCTGTTTGTTTGACTTGTATACTGATTGGGTTAGATTTTTTTCAGGTACCTAAGTTGCTTAGAGTTCTTTTGAACTTGCTTTTGCTTTGCTTGGTTGCTTAACCACTGAGGTATAACTCTTTGACTTCATGTAGTCTGGAAGACCTGTCCTGTTATGTGGGCAGGCACCTGTCTGAAGCCCTCCTTAAGAGGCAATGCTTGTGAATGTTTAAATTTGTGCCAAGCAGGTAAAGACCTCTTATGAGGCAATTGGTAGATAAAGACCTCTGACGTAAGTCCAGCGATTGGCAGTTGGTTTCCTGTGTGTGTTTGTTGGTTCGGAGTCTGATGTAAGTCCAGCGATTGGCATTCGGTTTCCATGTTTGCCTGTTTGTGTGGAGTCTGATGTAAGTCCAGCGATTGGCAGTCGGTTTCCTATTTCCTCTTTGTGTTTTGTTTGGCGTGCGTTAGCCGAGCTACGGGTGCTCTGATTCTTCTCCGGTCAGAGAAGATACGTATGCATAGGATGCGACATCCTAGCGAGCATGTTTTCCCGTGTCCCGAACTACGTCGACTCTGATGTCTGTGCCTGACAGACTACGTAGGCCCAGGACGCGATATCCTGGCGAGTTAGTTTCTTTTGTCTTTCCGGGTTTCCTTCCAGCCGTGTGCAGTTTGTGAGCAGTTTTTAGCAACCTTATCCTTTCTTTTGTGCGTGGATCCCGTCGAGTACGACTGATGCGTAGGGGTGCTAATACCTTCCCTTCGCATAACCCACTCCCGATCCCATCTTTCTCTGGTCGTGAGACCATGTCTTTTCCAGGTTTACTTAGAGCGTTTCCTTTCCCTCTTTGGGATAAATAACGCACGGTGGCGACTCTGTTGTTTCGTTTTCCCGCCGGTTTTTCGCGTAATGCGACAGCTGGCGACTCTGCTGGGGATAATTTAGAAGTTGACCTCTTGCTGGTCCATCTTCCCTAAGCGAGTCTCTCCTAGCGTTCTCTAGGTTAGGGTTTGGTTGCTTTTGCTGTTTCATTTATTGCATTCATTTATTTATGGTTTGCATTTAGTGTTTGCATTTATGTTTGCATTCATCATAAATTCATCTGGCTGTGTTGTGTTTGTCTCTCTGTTGGGGTGGGAGTTACATGGGGTAAAAGGCCCAATACCCAGGCTATGAGTGAAATCTAGGACACCTAGGAATAGAGTGATTCATGGGAAGCGGGTGGTATTGCGCCACTTAGCGGAACTTGATATCACGAGCAGTTCAGACTCTGATGGGGTATTATCGTTACATACTTCGGGTGTGTACATGATGATATTCTATGAAAGGGTTGTTTATCCTGCGTTTCTCTTGACCTCACCCTGGCCTAGATGACACCCGTGAATGGGGAAGGATTGAATCATTTGCAGGTACAGATGGTGACTATGGTTCAGATGGATTTGTGGATATTTATCTCTGAGACGCCGGAATTTTGTCCGCGACACTTATCAGCGGGATCCGTTTATTTCGGATCCCCGGGTTGAATTTGAGGATACTTGTTCAGAGGATCTGGTTGTCATCCGTCTAGTGGATTTCCTGTGATGACAGTGATATATCCCCTGTTCCGTTTATTTCGGAACTTCCCAAGTTGGATTTGCGGTTACTCGGGCCCTCAGATGATTGTAATCAGTTCAGAGACCGGTCCAGTACAGTTGATCCTCAGATGACTTGGAGGATGCACAGTGACTTGCCTGCATGCATTTGCATCATTCCCATTTCGCATTCATCTGCATTTAACCCATGTCTATCCGTATTCAGGGTCCATTATTTTGATTGAGATTTTGGGCGAGAGACATCCGGATGTCAGAATGTTGTTGTTGAAATATTATCCGTCTCAATGAAGCTAGAATCAAAGGAAAATGCCTCATACGGATAGACATTGCATGGGTGAGTCATACTAACCTGTTTGCTGTTTTGTAGGTGTCAGTAGCTAACCGGTGCGCATAGCTCTTCCGTTCAGATATTTGGCCAGACTCAACAAACTCAGACTAATGGATCCGCCCAACACCGACATTCTCGAATTGAAAGAGATGATTGGGGAGTTGTTCAAAGTCGTGCAAGGGCTCTCCTTGGGGCAGAAGGCAATTGCTGAGAGGTTGGGAAGGATTGAAAGCTGGATGATAAAGGAGAAAGTTCAGGGAAAGGCTCCGCCATCTGTGGTACAGAAACCCTCTGGTAATGGTCAGCTCAAGGAGGTTGAATCAGGTGGTGTGCCTGCCCGAAAGGAGCACGGTAAGGATCGGTACCACCCTTATGCTGCCACTGCAACCACTCCTGCTGGTAGTCCATCGGTACCACAGCAACAACCGCTACCTCAACAGAAGGCGCAGAAAGCTAAGAGCCAAGTGAAGAAGGGGACAGATCGTCAGTTTGATAAGCCACCCATGACTTATGCTCTTCTGTTCAAGAGGTTGAGGGATCTTGGGTTAGTTCGGCCAAGGATATTGATTCCTGTAGAACCGCATCGGAGGCCTGCAAATTACGATGAGAATGCCAGGTGCGAGTTCCATTCTGGGGCACCAGGACATAACATTGAGGGTTGTAGAGCTTTCAAGCACGTCGTCCAAGACATGGTGGATTCTAATGCCATCAGTTTGGCGCTGTCATACGGTGAACTGACTTTTTGTGTTTTTGCTTTGGAACGCAAATGTCGCGGTTAGCAAGAGTCGCCACCGACTTTTCTTTTATCCAATAAGGAAAGGTGGAAAAGAACAGGAAAGACCTTAATTTAGATTTTGGGTTCGGGAGGTACATTATACAAAGGGAAGGTGTTAGCACCCTTTGTATCCATGGTTATCCATGGGCTCTTAATTGCTTGATCACTTATATTATTTTTCTTGTCTGAAAAAGTGTTCGTGAATTGTTTAGAAAATGTTTTGAAAAAAAAGAGAATTTAACTTTGTAATGATTCTCGTATGAATGTATCCAAAGTGGTTATCTCGTTTAGTTTTGAAAATGGTTTAGAAAAATATAACTCAGTAATGATTCTAGTATGAATGTATACCAAGTGGTGATTTTCTAGTATTTGTGAAGTGTGAAAAGTATTTTTAAATTGTGAGTAAGCAATTAGGAGTTATACCTACCCAAGGTCTTTATGGGCATTTCCTATCCTTATGAGGGTAAAACTGTCCTTACTATTGAGAAGTAAGTAGTTTTACCCTTTGGACGTAAAAGGGTCATCGTAGGGTCATCGATTGGTCATTGAAGGCAACATTTGTAAGGATACCCTAGCATTCGGAGGGACGATCATCATTTAACCGTAAGCTACACCGAAGGGTCATCGAGGGACAAAATCATATATTCGAAGGCAACATTCGAGGGACTATGATTTATTTTATAGGGACATGATGATTTAATCGAAGGGTCTTGGCTAAGGGTATCCCCACATTCGCGGGACATGACCATAATACCGTAATACCGTAGGGCAACAAAGAGAGGTCCAAGATCGCATGTTTAACGGCAAAGTTTTACAATTAATGAGATAGTCGTAACCGATTAGATAATTAGGTCCACGTTACAAATTGATGAAATCAATACATTAAAATCAGCTAGGTAATTTAGGATGAATCTCCGCATTAAAATTAAGTAATTCAGAATCCATCTCCATAAGGGTATCCCACACATAAGGTGGAATACCTAGCCGGCCGTTTCCTCGGGAATATGTAAGCCTTTACACAATTCAACACACGGGTTAGAGCATCGAGATAAAGTACAATTGAAAATTGCACCACAAAGTAAACACAACAGTCATAGGGTCAGGCCAAATAATGCAGAATTGTAATGAATCTTAATTAGACAAACATAAGGCAGAACAGAAAAGAAACAAAACAGCCACTGTCTCGTTCGCTCCTGCTTCTCCTAGCGAAGGCTTAGCGAGTACTCGCTACAGGCTCGCTTAGCGATGTGCTAGCGAGCGGCCACGGGTTTGGAATTTGATAGCAGCATGATCTCCGGAACCCTGAACTTTATGGCATTTAATTACAGGAATAGCATGGATAAACATTCAAGATATTTAGGCATACTTAAATTCACATGTGAAATCGAATTACATATCCAAAAATTTAATCATGATGCCTTATGTATGTAGAGATTACCGATTAAAAGCATAAAACAGTAGTGATGCGCAAACCTGTTTGCAACTGAGCGGCGATGTTGAAAGGACTGATCACTCTTGGTATAGGATGGAATTGGGCGGTGGTAGCTTCGGCGCGGATGAGCAGCCTTCAGGGTTTCTTTACTCGGAATACTCTAAGTTGAGCTCCAGGGTTTCTATGCCAGGGTTTCCGTCCGTCTTCGTTCGTCCCTTTTCGTGACTGAAGCTTGGCTATTTATAATGCTCTTGTTGTGACCTAACAGGCTCAGAATGAAGCCCGAAAATTCTGATATATCGCCAGCTTCGCTAGGCGAGCTTGTAGCGAAGGTTCGCTAGGCGAAGGGGTTACTCGCCTAGCGAGCAGGCCAGTTTGGGCCATTTTCTGGATTGGGTCTGTAGTGAGCTGGGCTTTTGTTCCTTTAAGGTCAATGCCTTGCAGAATAAGTTGGAGCGCTTTGAGAAATGTTTTGCAAGATTAATGGGCAAATTTTGGGGTATGACAGCTGCCCCTGTTCAATATTCTTGAACCGAGAGAGTGAGGATGACAAGTATGCCATTCGTGGTCTGGAGGTGGAAGATTATTGAACACTAGAATGCCCCAAAAATTTGCACTTGTCAACTAGTCTTGATGGAGATGGGCTTAAAGATGCCATCCAGGAAGTTTGATGATGAGAGTTTCAGATTGTGTCGTACGTTAGACGATATCTGAAGACATGGGTTTCATACCGGGTCGTACGCTAGACCGTATAGTGAGTCCTCCATTATGCTGTCGACTTTGCTGGGGAGTCAGAGTGTGTTATACGCTGCTGGGGATAAGGGATCAGAATGGATCATACGCCAGACCGTATCCGAATGGCAGAGTGAGTTGTTCATTAGGCGGATGACTTCACTGGGGATGAAAGATCAGAATGGACCGTACGCTAGATCGTATCTGAGTTGCAAGATGAGCCGTCCATTAGGCTGTATCTGAGGATGAAAGGGTCAGAATGGATCGTACGCTAGATCGTGTCTGAGTAGCAGAATGAGTTGTCCATCAGGCCGGTGACTCCGCTGGGGGATGAAATACCAGACTGGATCGTACGCTAGACTGTGTTCGAGCTGCAGAATGGGCCGTCCATTAGGCAGTATCTGAGAGGGGTAGTCGTATGCTAGGCTACATGTCAGAATGTACCGTACACTAGGTAGCATATGAGGAGCTGAAGGTCTAACTGGGTCGTACATTAGACCGTATTTGAGCAGAATGAAGGTCATAAGGGATCGTACGTTAGATCGCATATGAGTTGAAGGAGTCATATGTTGAGCTGAATCAGAATGAACCGTACGCTAGGCTATATCTGATAGTATTTGTAGATGCTGTATTTGCAATAAATGGCCGGGATGGGCTTAAAGATACCATCCTTAGGAGGATAATTAACCTGAAAAATAAAGTTAGCTTCATGCCATGTCATGATGCATGAGATGTTTTATGCTTTCGACAATAAATGCGAACAATGTATGCCTGCGTATGCTGTGAAATGATGTAATGAATGAATTATGCATCTGAGAAGTTTTTCCTGGCGACTCTACTGGGGAAATAAATCTCGGTCTTCTGGTTGGAGATACTGGTATCGGTGATCTTTCCTTAGCTGGGGATACTCGATTCTTGTCTGATGGTAGAAATATTTGACAAAGTCTAGCTGGGGATGGAAGAGATGACCTGTCTGTCTAGTGATACCAATTTCTTCTGGGGAACAACTGGCTTTATTGAGGAATGGAATTAGCACCCGGATTCATTGGAACGCATGGTTAGACCTTCTCCTCGATCCTGAAGTCTCGTAGTAATCGTTATTTCCATTTTATGCGCACATTTTTGGTAAACATTGATCATATTCAAATGCACATATTAATTCGAATTAAATCAATGGACGTTTATACAAACAAAACAGAAAGAATAAAACAAAAGCGTCTTTTGAAATAACATTGTATGGATTTTGAAAGAGGGCCTATAAACAGGCAATTTGTGTACAAGGAGACAGAAATCCTAGTAAGAGGAAATCGTCAAGAAAACAAAGGAAAGCTATGAAGAAAAAGTCCTATTGATTTAATTCTGCCACTGTCACTATGTCTTCAAGTATCTCATCTCCTGCTGTCGGATAGAAGTGATTGGCTTGTTCAGTCCCTTGAACTTGGATGAAGCTGTCTGAGAACGGGACATAGTCATACGCTTTTAATCCCTAATTTTCGCCTGGACCGCCTTTTCAGGTTTTCAGTCCACCAGGATACCCTTTTTTGCCCAAGCCGCCTTTTCAGGTTTTCGACTTGCCGGGTGTACATTTTTACATGTTAATCCCTAATTTTTGCCCGAACCCTTTTAGTTCGCCGAGATGCCCTTACTTTTTCCTAGGTACGTCGACCTAGCGGGTCTCTTTTATGCGTAATAGTTTTTGACTATGTCTGCGTTCACGGGATGTGGGAAGTTTTCGCCGTCCATCGTAGCAAGTATCATGGCTCCACCAGAGAATACCTTCTTAACTACAAATGGCCCTTCGTATGTGGGAGTCCATTTGCCTCTGGGATCACCTTGTGGTAGAATGATACGCTTGATAACTAAATCGCCGATTTGATACACCCGTCTCTTGACCTTTTTGTTAAATGCCTGGGTCATGCGCTTCTGATATATCTGCCCATGACAAACAGCTGCAAGTCTCTTCTCATCAATCAAATTTATCTGATCGAGTCGAGTCTGAATCCATTCATCCTCGTCTAAACCTGCCTCTTTCATGATTCTTAGAGAGGGAATCTGAACTTCCACCGGTAAGACGACTTCCATTCCGTAGACTAAAGAGAAAGGAGTTGCCCCTGTCGAAGTGCGTACTGAAGTGCGATAACCATGAAGAGCAAATGGTAACATCTCATGCCAGTCTTTGTACGTTACTGTCATCTTTTGTATGATCTTCTTGATATTCTTATTAGCAGCTTCTACGGCGCCATTCATCTTTGGCCGGTACGGAGAAGAGTTATGGTGTTTCATTTTGAACTGCGTGCAGAGTTCAGTAATCATCTTGTTGTTCAAATTAGTGCCATTATCAGTGGTAACTCTTTCGGGGATGCCATATCGACAAATGAGATTATTCTTGATGAATCGTGCCACCACATTCTTAGTGACAGAAGCAAATGAGGCTGCCTCTACCCACTTTGTAAAGTAGTCAATAGCCACGAGGATGAAACGATGTCCATTAGAAGCAGTAGGTTTAATCTCTCCGATCATATCAATGCCCCACATTGCAAAGGGCCAAGGGGCTGTCAACACGTTCAACGGAGCAGGAGGCACATGTACTTTATCCGCATAGATCTGGCACTTGTGACAAGTTCTGGAGTGATGGTGGCAATCAGCTTCCATGGTAGACCAATAATACCCTGATCTCAGAATCTTCTTGGCCATTGTATGTCCACTAGAATGAGTCCCAAAAATACCGTCATGCATGTCTTCCATAATCTTTTCTGCTTCCTTTTTATCCACACAACGAAGCAAAGTCGAATAATGATTACGCTTGTATAATATTCCATTACTCAAAAGGAATTTAGGGGAGAACTTCCTCAGGAATTTTCTGTCATTGATGGACGCCCCTTCAGGGTATTCCCGAGCTTCTAAATATCTTTGTACTTCGTGGAACCAAGGTTTCTCTTCTACTTCATCAGCATTAAGTTCATAACAATATGCTGGTTCATCTAATCGTTCAATGGTGATCCTGGGAGCTTCATTGTCCCATCTGACTATGAACATAGATGACATGATGGCCAATGCGTCTGCCAACTGATTCTCCTCTCGTGGAATATGTTCGAATGTAATCTCTTTAAAGTATGGGATTAATGTCAACACCCGCTCTCGATAAGGGATGAGATTCGGATGTTTAGTGTCCCATTCTCCTTTGATCTGACTGATTACTAATGCTGAGTCTCCGTACACACTCAAAAACTTGATTCTCAGGTCTATAGCAGCTCTGAGTCCCAAAATACATGCCTCATACTCGGCCATATTGTTGGTACAATCGAAACATAGTCTAGCAGTGAAAGGCGTATGGCAACCCTTGGGAGAAATAATTACAACACCAACACCATTACCCAATGCATTAGAAGATCCATCAAAAACCATAGTCCATCGGGATCCCGGTTCGGGTCCTTCATCCGGTCCAGGTTCTTCATAATCAGTAACAAGCATGACATCCTCATCTGGGAACTCAAAATTCATAGATTGGTAATCATCCACTGCTTGATGAGCCAAATGATCAGCTAGCACGCTTCCTTTGATTGCTTTCTGGGTAGTATACTGGATATCATACTTTGTTAAAATCATCTGCCATCTCGCTATTCTTCCGGAGAGGGCAGGTTTCTCAAATATGTATTTGATGGGATCCATCTTAGAAATCAACCAAGTGGTATGATTCAACATATACTGTCTTAGTCGGCGAGCAGCCCAGGCCAAAGCACAACAAGTTCTCTCGAGCAGTGAGTATCTTGTTTCACAGTCGGTAAACTTTTTGCTAAGGTAGTATATGGCATGCTCTTTTCGACCAGACTCGTCATGTTGCCCCAACACACACCCCATTGAATTTTCTAACACGGTCAAATACATGATTAGAGGTCTTCCTTCAACTGGTGGCATCAGGATCGGAGGTTCCTGGAGATACTTCTTGATTTTGTCAAAAGCTTCTTGACATTCGTCATTCCATATCATCTCTTGATTCTTCCTCAGTAGTTTGAAGATGAGTTTGCAGGTAGCAGTTAAATGGGAGATAAACCAGGCGATGTAATTTAAACGTCCCAAGAAACCTCTGACTTCCTTATCTGTACGGGGCATTGGCATTTCTTGGATAGCTCTCGCCTTAGCCGGGTCAACCTCAATTCCTTTACCACTGACAATAAATCCCAAGAGTTTACCAGATCTTACTCCAAAGGTGCATTTGTTCGGGTTCAGTCTCAGCTTGTATTTCTTCAACCTCTCAAACAATTTGTACAAATGATCGAGATGTTCTTCTTCAGTATGAGATCTGGCTATCATGTCATCCACATATACTTCTATTTCGTGATGAATCATATCATGGAACAAAACTACCATAGCACGCTGGTATGTTGCTCCTGCATTCTTCAAACCGAATGGCATTACTTTGTAACAGAAAGTGCCCCATTGCGTCACAAACGTAGTTTTCTCCATGTCTTCAGGTGCCATCTTAATCTGGTTATAACCCGAGAATCCATCCATGAAGGAGAATACTTTGTGTTGAGCGGTGTTGTCTACCAGAACATCAATGTGCGGGAGTGGAAAGTCATCCTTGGGACTTGCTTTATTCAAATCTCTGTAATCTACACACATTCGCACCTTGCCATCCTTCTTTGGCACTGGTACCACATTAGCAACCCATTGAGGATAAGAAGTAACAGCCAAAAAAACCTGCGTCAAATTGTTTCATAACCTCGGCTTTGATTTTCTCAGACATTTCAGGACGCATGCGGCGAACCTTTTGCTTAACAGGACGACAATCTTCCTTCGTTGGCAAACGATGTACTACTATATCAGTATCCAATCCTGGCATGTCTTCATAAGACCAAGCAAAAATCTCTACATAGTCATGTAACATCTGAATCAATCTTTCTTTAATACTGTTTTCCAAGCCTGCTCCTATTTTGACTTCTCTCTTGTCCACTTCAGTACCCAGGTTTACAATTTCGTTTGACTCTTCATGCGGCTGTATAGTCCTTTCTTCTTGCAGTAACAGTCTGGCAAGTTCTCCAGGTACTTCACAATCTTCCTCACTTCCATCCTCGGCTTGGTAGATCGGATTTTCAAAGTCATAATGGACAGTAGTAGAACTATTATCAACAGGATCCAGAGTGGGTATGGATCTGCAATTCGTTACGTGAGTGTGTGTAAGAAAACATAGCCTTTTCGGAAGATGACAGGAAAGATAAAGAGCGCAATATTTGAATGCAAAAAGTCCATTGATTTATTGAATATGAATATGCTTATGAAAATGACAAAACCCTTAACAAATTAGCTATTGTGCCTCGGGCGTAGACACAATGCTTTAAGAAGTTCAATTGTAAAAAACTAAAAAATTTGCAACACTAAAATAGACAATAACAATTACTCCTGACTAAAGGAAATCGGGATAGTGTCTTCAGCCTTCCAATTATTGAGTCCGTCACCAACTGTTGGGAAAATCCAGCTATCCAGGTCGCCATCGCTATCAGCATCTTCTACAGCATTAACCTGATCTTTGACCATCCTTTCAGAGTTAAATCCCAGACCAGACTTGTCAGACTTGTACGGTACGTTGATCAGTTGACCCCAACCAGTACGACCACCATTTTCAACCACGGCTTGAGCGTCCTTCAGAGAAATCATGGCAGGAGGAGCATGAATAACCTTGGGCACAAGGGGAGTCGGCTTAAGGACAGGACTGGGCGGAGGGACCACTTCAAATGACTGAGAAGGAGTCTCGACGAACTCGCCATCCATCTCGACGTATCTGAAGGCCTGCACACTACTGACAATATACTCTTCTTCTCCATACACAGTGACGATTTTACCCTCTATTGGATACTTCAGCTTTTGATGGAGAGATGAAGCTACAGCACTTGCCCCATGGATCCAAGGTCGTCCCAGCAAGCATGAATAGGCAGGACGGATGTTCATCACGTGAAAGGTAGTATTGAAGACTTGAGGTCCTATCTTGATAGGGAGAACCACTTCACCATGGACAACATTTTTCGCACCGTCGTACGCACGCACCACAGTATCACTAGGTTTCAATTCGATGCTCTTACAGTCAAGCTTATCGAGTACAACTTTCGGTAGCACATTCAAAGAAGAGCCATTATCGATCAACACATGAGCCAAGGTGATCCCCTTACACTCAATGGAGACGTGCAGAGCTTTATTGTGATTCTTTCCTGCTGGTGTCAGATCAGCATCGGAAAAGCCTAAGCCATTGTCAACAGTCAGGTTGGCAACATAGTTTTCGAACTGATCGACAGATGTCTCCTGAGGTACATGGGCAGTCTTCAAGAGTTTTATCAACGCTTTGGCATGAGATTCAGAAGATAATAACAAGGATAACATCGAGATCTTAGACGGAGTATGCCCCAGCTGTTCTACCACATCAAAATCACTCTTGCGGATGATTTTCAGCATTTCTTCCATTTCCTGCTTGGCAACATCTTCAGTAGTAACTTCGATCGGTGTCCTTGACTGAGAAGGGTTGACTGGTTCCTTGCCTCGAGTTTCAGGAGTGGGAGGTGAGATTTCTGGAGAGAAGATCCTTCCACTTCGAGTAATTTTACTAGTCCCAACAATGCCATTAGGATTAGCAGAATTATCGATTTGCTTTACGCCATGGATGTAAACATCACCTCCGTAATTCCACGGAATAGCTTTGCTTGAGGAATACGGTATTGGGCCAGGTGCAGTAATGATTAGGGGAGCTACCTTGGGCTCAGCGGTAATCTTCACGGGTGCTCGAGTAACGGTAATCTTCACTGGAACTTTGGACCTAGCAATCACAGATACTTCTTCAATAGGGTTCTCCGCCTTGGGAATCTTTTCGAAGAGAATTGTACGATCATCTATCAGCCGTTGAATACCCTTCCTCAACTTCAAGCACTCATTGGGTCGGAGTATGCAGAGATCGCAATTTTCAGCACAGCCTGGAAATAAACCAGCTTGTACTAAATTCTTCTTGATGATCAGGAGAGGAGATGCTAAGTCAGCTACATTAGAAATGTGAGAATAGTCATCCACAGCATTAACAGTTTTGTCGTGATTAGGCATAGGTGCAGTGATGACGTTAGGAGTCTCCGGAGGCTCAAATTCAATCTCCCCAGCTTCAATCATATCCTGAACCCTATTCTTCAATGACCAGCAATCGTTTGTATCATGTCCGGGGCTATCGGAGTGATATGCACACCTGGCATTGGGATTATAACAAGAAGAGGCAGTGTTAGGTTTCGTAGGAGGATCTCTGAGGGTGATCAGATTTGCCTTTAGCATTCCCTACAGTGCCTGTGCCAAGGTCATATTGATCCTGGTAAACTGCCTTCTTGGCTTGTCTTGTTTGGGCTGGAAGCTTTGAGATGGCGGTGCTGCAATCGTAACCGCTCCAATGGTATGGTCACGATTTTTCTTGTTACGACCCTTTTGACCGTACACAACATTTGATTCATTCCTCCCCTGATAGGACCTTTTGGTGCTTGTAGAGGTAGCCGCCTGTATCTTTCCACTTCGGATGCCGCTTTCAACACGCTCACCTGTCAATATAAGTTCAGTGAAACCTGATGAAGAACTTCCCAGTAGATGGCTGTAGAATGGGCCAGTCAGTGTGCCCATGAACATGTCCACTAATTCTCGGTCAGTCATAGGGGGTTTGACTCTGCCAGCCAAATCTCTCCATTTCTGAGCATATTCTTTGAAGCTTTCTTTGGATCCCATAGTCATATTCTGCAACTGTAGCCGAGTAGGCGCTAGTTCAGAGTTATACTGGTACTGTTTATAGAAAGCTGTTGCTAAGTCAGTCCAGGTGCGGATGTCAGAGCTCTCGAGCTGATAATACCATTCCAACTGCGTGCCAGACAGACTCTCTTGGAAGAAATGGATCCATATCTTCCTATCAGTGGTATGCGGCTGGATCTTTCTCACATAAGCTCTCAGATGCATCTGAGGACAAGACGCACCATCGTACTTAGTGAAAGTGGGGATCTTGAATTTGCGAGGAATGGTCACATCGGAGACCAGACCCAAACTTTCGAAATCCAGACCGGGCGCCTTCTGACCCTCCATGGCTAGCATACGTTCTTCCAGCAACTTGTACTTATCATCTCTTGGAGAGTACTGTTCATTTTCATAATCTTCATCGTCATCCTCAGGGTTGGAGAAATCAACATTCTCCTCTTCTGAATCATTCTCCGTCTCCTCTTCTGGACCATTCGGAATTCCAAACTTGACTCCCGCGGCCTGTCTTTTAAGCCTTCTTCCCGTGTTAATGTAACTCACAGCTTTCTTGTCTTTCTTCTTTTCGAGCAAAAGAGCCTTCAGTTCTTCCTGCCCTTTGGATAAGCTCAGCATCATCTCCTGGAATTGAGCATTCTGAGCCTGGAGATCTTTGACAGTTTGTTCGAGAGCCATTTTTCTGTTTAGAAGGCAGACCGTGAGAACATTGATCTTTTAGGATACTTGTTATGCAATGTTATGTTATGCTATGCAATGTATGAAATGTTTTCAAGGACTTTTGGAATTTAACTTTGCGTAAACCACCAAAAAGAGAGGAATTTCTTTAATCAATGTTCATTACAAAAAGGAAAAATAAAAATACAATGAAAGCTTAAGTCTCCCAGGGACGGCTTCTTTTTGGGCGAAGATATGTATTGAGTCTTCGTTCCTCATTAAGCTGGCTGGTGAGCTCTGACACTTTCTTCCTTTCAGCACAAAACTGAGCTTCAAAAGTATCCCTTTCCTCCCTCAACTGGATCCAGGATCTTTTCACTCTTCAACATCGGTAGGCATATCTGGATAAGGAATGATCTGAGAAGTACCTCCTTCAGCTTCTGGTTCAACAATCAGTGGTCCGACTGCAAGGTATGGCATGACAAGTTCACGAGCTCTGGCTCGTACCCATCTGAGATAAGGTTCCATAGGAATAGAGTTTTTCTGTCCTAAAGTGCTTCTTTTCACCATGCTCCAAGCTCATACAAATCTTTGACGGAGACCTTGGGAATCATTGTCATAGTCAAACACAATGCCTTGGATGATTATTTCATGTGGACCATCTCTTCGAGCATAACCAAACTAACGTAGGGCTAAGGCCGGGATACAAGTGATACCTCCTCTTATTCCTAGGAGTGGCACATTGGGGAACTCGCCACAACGGTCAATGATGGTAACATTTTCCTTGAACTGAGGACACCAACAGATGTCTGAATGGGAGAGCGACATTATCCTTTGAGACCATTTCAAATTCTTCTCGTTCTTCAAGACTGATTGAGGAAGGTGCGAAATAAACCACCTAGACAACAACGGTATGCAGCACATGAGAGTCCCTTGCCTTTTCATAGTACGAGTGTGAAGGGAATGCAAAATGTCTCCAAGCAAGGTGGGCACAGGGTTATGAGTGAGAAATATCTTAATAGCATTCATGTCTATGAATTGGTCTGGATTAGGAAATAACACCAAACCATAGATTAGTAATGCTAGGACATATTCGAAAGCATGGACATCCATAACCTTTAAGAATTCTCGGGCCTTATTTATCAGAAATTTGGCAAGTAAACCCTTAACTCCACTTCTTGTTACCCAATTAGTTTCAATGTTGGACTTTGTCATGTGTAAAGTTGCGGCAACTTCTTCAAACTTCAGAATCTTTTCTAAACCACTGAAAGGTGTTTGATCAAGGATAGGTATCCCAAGCAGCCTGGAAAATTCTTCTAATGTGGGTACCAACTGATAATCTGGGAAGGTGAAGCAATGATGTTTAGGATCGAAGAACTGGAATAGAACTCTCATCATATCTTCTTTGAAACCAGTAGTAACCAAATTGAGGAGGGAACCATGCCTCTTAATGAACTGAGCATGATCGGGAAGTTCTGACACTAAACCCTTTAGTTGAGGAAAGATTGCTACAAAATTGATCCGGATGGTCTTCCTGGAGGCCATAACCTTACAAAACAGAGCAAAGTTAAATCCCTAAGTCCTTGAAATGGTTAGTACTATGTTATGATGTTATGATGTTATGATGTTATGATGTTAAATAAATAACAAGCACAAACAAGTCACACAACAATCATTCCTAAGTTTTAAGGCTTGCATGAGTTCCATAGGTAAGTACCCTCCCCACTGAAGTTTGGTTGGTTCAACCTGTCCTAGAATAGTAACCGGGTTCTAGAAGGATCTCAAATCATCGACCTTTCTTTTAGTCCACTTCAGTGCAACACCAAGTGGTTGACCGAAGCTTCCCTAAAGTCCAATCTCAAAGAGTGTAGTATCGAGTATCAACCAACCCCAGTCGGAACCGAAGTCAGTTATCTCACTACTTTCTAATGGCTAAGATGAGTCAATTAGGGTTCTAAAGGTCCGGTTAATGCTTTGATGACACCACGCGGAAGCCAAATTTTTCCTCAAGTAAACATGAGGAACATCAGGACATCCAAAGTGTCACATTAACCGTAGCCATCATTTTGACCATTCCAGTATACGCCGGATAGTCGCGATGATCTATTGCTACTTACCTAAGGTACACTAGATCCGGGTGTAGGATCTTTCACTCAAGCATAAAATACCCAAGCAATCCCTTAAAAGTAAATCAGACAATTTAAATAAGTGATCTTGTTTTTAAGGTAACCTCTCTTTAAGTATCCCCAGCAGAGTCGCCAGTTCTGTCATACGGTGAACTGACTTTTTGTGTTTTTGCTTTGGAACGCAAATGTCGCGGTTAGCAAGAGTCGCCACCGACTTTTCTTTTATCCAATAAGGAAAGGTGGAAAAGAACAGGAAAGACCTTAATTTAGATTTTGGGTTCGGGAGGTACATTATACAAAGGGAAGGTGTTAGCACCATTTGTATCCATGGTTATCCATGGGCTCTTAATTGCTTGATCACTTATATTATTTTTCTTGTCTGAAAAAGTGTTCGTGAATTGTTTAGAAAATGTTTTGAAAAAAAAGAGAATTTAACTTTGTAATGATTCTCGTATGAATGTATACAAAGTGGTTATCTCGTTTAGTTTTGAAAATGGTTTAGAAAAATATAACTCAGTAATGATTCTAGTATGAATGTATACCAAGTGGTGATTTTCTAGTATTTGTGAAGTGTGAAAAGTATTTTTAAATTGTGAGTAAGCAATTAGGAGTTATACCTACCCAAGGTCTTTATGGGCATTTCCTATCCTTATGAGGGTAAAACTGTCCTTACTATTGAGAAGTAAGTAGTTTTACCCTTTGGACGTAAAATGGTCATCGTAGGGTCATCGATTGGTCATTGAAGGCAACATTTGTAAGGATACCCTAGCATTCGGAGGGACGATCATCATTTAACCGTAAGCTACACCGAAGGGTCATCGAGGGACAAAATCATATATTCGAAGGCAACATCCGATGGACTATGATTTATTTTATAGGGACATGATGATTTAATCGAAGGGTCTTGGCTAAGGGTATCCCCACATTCGCGGGACATGACCATAATACCGTAATACCGTAGGGCAACAAAGAGAGGTCCAAGATCGCATGTTTAACGGCAAAGTTTTACAATTAATGAGATAGTCGTAACCGATTAGATAATTAGGTCCACGTTACAAATTGATGAAATCAATACATTAAAATCAGCTAGGTAATTTAGGATGAATCTCCGCATTAAAATTAAGTAATTCAGAATCCATCTCCATAAGGGTATCCCACACATAAGGTGGAATACCTAGCCGGCCGTTTCCTCGGGAATATGTAAGCCTTTACACAATTCAACACACGGGTTAGAGCATCGAGATAAAGTACAATTGAAAATTGCACCACAAAGTAAACACAACAGTCATAGGGTCAGGCCAAATAATGCAGAATTGTAATGAATCTTAATTAGACAAACATAAGGCAGAACAGAAAAGAAACAAAACAGCCACAGTCTCGTTCGCTCCTGCTTCGCCTAGCGAAGGCTTAGCGAGTACTCGCTACAGGCTCGCTTAGCGATGTGCTAGCGAGCGGCCACGGGTTTGGAATTTGATAGCAGCATGATCTCCGGAACCCTGAACTTTATGGCATTTAATTACAGGAATAGCATGGACAAACATTCAAGATATTCAGGCATACTTAAATTCACATGTGAAATCGAATTACATATCCAAAAATTTAATCATGATGCCTTATGTATGTAGAGATTACCGATTAAAAGCATAAAACAGTAGTGATGCGCAAACCTGTTTGCAACTGAGCGGCGATGTTGAAAGGACTGATCACTCTTGGTATAGGATGGAATTGGGCGGTGGTAGCTTCGGCGCGGATGAGCAGCCTTCAGGGTTTCTTTACTCGGAATACTCTAAGTTGAGCTCCAGGGTTTCTATGCCAGGGTTTCCGTCCGTCTTCGTCCGTCCCTTTTCGTGACTGAAGCTTGGCTATTTATAATGCTCTTGTTGTGACCTAACGGGCTCAGAATGAAGCCCGAAAATTCTGATATATCGCCAGCTTCGCTAGGCGAGCTTGTAGCGAAGGTTCGCTAGGCGAAGGGGTTGCTCGCCTAGCGAGCAGGCCAGTTTGGGCCATTTTCTGGATTGGGTCTGTAGTGAGCTGGGCTTTTGTTCCTTTAAGGTCAGTGCCTTGCAGAATAAGTTGGAGCGCTTTGAGAAATGTTTTGCAAGATTAATGGGCAAATTTTGGGGTATGACAGGCGCCAACACTGAATGTTAACGCTAACCCTGTGCCAGGACCTGTGGGTGTGAAGGTAATGTCCAAGGACAAGAGAGGAATAAAGGTGACTGAGGGGGATCAGTTAAAAACTTCAGTGTCTGTGGTCTCGAAACATCTGATGAAGAGTGGAGTTTTCCCTAGTGTTGATAATTGTTGTGCGGCTGTCGCCACGAGCGGGGGAGTAGTGATGAGGGAAACGATCCAGGGAATGATGGAGGTAGAAATGGACGGTGAAAAATTTGAAACACTAAGTCAGGCAGTTGAAACCGTCAAGGTGAAGAACGCCGTTGTGGCTGAGGGAGAGAAGAAGCTGTCCATTTCTTCTTACAAGCAGGCCATGGACGTGGTGAAGAACGGAGAAGCCCTAGGTTGGGGAAAGATCATAGACATTATGGTGAAAGCGGATATGTTCGGGGTTGGCTACCAGCCAGACCAAGACTTGTCTAGACAAAACAGAGGACGTCGTCCACCGTACACCTTCGTCAGTGCAGGAATGTTGGATCCTGGTCACGCCTGTACAGCGGGTGAAGGGATTGACTGTGACCGCGAGCTTGAGTCGTGGATAAAGTCGTGCGTACCAGGGAACTGGAAGGCCTCAAAGATCGCCACTGTCACTCATCCTGAAGTGTAGTATTTCTGTTTTTCAATTTTGTTTGCATGAAAGCCATACGTTTTGCCCAAAACGTAATGGTCCATTGTAAGGGCCATCTCATGTGTTTCATTTTGCAACAGTTTGCATCAGTAATAAATGGATGTTTTTGTGATTAAAAGCGGTGTTCCCTGTTTTTCATTGATTTTTGCAGTTTAAAAAATAAAAATGGCAATGTTTATTTTCATTTTTCTTTCCTTTTGATTCATCTTGTTCCGACCTCAAAAGTGATTATCCTCCTGATCTCATTGATAACAATTCGGTTACACCTTTGTATGACTTCGACAATCCGATCTATCATGCCGAAGAATAAGGAGAAGAAGATTGTGATCTGCTGGAATTAGCCAGGTTGTTGAAATAAGAGGAGAAGGTGATTTAACCGCACGAGGAGCGATTCAAGATTGTTATTCCAGGCACCACCGAGGTCAGAAAGGAAGTGAAAATTGGGGCCGCTTCAGAGGCGAGTCGAGAGCAGAATGGTAGCCCTGTTGAAAGAGCATGTGGATACCTTCGCCTGGTCGTGTCAGGATATGCCAGGGTCGGATACCGATGTCGTTGTGCACAAGCTACCATGGAAAGAAGACTGTCCTCTAGAGAAGCAGAACGCCGGTGCCACGTATCAGAGTGACTTTGTTTCATGATATGATTCATCATGAAATTGAATGCTATGTTGATGACAATGATAGCAAAGTCCCAAACAGAAAAAAGGCATCTGGTGGATCCGGGGCAAGTTGTTTGACCGGTTGAGACAACTCAGACTGAGGTTGAGTCCGAATCAGTGCACTTGTGGAGTGCTGTCCGGTAAACTGCTGAGGTTTATTGTGAGCGGATAAGAGGAATCGAGGTCGATCCTGCAAAAAAAAAATAATAATAAAAAAAATAAAGAAGAAAAAGCAATACGAGAAATGCCTGAACCGAAAAAAAAAGATCAAACGGTCAGGTGGATAATGATTGCCAAGGGGCATTGAAAGATAAAAGAATAAGTTGCAGGAACCTCTGATTCTGATGCCTCCTGTGGAAGGAACAACTGTTAATCTGGTACTTGACAGCCCTCGAGGGGTCTATGAGGTGTGTAGTGGGTCAGTATGACGAGTCTGGTCGAAAAGAGCATGCAATTTACCTTAGCAAAGAGTTTATCGACTATGAAACAATACATTCACTGCTCGAGAAAACTTGCTGTACTTTGGCATAGGCTGCTCGCCGACTGAGACAGTATATGCTGGTTCATACCACTTTGTGGATTTCCAAGATGGACCTGATCAAGTAAACAAGTGAGAAGACAGCATTGACCGGACGGGCTGTGAGATGGTAAATAATTTCGACTGATGTCGATATTCAGTATACCTCTCAGAAAGCAATCGAGGGGAGTGTGTTATCCGATTACATCGCCCCGCAACCCATTGAGGATTATCAACCAAGGAAGTCTGAGTTCCCTGATGAAGGCATCTCGAGGTGCTCAAATCGAAAGATTGTGAGGAACCGATCCCGGAGGAGGGGCCTGACCCTGAATCCGAACGGATTCTGATGTCTGATGGAGTTAATGTGGATGAGTTAGTGCTGCTTTGGTTACGCCAAAGGGGATCCCACATTTCTCTTGCTGCCCGACTGACTGTTGAAGACACCAGCAATGGTGATTGAGTGCGAAGCAGTTGTACCCCGTGAATGAAGAGGGTTGTCGACCGAAAAGCGCGACCTCGTGCGTACCACGTGGGAGAGCTGGTATTGAAAAGGATCCTTCCTCCTCAAGGTGATCGTGGGGCCAATGGATATACAATTATGAATGCCCATTCATGGTCAAGAAGGTTTCCTCTGGTGGAGCCTTGTTGTTGACGATCATGGATGGTGAAGATTGTCCATCCCTTGTGAATGCGGACGCAGTTAAAAGATACTTCGTAAAAAGAGACCCGCTGGACGAAAAGAATAAAATAGTCCAGGCAAAAATGGGCATCCCGGCGAACCAAAAAAAAAAAGAAAGAGAAAAGGTTCGGGCAAAAGTTAGGGATAAAGAAAGAAAAACTGTACACCCGGCCAGTCGAAAACCCCACAAGGGCGACTTGGGCAAAAAAGGGTATCCCGGTGGACTGAAAACCCGAAAGGGCGGTCCAGGAAAAAGAGGGAATGAAACGAACAACTGCGTCTAGCATGGTCGTTTGTGCTTCGGATATAACATGGATAATCTCCGACAGAGATCAATCGGAAGAGTCTTGTTCAGAAGGCAGAAAGCGCGGAGGGTCTTGAGGACATATAGGATGTAACCGAGTTTGGGATTCGATGAGATCACGGTTCCACATTGCCAATAGGATAGATCTTCCTTTTGTGCGCAATTACCTCTTTTCAAGGATTGCTTCTTGTGATTTGCTCAGTTATGAGCCATTTCTTCTTTTTCAAACAATAAATGCATGTTCAGTCAAATAATTTTGTTTTTGTTTTCATTACCGCCTTGATTGCAAAAACATCAGTTTATTTTTGATAAGAATCTTTGCATTTTGAGACATAGAGGTCCCTTCCGATGCATGCTTATAAGATTGGAATCTGGAAATTGTTGAGTGTAATTTTAAGTGTCGGGTTTTTGTTATCGTATCCACAGGGATTGTGAGATATCACCGCCTTTCGACAGTTGTTTTAATTCTTAGCTTAAGGTAACAATGGGGTTTTGGTATTTGTCACGGTATCTTGCATAAAAGTGTAATAAAATGCGGTAAAAGTTTTGGTTTGAATATTTGAGAAATATTGCCAAAGTTAGGGTTCGACGATCACTTTGCATGTATATGTTCGATCAACAAAACTTATAAACTCCTTTAGATGATAAACTATTTCACAAAGTCCTCTCAATGTGTTTATCTCTAACACACATTGTGAGTTTTTCCATTTTGATCCATTGTTTATCTCTAACACAATCTATCAAAATGACAACTTTTTGGTTCAACCTTATGGTGAACAAAATCATTCATTACTATCTCTAGCTAACAAATAAGATTGGATGAAAACCTAGGTTAAGAGTTGGTAAACATCTCTCGATCATAAACCAACACAAAGAGTTTTCAATAAGAACAAAGTTTTCACCATATATTCACCATTAAAGAGTTTACAAATGAAGATCCTTACATTTACACACAAAGCTAATGATCATCTACATCTAACCTTGACAAAATGGAGGACTTAGCTACTCATTTTCATGGTAGCTTGGTCAACAAGTTTCGGAAGAAGGTTGATCAACATCCGAGTCGAATAATCGAGATTGGATGGGAATCCACCTTCTTTTTGTGAAAGATGGTTAAGAGATGAAGAAAAATGGTTTCTAGGTCACAAAAGATCCTTAGAACAATGCTGTAAAAATGTCTAGAAAAAGTACAAAAGTATGGAAAAATAAGGTATGGGTCCAAAAAGTAGCCCTTGCTACTTATAGAGCTGCTACTGGGCTGTCATGCTCGCTAGGCGAGCAGAATGGCTTGCCTAGCGAGCCCCTAAATGAAGCACCTGAGGCACCTGCGCCCAAAGAAACCACCATTGCCAGACTGTCATGTTCGCTGAGCGAACAAAACCTTCGCCTAGCGAAGGCCACGCTTCAACCTTC
The DNA here is from genome assembly GCF_024323335.1 of Lathyrus oleraceus. NCBI lineage: Eukaryota > Viridiplantae > Streptophyta > Magnoliopsida > Fabales > Fabaceae > Lathyrus > Lathyrus oleraceus. The sequence goes on from NC_066585.1 coordinate 71,031,555, forward strand.
GCTCCAGCGAGGTTGAGAGGTTTTGCTACTGGAATGCTCGCTGGGAGCTCGCTAAAGGCTCGCCTAGCGAGTGAGTGTTGGCTGCGCTTTTCACCAAGTCTGGACGTGTTCGCCACACACCTCGCTGGAAGCTCGCCTAGCGAGTGTGGTCATGTTTGCCACTGTAAAATACTGGAGCTTTTCGCTGGGCTCTCGCTGGACGCTCGCCTAGCGAGTCCTTCGCCACAGCCCTCGCCTAGCGAGCAAGCTGATGAATGCTTGTTTTATTTGATCCCTTTGCCAAATTTCTTGTGTCTTCACTTTCTATTATTTCATGCCTACTTCATGCACAATAACACACAAATCAAAGGTACCAAGATCGTTTATCATTGAATTGCATTTCATCTAAAACAAAGGTGGTTTCGAACACTTTAGCAAGGAAATGGAGTGAAAGATACCCATATTTGATAGCTCAAATTAGCACTTTTGGGTATCTAACAGAAATCTTATTCGGAAGTTTGAGTGACCTAGGTGTCGAAGGTTTGGCACGCCTGGGGCACGCTTTTATCTAATGATATCTTTTGCAGGTGCTGTTAGCTATGTTCACTCACTCGCAGGTTGTGATGTGAAATACTTTGACAAGAGATCCCCGCAGAGTCCGATCAGGGGAAAGGGATAGAAGAATGGTGAAAAGATGGCGAAAAAAGGACGACGATCTTAGAGGGTAATCAAGAAGACTCTTCAAAGTCTGTATACTAGAGGGGTAGCCCGAATCGGAGGAGATCGTTTGTCTCGAAGCAGAATGAAGCCGAGAATACAAGATGAATCAGAAGAGACTGGATGAGTCTAGGAGCTCTCAAAAGTGGAAAGTCAACACTGTGGTGGGATGGTGAACACCAGTGTTCGACGAGTCGAAGGGCGGTCCGTGTCCAATAGGCCGTATCTCCCCAGTGGGTGTCATCTCCCTAGCAGATTTGAGATCAATGTCTCCTCAGCAAGTCTGAAGGTTACTGCCTTCCCAGCAGAGGTTGTGTTGATGGTTTTCCCCCAGCAAGGTCCCCAAACGGATCGGGTTCGGTGAAATTATCCCCATTAGAGATAAGCATTGGTGTTTTCCCCTAGCAGGGTAATCCCCAAGCAGTCCGGGTTCGATGGAGGTCATCCCCAGCGAGGGTTGTCTTTCCCCAGCAGGGTGGAAATTGACGTGGTAATGAAATCCTCAGTATAGTTCCTTGAGCTCCCCGGTGTTGTCTCTGGAGGAGATGTGTTTTTATGCATTCATCATTTAGATAAGCATAGTATATTGCATTATTAGTGCGTAGCATTTCCATGATCATGGAGCATTGCGCTAAAAAAAATCTCATGCATCAGCATTGCAAACATATCCATTAGCCCTAGGCCGTGGTGACCATCGGAGAATGGGTTGTCGGAAAGAGTTTAGCATCGCGCCATTGGATCGATTTCAGAATTGGGTTCCCCAGCATGGTTGAGTGGTTGGTGTTTTCCCAACAAGTGACTCCTTAGTTGAGTGGGTATCCCTAACAATGTTACTCCCCACAAATGGGTAGCATCTTGCAAGCGTGGATCGATTCCCCTAGCAGATGTGGGTGTGTCTGATCTCTCCATATAGAGTCGACCCCTTAGGCAGAAAGTGTCTGTCATTTCCTTCTGCACTCCCCACTGAGTTATATCCTCGTGGATGATGGTTGTTTTCGTTCCCTCCCTACGCACATAAAGGGATGGGTTTTCCCTATTGAGTTCTTTCCGCATTAGGATGGGTCTTGATTCAGTCTGTCTTTTTGGATCGATCCTAAATTGGCTTCCTTGTGGCTGTCTCTTGTGCTTCCCTGTGGTATAAATAAATAGTTGCTCACTAACCGACACTCATTCATCTTATCCTCAACGGAATTTGTTGGCTGCTACCTACAAACTGGTAGTTGTAAGTCCTATCTTTGTGGTCTTCTACCTACTAACCGGTAGATGTGAATCCTCTTTTCTCCCCGTTGTGGAGTCAACCCTTGTGCTCATCCTAGTCGATGACGGTTACTTTTCCGTGGTTTTCTACCTACTAACCGGTAGATGTAATCCCCTCTTTGCGGTTATCATTATCCAGTTTTCGGTATTGATAGTCCTTTTCCCTTTTGGATATCTGCTTTGATTAAGCAATCTTATCCCCCAGCGGGTCTTCCCCTTTCTTTTGGATAATTGCTCCGAGTAAGCCATTTTATCCTCAGTGGGTCCTCTTTCATTCGCCGTTTGCCGGTAATGTTTGTGGTTTCCCCTTTTGATTGGTCATCTTTGCATACCTAGTCTCGGTGTCCCGATGCCTTTCTTTTCGGTCGATTTATCCTTTAACAACCTACAACCCGGTTATGGATAATCTTCCATGCGAGTATATTATCTACGTTTTGACGGCTATAGGTAATATATCTCATGCACTCTTTGGCTGAACCCTCTGTTTGTTTCCCCAACTGAGAAAGGTTTGTATTCCTTGTGGGATCGAATGTCCATCCTCTAACAAGTTTGCTTTCGCCCTCTTCAGGATGATGAGTGTTTTGGAACACAAACCAATTCACGCCTTGGTCGGTCACCTATTTTATGCCTACGACTCGATATCCTTGGTGTTCCTTCCTGTCTGCTCCCTATTGCGACCTTGGTCCCCTGTGGAATCAGATTTTCCTGAGTCGAAATATGCCTATTCAGGTTTTCCTCAGATGTTTTTGGTTGATTGATATCTTTCACCCGTGCACCAGTTTTAGATATTCCTTCTTCCCGAGCTTGTTACCTACTAACCAGTAACACCTCACCCCTTTCTTTGAGTCTTCCCGTTCATCCGTTGATGTATGGTCACCTCTTCGTTGGTTTCGATAAACGTTGAGTTTTTCCCATTCGTCCGTTGACGTTTGGTTGTATCTTCTTTCCCATTCATCCGTTGATGTCTGGTCACCTCTCCGTTGGTTTCGATAAACGTCGAGCTTCTCCCGTTCGTCCGTTGACGTCTGGTCGAGTCTTCCCATTCATCCGTTGATGTCTGGTCACCTCTCCGTTGGTGTCGATAAACGTCGAGCTTCTCCCGTTCGTCCGTTGACGTCTGGTCGAGTCTTCCCATTCATCCGTTGATGTCTGGTCACCTCTCCGTTGGTTTCGATAAACGTTGAGTTTTTCCCGTTCGTCCATTGACGTCTGGTCGAGTCTTCCCATTCATCCGTTGATGTCTGGTCACCTCTCCGTTGGTTTCGATAAACGTTGAGTTTTTCCCGTTCGTCCGTCGACGTATGGTCGAGTCTTTCCCATTCATCCGTTGATGTCTGGTCACCTCTCAGTTGGTTTCGATAAACATTGAGTTTTTCCCATTCGCCCGTTGACGTTTGGTTGTATCTTCTTTCCCATTCATCCGTTGATGTCCGGTCACCTCTCCGTTGGTGTCGATAAACGTCGAGCTTCTCCCGTTCGTCCGTTGACGTCTGGTCGAGTCTTCCCATTCATCCGTTGATGTCTGGTCACCTCTCCGTTGGTGTCGATAAACGTCGAGCTTCTCCCGTTCGTCCGTTGACGTCTGGTCGAGTCTTTCCCAGTTCATCCGTTGATGTCTGTTCACCTCTTCGTTGGTTTCGATAAACGTTGAGTTTTTCCCATTCGTCCGTTGACGTTTGGTTGTATCTTATTTCCCATTCATCCGTTGATGTCTGGTCACCTCTCCGTTGGTGTCGATAAACGTCGAGCTTCTCCCGTTCGTCCGTTGACGTCTCGTCGAGTCTTCCCATTCATCCGTTGATGTCTGGTCACCTCTCCGTTGGTTTCGATAAACGTTGAGTTTTTCCCGTTCGTCCGTTGACGTCTGGTCGAGTCTTCCCATTCATCTGTTGATGTCTGGTCACCTCTCCGTTGGTTTCGATAAACGTTGAGTTTTTCCCTTTTGTCCGTCGACGTATGGTCGAGTCTTTCCCATTCATACGTTGATGTCTGGTCACCTCTCCGTTGGTTTCGATAAACGTTGAGTTTTTCCCATTCGTCCGTTGACGTTTGGTTGTATCTTCTTTCCCATTCATCCGTTGATGTCTGGTCACCTCTCCGTTGGTGTCGATAAACGTCGAGCTTCTCCCGTTCGTCCGTTGACGTCTGGTCGAGTCTTCCCATTCATCCGTTGATGTCTGGTCACCTCTCCGTTGGTGTCGATAAACGTCGAGCTTCTCCCGTTCGTCTGTTGACGTCTGGTCGAGTCTTTCCCAGTTCATCCGTTGATGTCTGTTCACCTCTTCGTTGGTTTCGATAAACATTGAGTTTTTCCCATTCGTCCGTTGACGTTTGGTTGTATCTTCTTTCCCATTCATCCGTTGATGTCTGGTCACCTCTCCGTTGGTTTCGATAAACGTCGAGTTTTTCCTAGTCGTCCGTTGGCGTCTAGTTGTGATTTCTATTTCTATTCATCGTCTTTCGATGACTGGATGTGGTTCCTTTTTCTGAAAAAAAAAAGAGTCAAAATCCCCAGTGAAGTCGTTGGTAGACGTCTTGTCTGGTTCAGTGACAAACATCAGATCCCAGTAGAAGTTGTCCTTGGTGGACAGTCCTTTCTTGGACCCCCGCAGAGTGCAAATTTCTACGGTTCTTTGGTATTCAATCCCTGTTTACCCTGAAGGTCTGACAGCCGTTGCTCTCATTCGTTCGGGTTCCCAGCTGATTGAATAGGGGCAGCTGTAGCACCTCAAATTTGCACCTCCCATTTTGTATATACATTTTCATTTTAGGTCACTAACATTGCATTGTTCATTGCATAGTCCACCAAGTCATCAGGCAAGACTAGTCAGGAGATTTAACTGTGCAAGCAAGCAAGTGCATTTTCTATGGAATCAAAGCCCTAGGGTTGGTACAATGAGTTCATGTGACCCAAGGATCATTTTGAAGTGGGTTGGCCAAAGATTGAAGGCTCAAAGCTCATCAGTCAATGTGCAATTCATCTGAAACCCTAAAAAGTCAATAGAAGTCAACTGTCAGTTCAACTGTGGATTTGGAGGTGGGAGATGGTTAGAGATGCCTCATTCATGTGTGAACAAGTCTCATTTGACATTTCAAACATCAACATTGAAGGATTTGAAGTCAGATCAAGACTTTCCCAAAACAGCAGGTCACCTGTAATTTGAACTTTCCAAAAATGGAAAGATTTTGGACCAACTTCTACTCAAGATTACATCATCAAGAAAGCTTCGAATGAAAATGTCCAACATTAAAGTTGAATATCTTTCTCTCCCATTTCCAAAAAGTCCAAGATCATGGATTTCTCATATGTGGTTGAGGAGATATGATCAAAACATGGCAAACTATGCATGGAACTTCAGATGGACATAACTTCTCAACCAAAGCTCCAAAATGAGTGGTTCTTTTTGCATTATTCTTCTTTGGACCTCTAATTTCCAAATCATGCATCACATTACATGAATTGTCATCACATGATCACTTGCTATTCCATGACTTTTTTGGAGGGAAATTACAAAATTCAAATTTGGTGCATTGTATGGATTTTCTACCATTGCCATTGGTTTTAAAAAATAATTTTAAGTGAACATGATGAAGCAAAAGAGCACTGTTCACGTGTAGAATGATACATGCACAAGCAAATTTGAATTTTTGTAGATTGCCTTATTTTCATTAACCAAGCTAATTAGGGATTAACCAAGTGATTAGTAAACCATATAAATACTCTAATCATAACAGAATTGAAGGGGGTTAATCACAATTCACATTTCAAGATCCAAATTCTCTCTCCCTCCAAAATTTTCTTCCATTCATAATTCAAAATTTTTCCAAATAGCATTACAATATTACTGCATATTCTTGTTCCCTAGCATTGATTTAGTGCAGATCAAGTATTTGTTTGAAGAATTCGTGCAAGAATGGTGCATAGCAAGCTCATGAAGTTGAAAATGGAAAGTCAAGTTTAAGCTAGATCTACATGTGTGCAAGCTTCCTTTTCTTCACCAAACATCATTTCAAGCATTGTAGAGTGGATTTGGATAGTTACAAGCTGTAGATCGTGCAAAATCAAGAACTGCTCTTCAAGAGGTTCAGTTTTCGAATCTCTTAATTCTCAAATTCATGTATATATTCTGGTAGATCTTGTTCTCCTGGTGATTCTGATCTAAAAATCGTGTGAATTGGTGCATTATTGAGCAAGATATGAGTGTTTAAAGTTTTACATCCATGAATGTTCTTGCTTGATTCTCTTAGATCTTGATGATTTGTGCTTAAATATTTGTTGATCTATGCTCTCCATTGCAAGAGCTTCATGATGATGTATTTGTTTCTGAGTTCTGGAAAAAATTCTGGAAAAATGTTGAATCTCGCGCACTGTTCATCTTCTTCTTCATGAAGAAGATGAAGATCTTCAGCTATGCGTCGACCATACAGTGATGATGCGTCGACCATTGGACAGTTTTGCGTCGACCGTAGCTGGTCTTGCGCTGACCCGAAGTTCTGGCTGTGTTTTTTTGAGTCGACCATAGCTGGCCATGCGTCGACTCTTTACTGGTTAGGGTTTTTGCTAGCGCGCTCAATTTGAATTTGTATAGGGTTCGATCCCTGCTGAACGCTGTTTTTTCCCAAAATGCTTTCTCATTTTCTCTCTTCCCTCTATTATTCCATGCTATGCTTCATACTTTTTTTTTTAATTTTTTCTCATCTTGCAAAATTCATATCAATTTGAATATTGATCCAAAAATTACCAGGTTTTTTGCATTGTGTTGCTAATTTTGTCTATTACTTTTTGATCATTAAAATGAAAATTGTGCATGGCTGGATAATGTTTTGTGCTAGGAGAATTGAACATGTATGATTCCTTGACCTTGCCTTGCTATATCATTTGTGAAATGCTTGATTCTTGTCCAATGAGTTTGAAATTTTGCATGTTATAACTAGACTCATTGCTTGACATTTTGGTGTTGATTTGGTATTTTTATCAATTACCATTGCTGTTTTATGAATGTGCTAAGTTATGTGTGACAATTTGTGTCATACCTTGTGATGTTCAACTTGATTGATGAGTTTTCCATGTCAAACGATATCCAATTGCCTTGATTCTTTTGTATGATGCATACTATGGATGTTGTGATTGAGCATGATTTTTGCTGGAATTTTTGGTATCATTTCTGATTTGATTGAGATTTTTCCTTCTGGTTGGTCACATTTGAGCTTTTAAATTGCCTTAAATTTCAATTGATTGTGAAATGCTTGTTCCTTATCCAATGAATGTGAAATTTTGCACACTATTTCTAGACATGTTGAGTGTTGTTTTGGCTTTGGTTTGAGGTCTTTACCATGATCCATTTCTGTTTTATGCCTATGCTAACTTGGTGTTTTAATTGGTGTCACACATGAGCTTGTTGTGCTTGCCTTGACTTATGCAATGTGATTGCCATGCCTAATGATGTCCAATGCCTATAATTTTTTGTGTGATGACCATGTTGTATGTCCTGTTTACTCATGAATTTCGCCAAGATTATTTGAATCATTTTTGATTTAATGTGCATTTGTTTCTTCTGATGTGACAATGTGGTCACAACTTGCATACCTTGCCATGTTTGGTTCATGAAATGCTTTTGGTATATGATATTGATATGGGACCTTTTGGATTGTGTTCTTGATTGAATGAAGTTGATTCATGTTAAATTTCATGTTCTGTTTTGAATGTTTGACCTGTTTTTGACCCTAGGCTTTGACCTAGTGGTTTGGACTCACTGTTTGGGTTGTGGATTTCAGGTTAAAGAAGCACATTGCTATGATTGAAGTGGTTCACTCTCTTGAGTGGTTTAAGTGGTTAATATTGACTAACTTTGAGTTGTTTTGTAGGCTTTGAGACCAAGTGGCTTAATAGCTTGTGCCTTGCTCACTGTTGCATTGCTTGCTTATCTGTCTGGTTGTGTGATTGACTGTTGTCTGTTTGTTTGACTTGTATACTGATTGGGTTAGATTTTTTTCAGGTACCTAAGTTGCTTAGAGTTCTCTTGAACTTGATTTTGCTTTGCTTGGTTGCTTAACCACTGAGGTATAACTCTCTGACTTCATGTAGTCTGGAAGACCTGTCCTGTTATGTGGGCAGGCACCTGTCTGAAGCCCTCCTTAAGAGGCAATGCTTGTGAATGTTTAAATTTGTGCCAAGCAGGTAAAGACCTCTTATGAGGCAATTGGCAGATAAAAGAGATGTGCAATCCATCTCCTGCTATTCAGTGTGTCATCCACTTTGCTCACACACCTTGTGTTGATGCATTGTGGATATTAACCCAAGATCTTTGTTGTGTCAGTCATATATGGAGAAGAGTTCCTACTTTCTGAACTCCCACACTTTAATTTGTCTGAAGCTCTCCCAGGCTAGGGATAAGAGCTGTGAGGTCTTACCCTCACTTCCCATTTCATCTGCTTCACCCTAACTCTCAATGTTAGGGTTAAGAGCTAACTACACCCGATTCCAGTTGGCTTGTGTCTCACAGCCTAACCTTGTATGAACCCAATTGTTTGCATATAGTGTGTGTGCTTGCTTTTTGTGCTTGTGTGTGTTTTCCTGTGCTGTTTAGGATAGCTTGCTCCCTGTGCAAGTTAGATAGAAACCTTAACTTAGGGATTGTATGCATGATAACTTCTAGGCTCGAGTCGTAGTCTCCCTAGTAGTTTGTGTCTCCCTTTGTTTCTGGTTAGGTTAGAAGTTCTTTCCCTGTTTAGGGGAACTACGTCGCCCTGATCCTCATACCAGATGAGGTACGTAGGCAGGAGATGAGCTGATCTCTCCGGGCGCCCTTTTTCTTTTGTAACCCCTTTGTGTGTGTTGGAGTCCGACGTAAGTCCAGCGATTGGCAGTTGGTTTCCTGTGTCTTGTTTGCTTGTTGGAGTCTGACGTAAGTCCAGCGATTGGCAGTTGGTTTCCTGTGTGTGTTTGTTGGTTCGGAGTCTGATGTAAGTCCAGCGATTGGCATTCGGTTTCCATGTTTGCCTGTTTGTGTGGAGTCTGACGTAAGTCCAACGATTGACAGTCGGTTTCCTGTTTCCTCTTTGTGTTTTGTTTGGCGTGCATTAGCCGAGCTACGGGTGCTCTGATTCTTCTCCGGTCAGAGAAGATACGTATGCATAGGATGCGACATCCTAGCGAGCACGTTTTCCCTTGTCCTGAACTACGTCGACTCTGATGTCTGTGCCTGACAAACTACGTAGGCCCAGGAGGCGATATCCTGCCGAGTTAGTTTCTTTTGTCTTTCCGTGTTTCCTTCCAGCCGTGTGCAGTTTGTGAGCAGTTTTTAGCAACCTTATCCTATTCTTTTGTGCGTGGATCCCGTCGAGTACGACAGATGCGTAGGGGTTCTAATACCTTCCCTTCGCATAACCGACTCCCGATCCCATCTTTCTCTGGTCGTGAGACCATGTCTTTTCCAGGTTTACTTCGAGCGTTTCCTTTCCCTCTTTGGGATAAATAACGCACGGTGGCGGCTCTGTTGTTTCGTTTTCCCACCGGTTTTTCGCGTAATGCGATAATGATGTCCAAGTCCAGCCAAATGCTTCTATAAAAAGGACATGGAAAACCTGATTTGATACACAAGAAATAACGAACGAAATATTGAGAGAGAATAAGGGTTTAAGTCTTGTGTGGTCATGTGAATTGTAAGCCATTCAATTCATCCATAGATGATTGAATTGGTCTGATTTTTGAGTTGTAATTTGTCACTCAAAGCTTTTAAGCATGAGTGTGTGTCTACTTGATTGAAGCTGTTAAGTAAGATCAAGTGTGTGTCTTTGAAGAGTGTCTTCTTTTCATTGTAATTCTTGTTTAATATCACAGGTGTGATTGAGGGGGAGTGAGTGGGATCTCATATCTAAGAGTTCTTAGGTAGAAGTCACACGGGTAGAGATTAGGTGAAAAAAACGGTAACTTGTGTTGTTTACTGAGAGTCTTTGAACTGATTCTATTTAGTGGATTTCCTTCCTGGCTTGGTAGCCCCCAAACATAGGTGAGTTTGCACCGAACTGGGTTAACAATTGCTTGTGTCTCTTGCATTATTGTTCTTTATCTTTTATCCTGTTTGTATTGTTCAGATATTAGTGTCGTGACATTACCTTCGACATCTCATATCTGATACCAGAATTTCAAAAATGATGATGAAAATGCTAAGTATGTTACATCTTTCACTAGTAGATATGAATCCGATGAAGATTCTTGTGATAAGGATGTCTCTTATCAAGAATTGACTGCTTCCTACAAAAAGCTTTGTGTCAGGAGTGAAAAGGTGTGTAAGACAGGAGAAGAGAAGAAGAGAATCATAGCTAAACTACAGGATGAAAAAGAGAAACTTTTATCTACTGTCACTGATCTTGAAAATGAGGTAAATCTATTATCTTCTAAACTTGAAAACATGACCAATTCCATAAGAATGTTGAACAATGGGTCTAATATGCTAGATGAAATTCTTCAAGTTGGAAAAGGGACTGGAAACTTAAAAGGTATATGTTTTAATTACCAATATCAAAATAAACAAGGAAAAACCCTTATGGAAAAATTTATTCCTCCAGGAAGGGGTTATGAGCCCTTGATGTCCGACCAAATGTTACAGCATTCTTCCAGACACCAGGAAACTCAAATTAAAGTCAAGTTTTTGCCTTGTAAATTTCATTACTGTGGTAAATATGGACATATAAAGCCTTTCTGCAACAAACTGTATGGTTATCCAAAACATCCAACACATCATAGGGTTAATCATGTAATGATTAAAACTAGAAAGGAGTGGAAACTTAAGGTTGTTCCACATGAAACTACTTATTCTTCCACATGCCTAATATCCAAGGAAGATGAAGTCAAGTTGTGGCACTAGAAGCTTGGACATCTGAATCTCAAAGGGATATCTTGGTTACTCTACAAATAATATAGCTTACAGGGTATTTAACTCCAGAACCAAGGGCATGATGTAATCCATTAATGTTGTGGTTGATGACTCAATGGTTGTAAAAGGGACTGATGTCGATGAAGATGTTGGAACATCATCTCAGCATACTGATGCTTCAAAAAATGTGGAACACATTGAGTCAAACATTGAGTTAGCAAGGAATGAATCAGATGCTTCTACTGACATCTGAGTTGTTTGTTTTTCTGTTTGATTTTGTATGTTTTTTATGGGCCTTTTCCCTTAATATTGCACCTCTGTGTGCCATGGTTTGTATCTCTAACTCATATAATTTGCTACTGTTTTGTTTCCATTGATGAATGTCTGCTTGGTTTGTCATATTCTGGTTAAAAAGGGGGAGTATATAGTGTAGAGTTGTGCTCTTGATTTTTTTTATTCTCTGTGTGAAGGTTGTTTCTTTGAGGGGGAGTGTGTTTCATATGTGACAGGGGGAGTTATTTCTGCGTTGCTGATCATGACATTTAGAGGGAGTTTGATTTGTTTTTACCTAGGCTATTGTGTACTTGTTGTGATATCAGACAAAATGTCTTGAAATTTTGTTTTAAAGAATTCTTTTTGTGCTTAGGGTGTTGTGTACTTGCTTTGATGTCAGACAGAATGTCCTGACATTTTGTTTCAGAGAATTATGTTTGCGCTTAGGTTTTTATGTGCTTGTTGTGATGTCAGACAGAATGACTTGACATTTTGTTTCTGAAGGAGGCTTGGAGTGTGAGAGTTTATTTCTCTCCATGTCTTTTATGTGAGGCTGGGTTTCTACTACTTATTTATGCTGGGTGTGGCTTTGATATGTCTTGGTGTTATACCAAATGTTTGGTTGTTTGGTTTTTATGCTTCTGATCATTGCTATTGTTTTTATCTTTTCTCCAACTGTATGATGCAAAGGTTGTTTTAACCAAATATTTCCAAAGGGGGAGATTGTCAGGTCTGTACTTTTATGATTGGCATCAATTTTGTTAAAACATGTATCACATCAAGATGTTGAGCAAGATGCCGTGACATGTTGATCAAACATCTTTGCAGGTTTTGTTTTACTTCTTGGAAGACTTATTTTATTATGAGATATCTGAAGATTCTATGAATATTCATCTACCATATCTGACTGTCCAAGAAAGTTTATTTTAGGAACTCTTGTTTCATTTCCAGTTGTGCACTTGTTTCATAAAAAGGGATGTTGGGACATTTTAAGGAAACATTAGATCATATTTGATTTGATTCTGCAAAAGATTGTGCAAATTGGATGTCGAAACATTTGATTTGATTGTGCAGATTAGATGTTGAAACATTTAAGGAAACATTTGATTTGATTCAACAAAAGATTGTGCGGACTGGATGTCAAAACATTTAAGGAGACATCATAATTGATTCTGCAGAATGGATGTCGAAACATATAAGGAGACATCATATTTGATTTGATCAAATATTATGTAGAATAAATGTCAAAACATATAAGGAGACATCGGATTTGATTTGATCAAATATTATGTAGAACATATGTCAAAACATTTAATGAGACATCATATTTGATTTAGTTTATTTTGATCTTCTGTTTTTTTTATCCTGAAGCACATGCTTACCAAAGACTATTTAAAGAGGACTTTACTAAACCTAATTGATAGAAGAGAGAGTTGTGCTGGAAATTGTTATTGTTAGGGTTTAGTTGTCATTATTATTTGTGAGTCATTATAGTATCTCTTTGATACTTGAATTGGACTGAGTTTATTGAGTTGTAATTGTGAATCACTCATAAGCTTTTAAGCAAGAGTGTATTCTATTTCATTGGTAGTGTGTCTTATGTTCTTTGATTGTTTTCAATTGTTATCATTATTGTGTGATTGAAGGGAAGTGAGAAAGGTCTCATATCTAGGAGAGTCTTAGATAGAAATTCCACGGGTAGTGATTAGGTGAGAAGTTTGTAAAACCAGATGTTGTTTATAGCTTCAAACTAATACTGTTATAGTGGATTTTCTTCCTGCCTTGGATGTCCCCAGATGTAGGCGAGGTTGCACCGAACTGGGTTAACAATTGACCTATGTTATTTACTTTCTGCTTTTTACACTATAATTTTTCTGGTGTGACATGTCATGAACCTAATGCCGTGATATCGTATACGACATCTGTTATATGCGTACCAGAATTTCATAAGCAAAGTTGTATAAATAGGGGGTGACTTGTTGTTTGATAAAAATATCTCAAAAAATGTATCTTCCTCAATTTTTAATTAAGGAAGAAGTGTACTTCAACGGAGCTTCACCTCCCATAGAATTTTGGCTTCCAGATGACACGACATCTCTCGTCGGCCTGACGTCCAAGTTGGATAAATTATTGGCCAATACCGAAAACAGAAAGGTGAAAAAATCGAGTTTCGTGAAGATTGGATTGCTACTAACGATAGGGTGAAACACAACTTTGTTAAGTTGAAGACTGATGAAGATGTGAAGGATATGTGGAGATCGTTTCGTCGTAGGATAACAAAAGGGCCGATCGAGTTAGATGCTAAGATTTCAAAGTTTTTTGACGACATAATGAAGATGATGAAACGTCCAGAATGATCTGGTAGTGCTTAGGTTTTTTTATTTATCACCGTTATTTAAAGTTATGTGTAAGTTATGTAATCGTTTATCAAATGTTAGTTTATGTTGATGTAGCATGAATGGAAGATCAAAAATATTATGTAAAATACGTTTATGATGAAGATGTCTGAGTAATATACAAATAATACATAATATATAAAAGATCTCTAAATAGGCATCCCACGGGCTATGTGTGCAGCCCGAGCTAATCCATTATAAACCTCGACATTTGGGTTCACCAAACCCATGAGATTATCCATAATAACTGTAATCATCTGGAGGCGATGTTGGTCATCGACACCAGCATCACCTAGATCCTCAACATATGGAATGATGTGAGGGTGTGATACAGTGAGGTCCACTCTAAGTAACCATCCTCACACTAAGAGGGATGTTAGACCCTAACTGCTCGATCTCTAATGGCACGACTAGAGCTGATGAAGCTACTCTGAAACCACCAATCAATGTCCATAGATGGTATATCTGGAACTGGTCATGGGATACTCTGAACATAACCATATTGTCGTAGACACTTCTCATGCAAGTGTCTAGCAAGCATGGTCTCCCACCGCATATAACCTGAATATAACGAAGACTCCTCGAACTCACATTGGACTCTATGATCAGTGTATGGTGTCCATATCAAATCATCTACAGTTAGTGCATCGAGCTTCCTCTGATACTCAGCAACACCATCCAGATGTGACTATCTCCCCTTCCATCTCCTCATCCATGGGGTCCCCACTAGGGAATGATGCACCCTCATGTCATAGATGGTGGGGAAATGCTCGTATATTTAACATTGATATCAAAACACAAACATAACAAATAATAAATAAGATGTCTTATTTGTAACAATTAAATAAGAAATCAACAACAAATAATAATTTCAAGCATACCTGTAACATACTCAAATAACCAACAAGTTGTCTGGTCTCAAATATTGTCGCCACTCTAAGTGTTATATACAAGATAGTAAATGCAGCGCAACTGCAAGCCCAATTGATAATGTCGAGGCTACTGAACAGGCACACTTACCGGGCATCAATATAAACACCTGACTTGTCCGTAAAGAGAGTACATGCTACTAGATGTAGCATGTAAATCCCAGCGACAACCTCATAACTCCCAGCCGCTACAAGCTCATCGTACGTCGTTAGCCAAGATAAGCGAAGGTGAACTCCTCTATTGAAGGAAAACTCCTTCTGCACGTCCTCCTCAGACATCAGAATCTTCGGGAATTCCTTCAGCTTCGAACTGTGCGAAGTCACCTTCAGTGTGGGATGGTCCTACGACAAACAAATATAAAAAACATTTGCAGTTATCTTTCGTGGCACAATAATAAACAAATTAAGGACAAACATAAAAGACATATACCTCTCCCTGCCATAGTCATAACGCCACATGGTCTGCATACTCAGTAAGCACCGATTGGTCAACGGGTCCTACAGGGAATCCTCCATCCGTATGCACAAAGGGCTCAGTCGAAGGAGTTATAACCTATGTGTCAATAATAACAGATGGAACTGTATCAACAATAACAATATCTGGTTGGACCTGCTCAGCAACCACCTCATCAATAACAACCCCAACAACCTCACTAACAACCTCCCCACCAACATCTCCATCTCCAATAACCTTTCCAGCAACCTCCCCACCAACAATCCAGCAACCTCTCAAAAAACATCTTCAGCAACAACCTCATCTCCCACCTCCTCCGCCACCTCATCTCTGGGCTTCCCAATCGACCGTACCTGGCTGCGTCGAGTGCTACGAGGTGCGCAGAGCCCACCCTGCTCAGCCAACCGTTTTTGGTGTGAACCGGTTAGAACCACTCGTCCAACCCATATCCGAGAAGACTCAACCTCAGTAGCCCTAGCCTGATCTTCCGCTCTATCAATAGCTCTGCCAACAATAATGTCGTCCCTGCCTCTATATTTCACTACAAAATAAGGATAATTTTATTTTAAAAAATAAGAACCACCGAAAATTTCAAAATTTCCGGTAAAAAACCAAGTGTTTATAACTACTAGAAATTCTTAAATTTTCGGGAAACCAAATGAGATTTCGTACCGACAAGTTTGAAATTTTCGGTAAGACTGAAAGAATTAATACTGGAGATTTTCGAATTTCCAGTACAAAATCCCAGAATTATTTACTTTTACGGTAAAAAACATACTGTTTTTTTGAAATTTCCGGTAGTGTTTCGAAATTTCTGATATCGCCCCATAATTTTCAAAAATCCGCTTGAATACTGTAAATTTGGGAAATAGGAGAAGTCATTTCACAGGGGCAATATTATCTTTTCATACACTTTAGGGGGGGGGGGAGGTTTAATTGGGAGGTGCCAGGAAGAATTCTCAAAATTTTTGCATGACAATCCCTAATAAGAATTGAAAGGTGGGTTTGGGTTTATTCTGGCCCAAGAATAAATGAGCCACTAACCGGAGAAATCTTCCTGTTACCTATATTACTATTGTCAAAATTTTATTAAAAAGTTTAGACAAAATATATCTGGTAGAATATATAAAAACAATTGATAATATATTTGAAAAATATGATGTACCGAGTACTTTAATAAACCTGGTATGTTATGTCACACACCGATTATTTAAAAAGTGCTCACATTTTTCGGATTGCGGCGAACATTTTGTGTTGTCCATAGTGCATCCAAAGTTATATAAATAGGTGTCATGTAGTGTTAAGAAAAACATCTTACAATGAATCATTTTTTATTAAAGTAGAAGTGTATTTCAATGGGGTGAAACCTCTTGTAGAGTTTTGACTCCCCGAGGGTACCGTATGTCTCACTCTTTTGAGATCCAAGTTGAATGATATGTTACTAGACACCGAGAATAGAAAGGTTAGTAAGATCTAATTTCATGAAGATTAGATTAATACTAATAGGAAGATGAAATAAAACCTTATTGAGTTGAAGACCGGTGAAGTTTTAAAAGTTATGTGTAGAATATATCACCTTAGACTAACTAAGAGACCAGTCGAGTTTGATGCAACAATATCTAGATTCGTCGATGTCATGATCAAGATGTTGAAACATCCAAAATCATCTGGTGTGTTTAGGTTTTCTAATTTATTATTGTTTTCTTAAGTTATATAATCCTCTGTCTAAGTTATGTAATTGTTTGTCAAATGTTAAGTTATGTTCATCATGAATCAATAGAAGTTCCAAAATGTCATCTAATAAACAATGTTATTCAAATGTATGAGTAATACTACATATAATATACAAATAATACAAAAAATTATAATAAGATCTAAATAGGTAGCCCATGGGCTATGTCTGCTGCCCGCGATGCCAAAGTACAAACCTCACCATCTGGGTTCACTAAGCCCATGGGGTTATCCACAATGACTGTTATCATCTACATGCGTTGAGCGTCATCTACATCCATCAGAAGAAGGTCCATCATGAGAAGATCCTACATAAGAAAGTCCAACATAAGAAGATCCATCATCATCTCCTTGCTGCCTAGGTGGGATGATGCGAGGATGTGATACAACAAGGTATCACTCCAAGTACCCATCCACACACTCTACTGGGAACTGAAATTCCATTACACAATCTCTAACGAAACGTACATACCATAAAAAGGTGACTAATAAACCATCTATCGATGCCCTCAGATGGAATAGCGGACACTGACCGTGGGATGTCCTAGACATATCAAAACTGGCGCAAACACCTCTTAGGTAAGTGTCTAGACACTAAATAGGCAAGTCAATCTTACTGAATACACAAACACTAACCAATTGATCCATCGAATCGTCAATTCTCGAAAGAGGATACTTGATCTTGATAGTCACTTTATTCAGTTGTCGATAATCAACACACAACATCATGCTACCATCTTTCTTCTTGACTAGCAACATCAGCGTTCCCCGTGGAGAAACACTCGGCCGAACAAACATATTCTCAAGCAACCATTCTAAGTGTTTATTTAGCTCACTCAACTCTAAAGCAAACATTCTATAAGGAGCCATCGACATAGAACTAGTGTAACACCCCAAAATTTGATTAATTAATTTAATTGAATTATTTATATTTTATTTAATTAATTGGTATTTGATGTGCTTTTAATTAAATATATTGTGATTTGTATGTGTACCTGGGGAATCAGTGAGGTGTAGTGAGAATATTGGTAGGGTGGTAGAAGGATTAAAGTAATTAATTTATTTGGAAATAATTAGAATGAATAACTATTTTTAATTAATTAATTAAAATAAATAAGAAATAATGAGAATTAGTGAAGTTGGGATTAGTTTAACATTAAGGAAAAATATAGGGAATATGAGAGAGAAAAGATAATATGAGGGAAGGAAAATATAATTATTAAGAAATTAGAATAGTTAGGTTTTTAGAATAAAATAGAATAGAGTAACCTAGAGCAGCCAGTACGTGAAAACAAAATTTGTTAGACGAATGCGACTTATGAAGAGATAAAAAACTTCACAGCAATTGTTTTAAAAATTTTAACGGTTAGCGGAAGTGACCTGGATCGAACCGTCTAAACCGAACCTCTATCAAGAAGCTCGAATATGCGTAAATGAAAACCAATTGATGATAAAGATAGAAAAATCAATCAATATGTTTAAATACAATTGTTTAAATTATATAGCTAAAGATGAAGGCTATTTCCAATGATAAAATACACAAAAATGTAATTGAGACAAATTATCGAACACCTTGTGTGCAGTCAATTTCGTTTAGAATTTTGTATGGTTTTGTTGATTTTCAAATCACCAATTGATCTTGAAGGAAAACCCCAGTTTGGTTTTATTGTTTTAAACCCCAAGGATTCTTAACCCAATTTACAATTCAACGACCTAAATTAGATGTTATCAACTCTGATTCTAGATGGCACCTAAACAAAAAATGATCATGTGTAATTTGTTCGTGTGTATGCATAGAAGATAAGTTGAAGATGAAGAGAACTCTTTGTATATTCCTGGTTTCATATATGGTTTTCAACTCATAAAATGATGCATGTATGAAGTATTTATATGTATGTAAGTTTGAGGCAAAAGGAATGCAAAAGGTTTGGAAAAATCATGAATTTTTCGTAAAGTGCACGTATGTGTTGACCTATATAAGTCATATGTCGACACATTCAAAGCATGTGTCGACCTGTATAGGTCATGTGTCGACTCATAGAAGAAAATTTTCTTTTATGTGTCGACCTGAAATCCCTCCACAGTTGGCACATTAAATAGAGGCTACATGCTTTAAAGTTAAACTTCACGTGTCGACTCATAACTCGTATGTGTCGACTCATAGACGAATTTTTCTTCTATGTGTCGACCTAAAATTCATTATCTGTCGACTCATGCATTACAGAAGCTAAATGATCCGCATGTGTTGACTCATACATCTAACGGGAAGTTGCACTCACATACTTCCCCTTTTTTATGATGGAAAAACTTGAGATGATGCGTTTTGTGTCTTCATGAAGGCTCCCCCAGATATATATGTATCCCAACTTCATCTTGCAGATACTTCTCCTCCTTTGACAACATCAAATATAGACAAAGCAATCCATGAGAAGTATCTTATATCAAACATATACTAATATAACATACAGAGACGTTTGCAAAGATAAACTCATCAATAAAATAAATATTGAAAATTCCTAAACATAAATAAAAGCAATTTAAGCAACAATGTAATATAGTTGTCACAAATCATGCCAAATAAAATATACAATAAACATGAAAGATGAAGGATACAATGCAATAAAAAACTATTGAGTTTCTTCAAAAGTGACATGTTTACGTGACATATACTTTTGGTGCTCCCGAATGCTGCACACGCATGTGCTCTAACAATGCGATTATTTAGGTTTATCATCACTCAAACCAAAAACAAAAATATCATCATAAGAATGACACACTACAAGAACTTTATTGACATTATAACACGTTCAAACATATTTCATGCCGGAATAGATAAATAACAACCTCACATATATCGTGCAAGAACTAGTAATATATAACGTGCTTATACACAAAGAACATATTTCAAGTATGGAAGAAGAATAACATGAAGTCACTATAAGCATATAAATTTAAATACATTAATTGAAATATTTGGAAGTGAACATTCATGAAATATTTCATACATCAAACATATCAAGCATTTGAGACATATACAACATGCAAAAGTAAAAGGCTTACTTTCAAAGAGAGAAAATGGAACAATACTACCTCATGTATGAATTGATGAAGGATGTACTCTTATGTGATTGAACTTCCAAGTAAAGTTAGATCAAAAGTATATAAAGTGCATGCAACAACTCATATTTAGTAATGATTTGAGATATCAAGTATATGCCCAATTCCCTTCGAATGTTGAAAAATGGTTCAGTCGCAAGAGGTTTTGTAAGGATATCTATAAGTTGATTTTTTCTATCAACATGCTCAAATATATCATCTCCTTTTTCAACATGGTCATGTAGGAAGTGGTGACGTATCTCAATATGTTTAGTGCGAGAGTGTAACACCAGATTTTTGGTTAGATTAATAGAAATGGTGTTGTCGAACATAATAGGAATACATTGTAGTTTAATATCAAAATCAAGTAGTTGTTGTTTAAGCCACAATATTTGAGCACAATAACTATCGGCTGCGATGTATTCTGTCTCAAAAGTTGACAAAGCAATGAAAACCTGTTTCTTGCTATGCCAACTTACTAAGGAGTTTAAAAACCTGTGGCAAGTTCCACTAGTACTTTTCCTATCCTATTTGCAATCGGAAAAATTGGAATCCGTATAACCAACCAAATTATAATCGCTTCCTTTGGAATACTAAAGCCCATACTTATATGTCCCATGAAGGTATCTAAGGATGCGCTTTACGACTTTTAAATGTGATTCCTTAGGAGTCGATTGATAATGAGCACACATACACACGCTAAACATAACGTCCGACCTAGATACAGTACAACATAGAACATATTCAATCATACCTCTATACTTCTTGACATCAACATCCTTACCATTTTAATCTTTTTCCAAGTTTCCAATTGTGGGCATTATAGTGTCAATTGATTTTGCATCTCCCGTACCAAATTTCTTTAGCAATTCGTTGCAATATTTTATTTGACACACAAACGTCCCTTAGCTGAGTTGCTTAATTTGAAGATTGAGAAAGTAGTTCAACTCTCCCATGAGACTCATCTCAAGCTCACCCCACATTAGCTTAGAAGACTCATTAACTAATTACATGTTAGTGGAACCAAAGATGATATCATTAACATAAACTTGAACTAGAAGAGTATGGTTTCCTTGACGTTTAATGAAAAGTGTAGTCTATACCTTCCCTCTAGAGTATCCTTGGTCTATTAAGAACTTACTAAGTTGCTCATACCAAACCATATGGGCTTTTTTAAGACCATACGAAGCTCTTTTTACTTTATAAACATGATTAGGATACTCATGATTTTCAAAACAGGGAGGTTGTAAAACATACACTTCCTCATTAATATATCCATTAAAGAAAACACTTTTTCACATCCATTTGAAATAACTTGAAATATTTGGAGCAAGCATAAAATATTAACAGTATAGAATACATGTGAAGATATTAAGATGCGATCACTATAAACATATAAATTGAAACACACCATGGTTATCGATTGAAATTTTTAGAAATGAACACTCATAACATGTATCATACACCAAGTATATCATATACCTTTGAAGAAAAACAAGTAAAAGAAAGGACTTACTTACAAAGCGAAAACTGAAATGATGTTACCTCACCGTATGAATGACGAAGGATGCACATGCATTTCACAAGGAACTCTCGAATGAAAGTTGAAACAAATGCAAAACATGCCACAAAATATTTTGACATCAATGTTCTTACAACTTTTCTCTTTGTGAAAGTACCCAATAGTGTGATTTGTAATGTATCCAAGAAAGTTATTGATTTAATGATCATCTTTTTTGGTTGGAATTTCATTCTTGTCTTTTTAATGATAGTTATCTTGCTCCTCCTTGGGTTTCATCGTCTTAGGTTGATCAATCCCTTATTCGATGTCCTTGAGTATGTCTTTTGAAGATACACCTGCATCATGAAACGAAATACCTTTTCTGAAATTTCTTAGATAGGAAGCATTAAAATTAATCTACATATCTTTTACCAATTAATGAACACTAGTTATTGTCTTCCTTGGTCACACAACCCTTCTTCCTTGCAAAAATGTTAATGAAATAGGGAGATGTCACCCGTCATATGTCTTGAGTATCCATAAACGAGAACCCATATTCTCTTCATAGAGCCAATACATTTATCCTCAAGATCAACAAAAAATGCTAGGTACCCAATCTTCATTGGGTCCTTGAGGGTGAGTGAAATCAAGGTTGCATTTGGGAAACCATTGAAAAACACCTTTACGAATAAAGAGTCTCCTAAACTTGCATTTTTCAATAGCGTTACCTTTCTTGCAACAATAATGACAAGATAAGTTGTGATGAGATGTACCTTTTCTATTTAAATCCTTTTCAACATATTTATACTTTTTATATGAAGGGTTCAAAGAACGTTTAAACTTTGATGGATTAATAGCAAATATAACCTTTGGTTGTAATGCCTTGTCCAATTTAGCTTTAAGAGTATTTACCTCTTTTTTCCAAATGTGACAAGTTCCACAACCGAACCATGAAGGTTCTTCACCCTCATTCTTATATTTTTGAATATCTACCATAGGTTGGTTAAGAGCTTCCACATTCTTTTAGGTTTCTAAAAATTTAGCTTCTAAATGTGAAAAGACTCTTTTGTTTGAAGCTAACTTTTCAAAAGCGTCTACGACTTCTCTATGTAGATTTTCAAAATACTTTTGTAATTGAGAATAAGACAATCCATTAATAGATTCAAGTTTAGAACGACTTACATTCTTTTTCTTCTTTTTGTTAGCCAGGAAGCAAAACTTGGCCAATTCGTCACTTGGAATTGAGCTTTCATCACTTGAAGAACCACTTTCACTCTCCCAAGCAATATAGGTTCTTCTAAACTTGCTAGATTTCTTATAATGGCCTATCTCTTATTTTTCTTTATCAATGGACAATATGGCTTATAATGACCGACTTTTCCATAATTGTAGCATGAACCTCTTGTTGGTGTAAGCCCTAGAGGCCAATACTTTTGGTACTTGTATCGAATTATTTATTAATAATAAAAAGGCTTTTTCTTTATTATGTTTGTTTAATAAAGTCCCTAGAATAGGTAGTCCATTTAATGCATCAAGTGTGACTTAATCATGAGATCACATTAAACATAAGGACACTATTCTTAAAGTATCCGTAGTCGAGCTTTATTGTGAAGTGGGATAATATTAAAAGCATTAAGACTATTATGTATATAGACTGATGATCACATCTCATGGATCATGGATAAGGAGTTATCAAGTCTTAAACATAGGTATGAATATTAAGAGTAATATTTATACTGGATTGACCCGCTATGAGAATACTATATAGAATGTTATGCAAAGTGTCATAAGTTATTCTCATGGTGATAATGGTGTATACCACCCTTCGACCTGAAACCACTATGGACCCTAGATGTAGAGTCAAGTGCCTTATTGCTGATCAAACATTGTCCGTAACTGGATGACCATAAAGAAAGCTGATGGGTACTCCACGAAGCATGCTAAGGGACATGAGTGACCTAGATGGAATTTGCCCATCCCGCATAACAAGATAAATGTCTATGGGCCCAATATTGAAAAGGACAAGGATGACACGGTCTATGCCTTGTGTTCAATATAGACATAAGGGCAAAAGGATAATTGTACACATAAGTATTATCACAAAAGGATTTTTCAGAACACATGACATTTTCGTGTCTTGGGTAGTGTCGCAACCTGAAAAATACAGTGTGCGAAAAAACAACCGGCGAAAGAAAATGACAGAAGAGTCGCCACCGTGCGTTATTTATCCAAAAGGAGGGAAAGGAAACACTCGAAGTAAACCTGAAAAGAGGAAAGGAAAAGACAAGGTCTCGCAACCAAATCTTGGGTTCGGGAGTCGGTTATGCGAAGGGAAGGTATTAGCACCCCTACGCATCCGTAGTACTCTACGGGATCCACTTTTGTAGTTCTTGTCTAAAGGGTGTGAGTTTATCTTGTGCTGTTTACTAAAAAAAAGGGTTAAATGAAAATGACTCGCGCGGATGTCGCATCCACTACATACGTATCTCATCTGAATATGAGAATCAGAGTCTTCGTAGCTCGGCTGACCTATGGGTTGGGGGGATGTGTGCTCGCTAAGACATCGCGTCTTATGCCTACGTATCTCATCTGGAATGAGAATCAGAGCAAGCCGTAGTTCGGCTAACTACGGGGTTATGGATTGGGTTTTGGACGAACGACGTTACTACGCAATCTACCAGATGCTCGACCTTTGGAGACTTACTCACCTGTAGTAGAAGGAGTAAACGTGTGTTTAGGAGAAGAAAAATCAATGAAGGGTTAGGGTTTGGGATGCTCATGCAAAAAGGAAGTCCTTAACGAAGGAACCTGCATAAAGTAAACACAAAAACATTGCCTCCTATCGAGGTCTTCCAGCTAGAAAAGCAGTAAAATGCGGGAAAAATGTAAAAGGTACCACACGGATGAAGATCTGAGGTAACAGCAATTAAAGGAACGATAAACCCTGAGATCCCTCCAAGCTAACATCATCAAAGAAAGTGGGTCAGTACAGGTAACCGGAATGAACCTCCAGGGGGTATCCCACAAATAAAGTGGAAAACCACGCAAGTTATCCCTGCAAAAGTCATGTGAGCCCTAACAAAAACTCAACAAACAAGTTAGAGACAAAAAAATAGGGTAATCAAGGGTTGCCCCCAAATCAAAATGTAACCACATGAATCATGCCATTAAAATTCACAAAAAAGACATGCATCAAAAGGGTATCAAATTCACCCATAATACCTCAAACATTCAGAGTATTCAAATTCAAAGCTCAAAGGTAATGGGAATAAGGGAAAACCTGATTGGAGAGCTTGATTGAAATTGAGTTGCACCCGTGAGGATTACAAAACAATCTTTAGGGTTTATGTGAGGCAGAGGTGATTCTGTGCAGTTGAGTTCCCTTCAGGGTTTGGAGGCTGCTCTGAACTCTATTAGCTCTTCTCTCACTATCTTTTTCCCTAGGGTTTTGTTCCAAGGAAACCTCAGAGTGTTTTGCTTCTCTTCCTTTTTCTGTCTCTGTTTGTTTCAATGAAACTCTAGTATTTATAGGCTAATATTGGTAGCTTAGTGGGCTTTTGAGAGAGGTCCAAGTTTGAGATTTTTTCTTTTATTTATTTAATTATTTATTTAATTTTTATTTATTTATTTATTTATTTATTTTTGTTTATTTTTGTTTATTTTTTGAAAAAATATTCCGATTGCCATGATGAAATGCAAATGCTAAATGACCTAAAAATGAATGCATGCATGAGGTGTACAACGTATGCTTCCCGGAAAAATGAAGGGTAAATTTTGGGGTATTACAGCTGCCCCTATTCAATCAACTGGAGACCTGGAAAGAAGATAGCAGCGGCTTTCGTGCTTTCGAGGTATCAAGGGATTGAATACAATAAAAGCCCGAAAATTTGCACTGAAGTGAAGTGAAGTAACAATGCCTGTCAGAATTGGCAAATAGGTGGTCTTGAAAGAAGAATCCGTCTGGTACGGTGAAAGTCAGTCTGAATACCGAAAAAGAATGTTAACCTGGATACCAAAATAAATGGTAACACAGAAATAACCATGGCCTGAATGTCGCTCATCAGTCTGAATACTGGAAATGACTTCGATCTGAACATCGGAAGATATGAGATAATTAATATCGGTCTGAACACCGAGAGGTTGGCCTGAATGCCACAAGTTGCGTCGACCTGAATGTCGGAAACTTCTTCGATCTGAACATCGGAAAACTGGCCTGAATGCCACTAGTTGTGTCGACCTGAACGTCGGAAACTTCTTCGATCTAAACATCGGAAAACTGGCATGAACGCCACAAGTTGCATCGACCTAAACGTCGGAAACTTTTTCGATCTGAACATCGGAAAACTGGCCTGAACGCCACAAGTTGCATCGACCTGAACGTCGGAAACTTCTTCGATCTGAACATCGGAAAACTGGCCTGAACGCCACAAGTTGCATTGACCTGAACGTCGGAAACTTCTTCGATCTGAACATCGGAAAACTGGCCTGAATGCCACTTCGATCTGAATACCAGAAAAACTTCATGTCCGTCAGCATCGGAAGAAATAGGGAAAGATAATAGAGGCGGTGCATGGGCCAATGACACTTGTTGGGGATAATAAAGGTAAGTCATGAACAATCTTCAGTTTGAGTACTGGAAACAACTTCTGGCTTATCACTTGGGATACCGAGAATTTTTTTATGCTTACATGCGTATGTTTGAATTTTTCAATGGCGTAATGCTCCATGAAAATGGAAATGCTACGCGATTTGGGAGGAAGCAATGCAATATGATTCTACATGCAGGGATGCGAAATACTGGGTAGAATGCCAAGCTGAGGCAAGGGGATCTGCTGGGGAAATGATCACCATCTTCTGGACCCTGGCAAGGCTGCTGGAGATGCACAGCGTAAAGAATTCTGTGGGGAAATGACCCGCCACACGGTGTTCTAGCAATGTCGAAATACCGAGATTCTGACTGGGGAGAGAACGGCACTGAAAACCTGCTGTTGGGGAAAGCGATAGTGGTTCTGACAACCACGATCTGCGAGAGATGACTCAGCAGGGGAAGCAAACACCGATACGGTACCGAGGTTTTGCTTCAAGTAAAGAAACAATGGATCTGGCATTGGGATTATCGATCTGGCCTCGAACTCTGAGGAGCAGCCGCTTCTGCTGGGAAGATACAGTCTGGCACTGTCAACTCCGCTGGGGGTATATAGTCTGACACTGTCAACTCTACTGGGGAGCGTATAATCTGAAACCACCGCTTGGGGGGAGGTACAGTGGTGAGAACCTGCTGGGGATTGAAGAATCCAACGCTCTGATCAGCTCTGCAGGGATAAGATACCGAATTCGTCTGTTGGTGGAAAACATTTACGATCATCTGCAGGGGATTTTAAGGAAATGCCCCGAGGGTACCTGTTCTGAATAGACGATCCAAAGCACTTAAAATTTACAGCAATTTTAGATGTTTATTAAGCATGTACCTGTAAAGCTCTTATGTGTCATGATGCAATGTTTATCAAAAAATTCGGACGTCATTTTTGCAAACAAAACAGAAAAATGAAAATGAAAATAGAGATATACTGAATAACATGATTTTATTGATTGAACGGCCTCTGAATAGGCATTTACATCAGGAAGCAATCCCTGGAAAGAGGTAATCGCACAACAGATAAAAACAGACATGAATCTAATGGCAATGTGAAATGGATTTCTATTGGGTTCCAATTCTGCTATGACTTGCTCGTCTTCAAGATCCTCCAGATGATCAGCTTTCTGAAAGAGTGATTGGACTGTTTCCTATCCTTCAAAAGTTTCCAGTCATTGACACGAGATGAGATTCAGAACTACTCAGAACGCAGTGATTCGCTTATTCCCTAACTTTTGTCTGGATCGCCCTTTTCGGGTTTTCAATCCACCGGGATACCCATTTTTGCCTAAGTTGCCTTTTCAGGTTTTCAACTTACCGGGTGTACAATCTTTTCACTTTTAATCCCTAATTTTTGCCCGAACCTTTTTCATTTTCTTGGTTCGCCGAGATGCCCATTTTTGCCTGGACTACTCTTTTTATTGTCCAGCGGGTCTATTTCATTCGAAGTATTTTTTAACTGCGTCTGAGTTCATCGGGGAAGTGAAGTTTTCACCATCCATCGTTGCAAGCATTAAGGCCCCACCATCAAAAACCTTGGTGACAATATACGGTCCATCATAGTTAGGAGTCCACTTGCCCCTGTGATCTGTCTGAGGAGGAAGGATCCTTTTCAACACCAAATCTCCGACCTGGAAGCATCGAGGACGCACTTTCTGTTCAAAGGCTCTCTTCATCCGGCTTTGATACAACTGCCCATGACAAATGGCTGCCATTCGCTTCTCTTCGATAAGACTCAACTCATTGAACCTTGTCCGAATCCATTCAGCTTCGTCTAACTTGATATCCAACAGGACTCTTAGAGAAGTAATCTCCACTTCAACAGGTAGGACTACTTCCATACCATACACAAGGGAGTAAGGGGTTGCCCCGGTCGATGTACATACTGAAGTACGGTACCCATGCAAGGCGAAGGGTAGCATCTCATGCCAATCTCTGTACGTAACGACCATCTTCTGCACAATCTTCTTTATGTTCTTATTTGCTGCCTCAACAACGCCGTTCATCTTAGGGCGGTAAGGGGAAGAATTGTGATGCTGAATGTTGAAGTTCTGGCACAACTCCTTCATCATTTCGTTGTTGAGATTAGAACCATTATCAGTAATGATTCTTTCGGGAATCCCATAGCGACAAATGATTTCTTTCTTGATGAATCGGGCAACCACATGTCTGGTGACCTTCGCAAATGACGCTGCTTCGACCCACTTGGTGAAATAGTCGATGGCAACAAGGATGAAGTGATGCCCATTGGAGGCGGTCGACTCAATCTTTCCAATCATATCGATGCCCCACATAGCAAAAGGCCACGGCGAAGACATCACATTCAAAGGATTTGGCGGCACATGTACCTTATCAACATAAATCTGGCATTTATGACACTTCCGAGCATATTTGAAACTATCAGATTCCATGGTCATCCAGTAATAACCCGCTCTCAACAATTTCCTAGCCATTTCATGTCCGCCGACATGAGTACCGAAGGAGCCTTCATGAACTTCCTGCATTAACATGTCTGCTTCGTGTCTGTCCACGCATCTGAGCAAAACCATGTCGAAGTTCCTCTTATACAGCACATCGTCTTTGTTCAAGAAGAAACTGCCTGCCAATCTTCTCAAAGTCTTTCTATCATTGTTGGATGCCCCTGCAGGGTACTCTTGATTCTTCAGAAAGCGCTTGATTTCATGATACCAGGGCTTGTCGTCAACTACCAGTTCAGCAGCAAACACATACGCGGCCCTGTCGAGGCGCATCACATCGATCCTGGGAGCATGGTTCCACCGAATCACGTTGATCATGGAGGATAGAGTGGCAAGAGCATCTGCCATCTGGTTCTCATCACGATGTATATGATACAACTTTACTGTTGTAAAGAAAGTCAATAGTCTTCTCGTGTAATCTCTATAGGGGACCAGAGTAGGATGGAGAGTGTTCCAATCATCATTCACTTGATTGATTACCAGAGCTGAATCTCCGAAGATGTCCAAAGTCTTGATTCTCAAATCAATGGCTTGCTCAATACCCAAGATACAAGCTTCATACTCAGCTTCATTATTGGTGCACTCGAAAGTCAGACGAGCGGTGAAAGGCATGTGGGCACCTTTCGGAGTTGTAATGACAGCACCAATTCCACTTCCTCTGGCGTTGACGGCCCCATCAAACATTAAAGTCCACTTTTCGTCTGGATCAGGTCCCTCTTCAACAACTGGCTCTTCATAGTCTTTCATCTTGAGGAACATGATGTCTTCATCTGGAAAATCAAACTTCATCGGCTCATAATCTTCAACCGGCTGTTGAGCAAGATAGTCTGACAGAATACTCCCCTTGATGGCTTTCTGGGAAGTATACTGGATGTCATACTCTGTCAGTACCATTTGCCAACGAGCAACCCTTCCGGTGAGAGCTGGCTTCTCGAATATATACTTGATTGGATCCATCTTGGAGATTAATAAGGTTGTGTGAGACAGCATGTATTGTCTCAATCGCTTAGCAGCCCATGCAAGTGCACAACATGTTTTTTCAAGCATTGAGTATCTCGACTCGCAATCTGTGAATTTCTTACTCAGGTAGTAGATGGCATGCTCTTTCCTACCTGTCTCATCATGTTGACCGAGAACACAACCCATGGAATTATCAAGTACTGTCAAATACATAATCAACGGTCTCCCTGGGACTGGAGGCATAAGGATAGGAGGATTCTGCAAATACTCTTTTATTTTTTCAAAATCCCTTTGGCAATCATCATTCCACCTGATAGCCTGATCTTTTCTCAACAATTTGAATATTGGCTCACACGCGGCTGTTAGGTGAGAGATGAACCTTGCAATGTAGTTCAACCTCCCTAAGAAACCACGGACTTGTTTCTCTGTTCTTGGCTCAGGCATTTCCTGTATCGCTTTCACTTTGGCCGGATCCACCTCAATCCCTTTTCTGCTAACAACAAAACCCTGTAGTTTTCCAGATCTCACCCCAAAAGTACACTTGTTCGGATTAAGCCTCAGCTTGAATTTCCTCAAACGCTTAAACAGTTTCTGCAAATTCACCAAATGTTCTTCTTCTGTCTGAGATTTGGTATCATCGACATAAACCTCGATTTCATGATGAATCATATCGTGGAACAGAGTCACCATCGCTCGCTGATATGTTGCTCCGGCATTTTTCAGACCAAACGGCATCACCTTGTAGCAGAAGGTGCCCCATGGGGTTATGAATGTTGTCTTCTCCATGTCTTCTGGTGCCATCTTAATTTGATTATAGCCAGAAAAGCCATCCATGAAGGAGAATACCGAGAACTGAGCCGTGTTATCCACCAAAACGTCAATGTGAGGTAAGGGGAAATCATCTTTAGGACTAGCCCTGTTCAGATCCTGGTAGTCAACACACATCCGTACCTTTCCATCCTTCTTAGGTACCGGAACGATATTTGCAACCCATAGCAGATAATTTGTGACTGCTAGAAACCCTGCATCCAACTGTTTTTGCACTTCTTCCTTTATCTTGACAGCCATCTCTGGTCTTGTTCTTCTGAGCTTCTGCTTGACCGGAGGACAACCTTCTTTGAGCGGCAAGCGATGTACCATGATGTCTGTGTCAAGCCCTGGCATGTCCTGATAAGACCCAGCGAAGATGTCAACATACTCTTGCAGCAATTCAATCAACCCCTTCTTCACATTGTCTTCCAAAACAGCCCCTATCTTGATTTCTCTCTTGGCGTCCTTGGTGTCGAGATTAATCACTTCAACAGACTCTTGATGCGGTTGAATGACCCTTTCCTCTTGTTTTAATAACCTGGTAAGTTCTTCAGGGAGTTCACAGTCTTCATCACCCTCTTCTTCAGCTTGAAAGATTGGATTTTCAAAGTCGAAGTGAGCCATAGCAGAACCGTTATCAATAGGATCCGATGATGTGCATCTGCATGAGTGATGGTATGTTCTTATGAGTGTGAAAGAAGTGGAAACTAAACAAAACATTGCCATTTTTTTTTGAAAAACTGCAAAAATAGAAAGACAGGGAACGAAATATTTGAATGCAAAAAGACGTCCTTTATTTATGATAAAAAATGTAAGTGTCACATAGATGATCCCTACAATGAGTCATTACGCCCTGGCGGAACGTAAGACTTGGATATGCATGAATAAACAAAGAAAATTACTCCTCCAGACAAGTGGCTTGGACAATCTCCTCAGAAGACCAATTGTTGAGAACTTCACCCGGGATCCTCGGACGCACCCAGTTATCGATGTCGCAATCACTATCCCCATCTTCATTGTTGACCGCAGAGACTAATTTGACTTCTCCTTCAACCATGTTAACGTTGACTCCACCATGCTGGGGCATGGGATTGTTGACGACATTAGGAGCTGGTGCAAAGTTAATGGCCTTTGAATCAATGAGGTCCTGAACTACGTGCTTAAAAGCTTTAAAGTTCTCAATATTGTGGCCAGGTGCCCCAGAGTGGAAGCTACACCTAGCGTTGGCGTCATAACCCACCGGAAGCCTACCAACGGGAGGAGCCAGAGTGCACAACTGCACAAGTTGTAGTTGTTGAAGACTAGAAAACAACTGAGCGTACGACATTGGAAGAGTGTCGAAACGCCGATCCATCGTCCTTGGCCTCGGTTGATAGGTGGGTCTGTTACCCGGTTGTTGTGGTTGGTACTGAGCTGGTTGACGCTGTGGTTGTTGTTGTTGTAGTGGTGCTGCAGCTGGAATGGTCACAGCCGCAACATACGGTTGCTGATGATAGTTCTGAAAGTTATTCCTCCGGTTATCCCTGTTCTGATAAGAAGATATGGCACTTGCATCCCCTTCTCTCCTCTTCTGTCCCCGAATGAACGGCTTCTTCATCCCTGATGAAGATCCATCTCCGCTCTAGGTCTTGTATATCTTCAGGTAATTCTCCACCCTCTCTCCGGTAGAGACTACATCAGCAAAATTGGAGGCATTGCAACCCACCAGGCGCTCCAAATAAGGTCATGGCAGAGTGTTCATGAACATGTTAGCCATTTCCTTCTCCAACATAGGAGGTTGAATACGGGAAGCTATTTCTCTCCAGCGTTGAGCGTATTCTCTGAAGCACTCATTGCTTTTAAGAGACAAATTTTGAAGTTGAGTTCTGTCCGGAGCCATGTCTGCATTATACTGATACTGCTTCACGAAAGCCTCAGCCAAATCCCTCCAGCAACGGATGTGGGCTCTGTCCAGCCTCATATACCATTCCAAGGATGCCCCCAGCTAGGCTGTCCTGGAAAAAGTACATAAGCAACTTTTCGTCATCGGAGTATGCAACCATTTTACGGAAATAGGCTTGCACATGGGTCTTCGGGCAAGAGTTGCCATTGTATTTGTCAAATATCGGGACCTTGAATTTCGGTGGCACTCTCACACCTAGGTGTCGCAACCCGAAAAAATACGGAGGTGCGAAAAAAAACAACCGGCGAAAAAGAAAATGACAGAAGAGTCGCCACCGTGCGTTATTTATCCCAAAGGAGGGAAAGGAAACGCTCGAAGTAAACCTGGAGAAAGGAAAGGAAAAGACAAGGTCTCGCAACCAAATCTTGGGTTCGGGAGTCGATTATGCGAAGGGAAGGTATTAGCACCCCTACGCATCCGTAGTACTCTACGGGATCCACTCTTGTTGTTTCTTGTCTAAAGGGTGTATGTTTATCTAATGTATTATTTACTAAAAGGGTCAAGAGAAAAATGACTCGCGTAGATATCGCATCCATTGCATACGTATCTCATCCGAATATGAGAATCAGAGTCTTCGTAGCTCGGGTTCCTATGGGTTAAGGATAAGTGTGCTCGCTAAGACATCGCGTCTTATGCCTACGTATCTCATCGGGAATGAGAATCAGAGCAAAACGTAGTTCAGCTAACTACGGGAATAAGGGTCTCGATTGCAACTAGGGCAAGAGAAAGGGAAAGTCTCGATCGCAACGAGGGCGAGAGAAAGGACCGCAACGAGGGCGAAAGCAAACAAGGATTAGTTGTTAGTTGTCAGTCAAACTCGGCAAGACATCGCATCTTGTGCCTACGTATCTCATCTGAACATGAGAATCAGAGTTGCCGTAGTTCGGCTACACGCATGCCAAACAAACAAACACACAAGCAGGCAAACATGGAGCCTGAATGCCAATCACTGGACTTACATCAGCATCCGAACCAAAACACACGCACACTGGAACCCGAACGCCACTTGATGGACTTACATCAGCTTCCAAGCACACAAGAACCAAACAAGTTAATAGGGAGTCGGGAACTCGAGCCTATAACTGTCAAGCACACACACAAAAAGAAAGAAAAGTGTGCCCGGAGAGATCTCGCACGATCTCCTGCCTACGTACCTCATCTGGTATGAGAATCAGGGCGACGTAGTTCCCCCACAGAGGGATACAGGACTAGCCTAACCAGATAACAGAGGGAGACACAACTAGGGAGACTACGACTCGAGCCTAGATGTTATCATGCAAAATCACCCCTAAGTTAAGGTTTCTAGCTAACTTGCACAGGAAGCAAGCCTATCCTAAACATGACTTGCACAGGAAGCAAGCCTATCCTAAACATGACTTGCACAGGAAGCAAGCTAAAGCAAACCTAACTTGCATAGGAAGCAAGTCAAACCAAACCTAACTTGCACAGGAAGCAAGTCAAACAAGCACACAAGCACAAGTAGCACACACTATATGCAAACAATGGGCTCAATCAAGGTTAGGTTTTAGTCGAGGGGTCATATCAACCTCAACAAACAAACCACTGGAACTGGGTAGTGTTAGCTCTTAACCTTGCCATTGAGGGGGCTAAGGTGAAGCGGATGAAAGGTGAGTGAAGATAGGACTTCACAGCTCTTATCCCTGGCCTGGGAGAGCTTAAGACAAGAATGTGTGGGTTCAGAAAGGGGGAACCCTTCTACACATTTGAAACTGACTCAACTATACAGTTGTACAAGATTTTGGGTTTGTATCTGCAATGCATCAACACAGTGGTGTGAGCAAAGCAGATGACACACAGAATAGCAGGGGATAGGTTGCATATCCCTTGGATTCTGCCAATTGCCTCTTCACTTAGGGGGTCTTTGACTCTATACAAGGACAAATGTAAACAGTCACAAACATTGCCTCTTAAGGAGGACTTCAGACAGTTGCCTGGCCAAGTAACAGGCCAGGTCTTCCAGACTACATGAAGATGAGAAATTATACCTCAATGCAAATTGCTATTCAAGCAAAGCAAAGCAAAGTTCACAAGGAACTAAAAGCAACTAAAAGTACCTGAAACCAGTCAGACAACATTAGTACACAAGTCAAAGTTAAATCAGAATGAAACAAAGGTTAGCAGTCAACACAAGCAGACAAATGTGCAATGCACAAGGCTCAAGGCATGTGAGCCAAGCAACCTACAAAACAAATAGGTTAGTCATGATAAAACAAGCAAACTCAATCAATTTGAATTGATCTCGTTGGGTATTTGTTGGTTAACCTGAAAAAATGAACTCAAACATAAGTAACAGGACCACTAGGACAAGCCTAGGGTCAAAAGGGGATGAGAAAGTCAAAACAGCAAATGAACTCCAATCAAAATCAAATTCAAACAATCAAGAAACAAACTCAATTGGTTCCACAATCATATCATTCCTCATCATCATTCTATAAGCAAAAGAAGTCAAAGCATGGCATATGGAAGCTCATAGAAGTCAACAGCAAAAACCAATCATAAACAATTCCAAAAATCATCAAATAAATCATGGTCAAACAAAACCCATAGCATGGTAAGCATGTCAAATTTCAACTCATTTGGACAAGTAGAAGGTAGTCAATGAAAATCAGAAAGGCAAGGCAATTTTAAGCATGCTCAAAGAAGTCAACCAAACATACATCAACTTGAAAAAATCATAAATCAGTGATGGCATATGAGAAATGAATGGGATCAAAACCATGGCAAAGCTCAAGATGTCTACTAATCACATATCAAATTTCATGTCCATCCAATAAAGTATGAGAATTTCACAAATGAAATGGGGACATGTATCACAAAAAGTCAACGTAAGACCAAACAGGGGACAAAAATCTCAAACAAATAGGAAATGCCACAAACAATTCTAGGAAAAATCACATGTAAACTAGACATACTCAAGTACATTCATGCAAAAATTCAATCCAATTTGAGGTCAAGAGGCATGGTATTGAAAATCATCAAGTTGCACATCAATGGTGTGACACAAATTGTCACACCCTACTTCAAAAAATCATAACTCAACAACCAGAGATGATAAATTCATAAACTCTACACCAAAATCACCATGAATATGTCTAGTTTATGCACAAAACATTTCAAGGCCATTGGATAATGCATCACCATTTCACAAATGTTTTGGCAAAAGGTACAAAAAATGGTCACATGTCACAAACCCTAATACCAATTAAAATCCACTCATTCAAAAAATCAGAAAAAAATATGACAAATAAGTAGAGGTCCAGATGAACACAATGCAAAAATTCTCATGAATTTTGGATAAAGCATGATTGACTTATGAATTTTAGAAGTTGAGT
Organism: Lathyrus oleraceus; assembly: GCF_024323335.1. Taxonomy (NCBI): domain Eukaryota; kingdom Viridiplantae; phylum Streptophyta; class Magnoliopsida; order Fabales; family Fabaceae; genus Lathyrus; species Lathyrus oleraceus. The sequence goes on from NC_066585.1 coordinate 71,066,939, forward strand.
AACAAAATGAAATAATTATTGAGAAAATAAATGAAATAAAACATGATTAATTAAAATAATTGGTGACCGGTGGGATTGTGGTAAATACTGGGATAACTTATTGAAACGCAGCGTACAGGCCATGGAAACGGAATAATTTGATTGGCTGATGGATGCAACAGTATCATGCACACGTGAACAGGGAAAAATTCTGGGCATGGCAATGAAGAACTAGGGTTTGTATCAACAGTAAACTCATCATTTTCATCCAAATTCGAAAAAATAATTTGGCCCAGAATTACAAATTGAAAGCATCATCGTGATCAGCAAACAACAAACAACACGAATCCATCATTCATTTTCTATAAATCGAGCCAAATATCATGAATCGAGCAAAAACAAAAGTGAACAACAATCTTTAAATCAGCATAACTCAATCATCATTCAACCATTTTCAAAACTATGACTACCAATGAAATCAGCATGCAAAGACCTTTCTAAAACATGTTAAGATTTAGCAAATGGTGAGGTTCGAAATCTTACTTGTTCTTGAAGAGAATAGTGAAACAGTTGGGATTTGGATGTTTTAGCTCGAAACAGTTGCTCCAATAGCTTCCAAAAGATGACTGGTGATGGATGTTTGGCTCAAGAATGCTTGGTTTTACTCCAATCCAGATCTGCCATTAGTGAAGCTTGATGGAACAGTATGCTTTTCTTTGATTACAGCTGGGAAAAGATGCTTGAAATGTGCTCAAAATGGATGTTGAATGATGAAGCAACCAAACAAGAACCTTGCTCCTTTGAGTTTTTTGGTCGAAAATTGAAAATGAAGGAAATGGAGATTTTGAGAGAAATGGATTTCTGTTGGAATGAGAGGCTGCTAGGGTTTCTTCTGCAGAAAATCAAGAATATATACTGTGTCTTAGTGTCCTTAAGCTTGGTTAGCTATGTGGTAATTGGATTTTGTAAAATGAGGTGTTTTTGCTAATTTGTCAATTTTCACTCAAATGGCAAGGTCTGTGGTTACAGCTGCGAAAGTGGCCTTGTACACACTCCAAATATGATTTCTTAGCAATTTCAATTGGCAAAATATATTGGAAAGGCTTAAATTGCAAAATCACTTTTTCACCTCACTTGAAATAATTCAAGTCACTTCAAAAAGTGCCATTTTGATTGGTGAGTTTTTGGTAAATTGTGATGACATATTTGGAAAGAGGGCATCAAATGTGACTTGTAGCAAAAAACCCCACCCAATTTGGCCAAATGGTTTGGAAGATATGCCACTTTGAAGTTCAAAAATATTTGAGAATGATTTGATCATAACTTGCCAACCATTCATGGGAATTGAGTGTTCTTGGACTTTTTGAAAATGGGAGAACAAGATCTTCAACTTTCATGTTGGGAAAAAAAAATTTGAAGCTTGTATCATGATGTAATTTTGAGGATCAAGACTTTCCATTTTTGGCAAATTCCAATTACAGGTCAACTTTCTATTTTTGGAAATTTCTTGTTTGACTTCAAATTCTTCCATGATGATGTTAGACATGTTATATGAGGCCTACATGGACATGAATGAACCCCTTCAAACCATTTCCCACCTTGAAATCCATAAAATCAGGCACAGTTGACCATGGTTGACTTTTTAGGGTTTCTGGTGAACTGAGCCATGACTGATGACTTCTGGGTACCCAATCTTTGACCAAAACACTTCAAAAGGACCCCTAGATCATGTGAACATGTTGGACCAACCCTAGGGCCTTGCCTCAAAGGAAAATGCACTGACTTGCTTGATTGACTGATCTCCTGACCAGTTTGACCTAATTCTTCTGAATGGCTTGCACTTGGGCAAAAGGGACAATGCAATGTTATGCAGTGGACTATGTTAATGTTATGACCTAATATGAGAATGTATGTACAAAGGGTAGGTGCAAATTTGAGGTGCTACACTAGGACCAGCCCCAAGTCAGCAACATCTGCTCCTAGTGGATTCTGTCCTTCCACTGCCTTCAACCTCTCTTTCAATCTTCTAAACATGGGGTCCACACCATGACCCATACCAAAGTCTTCCTGCAGCAGGGGGAACTGATCGTCCTGATCATCATGAACGGGCTGTTGACTGGAGGTGACATGTAGGATTGGGATAGGCTCCGGTCCATTGGGTCCGTTAGCCTCTCCAGCTGGAGGATCAGTCACCATCTCTGGTTGAGCAGGGGGATTCCTCTGTATCATCTGCCTGAGCTCTTGCTGTCCCTGAGTCACCCCTTGAACCACATCCATGAATTGATTCATGCGGATTTTCATCTCGGCGAACTCTGCCTGTAGGCTTTCCATTACTCTCTGTTGGTTTCTATGGATACCGTACCGGTGAATGCCTGGGTCAGCTATCCTGCTGATTGGAACACCAAACAAACTGAGAACACTGTGGCGGTACCTGTTATGCAAGACATGCTAATGAATATATAAGTGCAATGACATGTTTATCAATTCCAAAGGTATTCTACCCCCTTGATTCCAGTCTCTCAATAGATAAACGATGTAAAAAAAAGACTAAGCCGTTGATGAGAACCAAGAAAATTCCGACTAGAATCAAGTAGAAGATATAAACCCCACAGTAATGGATAAACATGTGTGAATGATTATGAATGCAAAATGATGTGATGCAAAATGATGTGAATGTAGTGCAGTGGCATGGGAATCAGGATCGCTGTACCTGCTTGAACATCTGTCAGGTTGCACTGTCTGGAGAGAAATTAAGAGCACACCAAACAAAGGTCATGGGATGGATCATGTTATCCTTAATATCAACTACCCATTTTGGTGGATTATGGTTTATACCTTATCAACACCCAAGTTTCATTGATATTAAGGATACCTGATCGGATCAACCATGAATCAAGGGTTTGTTGCAAGTCACGAGCATGGAGTTTAGGTTACGAACCACCCAAAAGGAGTGTACTAAGGTTTAAACCTGCCAAACATGTTCTACAAAAGGTTCCCATAGTCATAATCCATCTTTCGGATATTATCGGAGGAACGACTACTCGTATTCCAAAAATATTCTCAAGAGAGACTCTTATGAGTGTAGTATCGCGTAACAATCGTATTAAATCTTACACTTGAACGACTTTCGCACTACGTCCTATGAATAGGCCAGTGGGTTTGGTAAACTAAGGTCCTCGGCTTCTAAGGTTTGTATTGGAAAAAGTAATGTCTAACCACAACTTACTTGTGTGACATTATTGATCTCAACATGACCTCCACCAAGTGAATGGGCTTGCAAGTCAACTTGCTAAGGAATAACTCCACACAGGTCGACAAGACTATGCCATTCTCCTATCCTAAGTGCACTCGAGTTCGGGTATAGAACTCATCTCACAAAGATCACCAAGCAGCCATAGCCAGCCAACAGATACAACAATGATATGTATACAATGCAATAAGGTAAAGCAGGTAAATAAATAACTGTACAAAAGCATGAACACCCAATAAACAAACAAACTACAAAAGCTAGGAGGGACTCGCTTAGGGAAACCAGGTCCCCAGCAGAGTCGCCAGCTGTCGTAACCTGAAAAATATAGTGTGCAAAAAAGCAACCGGCGAAAGAAAATGACAAAAGAGTCGCCACCGTGCGTTATTTATCCCAAAGGAGGGAAAGGAAACGCTCGAAGTAAACCTGAAAAGAGGAAAGGAAAAGACAAGGTCTCACAACCAAATCTTGGGTTCGGGAGTCGGTTATGCGAAGGGAAGGTATTAGCACCCCTACGCATCCGTAGTACTCTACGGGATCCACTTTTGTAGTTCTTGTCTAAAGGGTGTGAGTTTATCTTGTGTTGTTTACTAAAAAAAGGGGTTAAATGAAATCGACTCGCGCGGATGTCGCATCCACTGCATACGTATCTCATCTGAATATGAGAATCAGAGTCTTCGTAGCTCGACTGACCTATGGGTTGGGGGGATGTGTGCTTACTAAGACATCACATCTTATGCCTACGTATCTCATCTGGAATGAGAATCAGAGCAAGCCGTAGTTCTACTAACTACGGGGTTATGGATTGGGTTTTGGATGAACGACGTTACTACACAATCTACCGGATACTCGACCTTTGGAGACTTACTCACCTGTAGTAGAAGGAGTAAACGTGTGTTTAGGAGAAGAAAAATCAATGAAGGGTTAGGGTTTGGGATGCTCATGCAAAAAGGCAGTCCTTGACGAAGGAACCTGCATAAAGTAAACACAAAAACATTGCCTCCTATCGAGGTCTTCCATCTAGGAAAGCAGTAAAATGCGGGAAAAATGTAAAAGGTACCACACGGGTGAAGATCTGAGGTAACAGCAATTAAAGGAACGATAAACCCTGAGATCCCTCCAAGCTAACATCATCAAAGAAAGTGGGTCAGTACAGGTAACCGGAATGAACCTCCAGGGGGTATCCCACAAATAAAGTGGAAAACCACACAAGTTATCCCTGCAAAAGTCATGTGAGCCCTCACAAAAACTCAACAAACAGGTTAGAGACAAAAAAAATAGGGTAATCAAGGGTTGCCCCCAAATCAAAATGTAACCACATGAATCATGCCATTAAAATTCACAAAAAAGACATGCATCAAAAGGGTATCAAATTCACCCATAATACCTCAAACATTCAGAGTATTCAAATTCAAAGCTCAAAGGTAATGGGAATAAGGGCACACCTGATTGGAGAGCTTGATTGAAATTGAGTTGCACCCGTGAGGTTTACAAAATAATCTTTAGGGTTTATGTGAGGCAGAGGTGATTCTGTGCAGTTGAGTTCCCTTCAGGGTTTGGAGGCTGCTTTGAACTCTGTTAGCTCTTCTCTCACTATCTTTTTTCTCAGGGTTTTGTTCCAAGGAAACCTTAGAGTGTTTTGCTTCTCTTCCTTTTTCTGTCTCTGTTTGTTTCAATGAAACTCTAGTATTTATAGGCTAATATTGGTAGCTTAATGGGCTTTTGAGAGAGGTCCAAGTTTGAGATTTTTTCTTTTATTTATTTAATTATTTATTTATTTAATTATTTATTTATTTATTTATTTTGAAAAAATATTCGGATTGCCATGATGAAATGCAAATGCTAAATGACCTAAAAATGAATGCATGCATGAGGTGTACAGCGTATGCTTCCCGGAAAAATGAAGGGTAAATTTTGGGGTATTACAGGTAGTAGTGATGTGTTGCTAGATACCGCTCACTGTTTATTATGTTAAATACGTGATTTAATATAATTGCCAATGCCGCGAAAACCTACAGGGTCACACACAAAAGGACGGATTGATGAGAGATAAAGTAACTAAGGAACACCATAAGGCACGATGCACTTAAGTGAATTGTAGAACATCGTAAGGTACGGTGTACTTAAGTAGAATACGAAATATGGTAAGGTACCACGCGCTTAAGTGATTTTGGCATATTATAAGGAATGAGACACATACACTTAATTGGACTTTTTAGCTTGCAGCCCGCACAAGTGGTTCTATAAATAGAACCATTATGCAGAAGCATTTGTGCAGTTGCAATTTCATTTCTCTCTCTCTCTCTCTCTCTCTCTCTCTCTCTCTCACTCACTCAAAGCCTTCATTAGTAGCAGCTAGCATTGAGATTGAAGGAATCTGTTCGTGTGGACTGAGTAGAGGCGTTGTTATCGTTCAACGTTCATGATCGCTCCATAGATCTGCATCAAAGGTTACAATCGCCATAAGAGGTAACGATTCTATCACTGATCATATCTAATTCCAGAATTTCATTTATGATTAGATTGCACTAAAGATCATGGGTGGCGGTGATTATTCAAGATAACAAGCCAAGCGTCTTGCATAAAAAATAATCAAAGTGAGGTTAGAAATGCTCCATTATCACTCATTCTCCACCACTTAAGGCTCGTGGCGCACAATACTAATCGTAATTATTAAGTATTTTGAATTTGATTAAGAAAATGGCATATGACGTTGGATCAAGGGTTTGTTTATTTGATTAAGAAAGTTGGCTTATGCAACATGAATGCAAGGTAACTGACAAGGAAATAAAAGGGTCTCATTGTAAGGTATCCCAAGAGAAAGCCTTGTGTGTGAAAAGTGTGACCTATGCTAAACAAAGGATAATGGTCTTACAAACATGTTCCCATAAGGTGGTGTCATGATGCCATTTTTATAGCCGGAATGTAAGTTACAAATGAAATACTAGTGTTTACAAAGTATCACAAAAGAGTAATGAAAGGCCTCAAAGCAAAGGTCCTAAATGGAATCCTCTAAGTTCAAATTATTAAGTGTTTTTGGTCTTTTAATTTTATCATGTTTTGGTTGTTTTTATATGATGACAATAATAAAGAACAATAATAAAGTGTGTATGATGAATTTGTATGATCATGATGACGAACACTTAAATGTAAATGCCATAATAAGTAAATAACAATGAATAATAACAATAACAAAAGGTTGGTAATAATCAAAGTTTAGCCAAGTTATAGTTAGGGTTATGGACAACTTTTGAGGATTATCTATCTTTAGGTCAATGGATTCAAAATATGACGTATCGAGGTATAAGTTATCACTGATGCAAAGTAAGGAAGATGATCAATGAATCAGCTTACCCCAGATTTACAACAATGAAAGTTGTTCAACCTTAAGTCCATCTATCAATAGATTGACAAAAAGAAGACTATACAACAAAAAGTTGAATGATTGATTTTAGTTGTTAACAAGGTTATATGAACAAGTTGATATGAACAAGGTAAAGTTAACAAGTTAGATGGTTAGTATAAATAATTCAAAATGATAAATAAGCAAAGTATAAAGGGGTTAGTGAGTTAGTATAAACAAAATGAAAAGGGCAATAAATTAGATGAATCCATTAACATATGTACAAATAAGAATCATCTATAAGTCAAATGACCCAAGTTAGTTGGTGTGGGGATAACCTATCCATGATTCAAAGTCCCATGGATGAACATTTGATCATCCATTAGGAGGTTTGAAACAAGGAAGGTTCAATCAACCCTCGCCAAGCCAACATCATGACAAAAAATAGATTTCATTGGTCCTTAACTTCAAGACTTCAAAAGTCCATCAAAAATAATCCAAATGAAATAAATAAAATTATCATTAAGTTCTAGAGGCAAAAATAAGGTGGGTTGATATTCAATATTTTTCCAAAATAATAAAAATAAGGGGGTAAAAAAATAAATCAAAAGAGAAAATAAAATGAACAAAATAAATAAAAATGACAAAGTGAAAAAGGAAAATGGTCAGGTTTCACAAGCATGGCTTAAACCCCTGACCTTGGGGTCATGGGGGAGTCCATTCCCTCACCCACTGGCCCAATGGCCCAGTTGTGATAACAAAACACGCTGACTTGAATAAATAATAAAAACAATAAATAAATGGATATCGCGAGCACCTCAGCGAATCACAGAGTGACAACCAATATTTTCAAATTCAAACAACGCGGCAACGATCGTATTAAACCTTGAATCATCCTAAAATCAAACCTCAAAAACACATGTTTTCAGTCATATTTTTCCCTGGAATCATCTTCCCTAATAAAAAATAAACTAACCTCCACACTCATGAGCTATGGGTTGGCTCCGAGTGTGGAGTTCTTACGAACAAACCAAATGAACAACCTTGGCCTAATTTAAAAAATAAATGATGGAACTGGAGTAATAAAAGGTATAAGGTTAGAGCTAATATTCAGTGAAAGATTTAGAGCAAGAGGGTAACTTGTTTGAGTGAAAGAGATAAGTATTTCTACCCGGTCACACACAACTCAGGAAATGATCCCGATGAGTGAGCTTAGCTCAAACGAGGCTTGGGGAGGATGAGTTAGGGATTTAGAAAGCTTGAGTGAAGGTTTTTGGGTGACTATTTTGGATTGAAACTTAGAAACACAATTTCTGTTATGGAGGCTTTGGTTAAAAAATGCAGCAGAGGTTCAGGGGCATTAGTTAAAAACTTAAAAACACAATTCAAGTGTGGGAAATGAAGGGGACACCTTCCCCTATTTATAGGGAAGGTGTGTGGATGGTCTGGAGGGAAAAGGATTGAGGTTTTCTCAGAAAGTGGGCGAGGGTCGAAGCATGCTTTAGATGATCAATGGGGGACAAGGGTGGATGTTTTCTGAGCTTAATTGCACCTCAAACTACTTTGTCTTGGTCCCTTGTATCAATTAGGAACAAACATGGGAAAATACGTGGCCCGCTATTGTTGAAAACGTATATCTTCGGCAAATATTTTTATATCGTATCCACATAGATTGGTTGTTATTACCGCCGTTCTATAATCCAAATTGTTATAAGTTTGAAAAGTAACAAAGTTGTTTTGTTTGGAAAATTATCTTGTGAGTAAATGTCACTAAAACAGTAAAATGGTTTTAATCAAATTTAAAAGCTTGGCAAGATTGGAGTTCACTATTCTAAATGCTTATGATTCCTTATGATAACTATATAGATTTAAGATTATTGATGATGTTCAAGTATCCTCTCAAAGTCATTTATGTCTAAATGATATTGTGATAATCACTATATTGATCCTTAGACGATCTCTCCACCTAACTATCAATATAACAATCTTTAATGTTTGATACCAAAGAAGAGTAATGAATAAATCTATCTCTACAACTTATTCACTACTTGAAAATCTGTTTTATGTCAAGACTCAAATAATCTCTTTCAACAACTACTCAAATCTGGTTTTCAACTTAGGGCAAAAACAGTATTCAATACATCAACAATCTTTATCATATATAAAAATCAAATGGAATACATAAACAAATGAGAATAGCTACTACCTCCAATCTTGACAAAATGGAGTTTAGCTCCTCATCATCATTTTACAAAGCAAAATGCAATGGAAGAAAAACTCTGTTTTTCTCTCTTACAAAATATCTCAATGTATCAATGTGTGAAAATTAATGAATGTCTTAGAATAATGTGTTCTCCTATCCTAAAAGAGTTGACATTTCCTTAATTGATCATTTTCATCCAAAGCAGAAAAGCTATTCCAAGACAGACACCAAAATGGCAAAACCAGCTGGCATTGGAAACATCACACTTGGCCAAAACAACTTGCTGGATTCGCAGGGTTCGCTGGGCGAACTTTGTTCGCGGTGCGAACTGACTCTTTTCATTCAGTTCGCTAGGCGAAAGATGTTCACTGGGCGAACTGAAGCTACCTCAGCTTCCTTGCTTTGCAAGCTTCATGTACTCGTTCTTCCAAGTGTTAATCTTCAAGAATAGGCCTCCAAATTGCATTCAACACTTCTTCCAAATTATGATTATGCATTCCGAAGCTCTCTTGTCCAAAAATTCTACAAAGCTAACAAAAATGTGAAATAACTACTCAAAACAACATAAATTAAACCTAATTTCATTTATACAAAATAGTGAGAATAAAAGTGTGTAATTACATCAAAAATTGGTAAAAGGGACCAATAAAATGATATAAAAAGTAGTACTAATTGGTCCCTAAGAACTCTCCCCAACTTAGCATTTTGTTTGTCCCTAAACAAAAGTTTCCACCCTCACAACCAAATCCATTACACAAAAGATCGAAGCAAGGATTTACCAAGGACATTCAAATGGTTCAAAAGTGTTTGGCAATTTCTCAATCCACCTATCTCAATTCTAGACAAAACATGAATAAGAGAAATGGTTGAGTGCAAAAATCATTCCAAGGAATTCAAAGCCATATATGTCAAAATTGAATCAAACTTACACACACATCATAATGATGATGAATAACATGAAGGGTTACTTTCACTCATCCAAGCAATTAAATCAACAATAACTCAAATCATGCGGTTATCACAACAAATACCAAATCATGTGAAAAATAAGAATCAAGAGGTCTTTCAAAGGTTGTAATGTGGCTTAGGTTACAAGAAAGGATATGATTAAGAGAATTCAACAAAGTTGTCTATTCTAAGGGAGCATTCCCAAACATTCAACTCTACACAATTTCCCTTTCTTTGATCCCTATCTTTTTTCTTTTTCTTTTTACATCCACACAACCATGAGCATTTTCTTTGCTTTTTTTCTTTCTTTTCTTTTTTCTTTGCTCTATGGTTTCAAGGGTGATTTCTTTTTCTTGTTTCTTTTTATATTTTTACCCTTTCATAAAAACTCACTTTTCCAAGTTTCTAATCAACTTTTCACTTTACTCTCCCCAACTTTAGATTCCAAAACCAAATTTATTCAATAATGCTCCCTACTTAGACATAAGCAAAAGGCAAAATTTGCAAACAACTCGGTTTGGGGGTTCAATTGATACGAAAGAAATTAGGATTCATTTATTCCAAAAAAATTTCAATTGATTTACAATTATCAATCAAATGAATCCTAAAATAAGCTCAAAGGGGTTTAACTAAGGATTACTCCTCACAAGGATAGTTGATTCAAACTTTTTGGTCAAGTGGTTTTTCTCAACAAACAATGCCTCTATCATTTTCAAAATTTTCACACAAAAATAGTTTGATGCATGATTTAGCATGATAAGAATAAGTTGAAATAATGCTCGGTTTCCCGCATTTTAGTGTACAATGGAAAGCTTCCTCACAATTGGTTAAGTCCTATTTTGATTCAAAAATGACATATATTTCAATGAATTTATGATATGAAATTTGCACACACCATCAAACTACTCATGTTAAGTCTAGAAAGCGATAAAGTGTACCTTGAAATGCCGACACTAATTCTTATCATCACCACTCGAAGTGTCCTATGCTTCTTTCTTTGCGAACATTTCTTGGTTGCTTTAAGCTTGACTTAAGGGTAAGAACAATTAAACAAAAAAAATGTTGGTAAACCAAATTCATTGTAACACACTTAAATCTCACAGAGTATTCATGTAATTAACAAAACAAACTAACAAACCAAAGTTTTTGTGAACTAGAGCCACCCAAAAGTGCAATTAAAATTTTACAAAAGCAATAATAATACAAAGAAAACTCAAAATAAAAACAAACTCCTCAAATTCACAAACTCCTCAATCTTCCTCCTCTTGGCCACCACCAACGGATCCAAGGATGTCCTCCATCTCATCGTCATGGTTTGCACTACCTCCTGCACCCCTATAAAAGCTGGCATGCCCTTAGGCCAATTAGCATAAGCAGCATAATCCGCTTGGGACGGAAACTTGCGGGCTTCGGGTGCAAGAAATGTGTTAAAATTTTGAGATTTTTGAAATGGAGAGGAATAATTTTTGATTTTGGAAGTGGGGTAGTGAGAGTGATGAAGAAAATTTTTAAATTGTGAATTTGGAAATGAAATGAAAATGACACAAAACAGAACTTAAAGGGTTCTGCCAAGCTCAGTTCGCTGGGCGAACTGAAGGAATTTTTGGAAAAATAATTGGCAGTGACAGAACTTAAGTGGTTCTGCCACGCTCAGTTCGCTGGGCGAACTGAAAGAAATTTCAATTTTTTGTTGTTGTAGCGGACAGAACTTTGACAAAATTTTAAATGCAGACTTACAACATTGGGTTTCCTCCTAACAAGCGTTTTGTTTAACGTTGTTTAGAGCTCGACGGTTCAACGGTCTTCACGATCCGACTTTGTTGAGCAACTTCCTCAAGGACTTTGTTGTCTTCAAGAGGTTCTTGATGAACCTTCGATAAAATCTGATACCACCCGTTTTCGGAACCACTTGCACAACACTCACCCATTCACCATCAGAGATAGGACAAATCATCCCGGCCTCCAATAGTTCGACAACTTCCTTCTTTTTCAGCACTCGTATCAATTGATTCTCCTCTTTTGTGGACAATGTATTGCTAATGACCACCAGTTTAGTACAGTCATCACCAAGGAACACATACTTCAAATGTGGCTCTAGTTTTGGCTCTTCCACTTTCTTTGTCATATCCAAGCCTTCGTTTGTCTCTTCATGATAAACAAGTTCTCCACAAGACTCTAATTCATGCAACGTTGCTTCCATATTTTTTTCTTCATTTTTGGTCGAAACTTTGTAGACTCCGATAAGAGATTTCTCTGATGGATTAGAAACATGAACCTGGTTTGCGATCTCAACTAGTCCCTCCTTGGTGGCATCGATTCGGAAAGAGTCATGCTTAACATTAGGATGCTTTTTGGATTCAAAAAGATTGAAGGCTACCTCTTCATCTTGCACCCTCACTTTCATTAGTCCATCATCAATATCAATCATCATTCGGGCCGTTTTCATGAATGGTCTTCCAAGAATTATAGGAACGTCACGATCCTCATCCATGTCTACTATCACAAAATCTACCGGAAACAAGAATTTGTCCACCTTCACTAACATGTCTTGAGCAACTCCATATGGTGAAGTAGTAGACTTATCAGCTAATTGTAAAGTCATCCTTGTAGATTTGATCTCAACATTTCCAAATCTTTTGACAATGGATAGGGGAATTAAATTGATGCTAGATCCCAAGTCAATCAAGCCATTACTCATGTAGGTGTCTCCAATGGTTACCGGTAAAACGACTCGGCCCGGATCGGATTCCTTCCTTGGGAGAGTCTTTTGAATGATGGCACTATAATGTGCATCGAGCAAGATTGTCTCGTCTTCCACATGTCTTCTTTTCTTTGTGAGAATATCCTTCATGAACTTTGCATACCGCGACATTTGCTCTAATGCATCGGCAAATGGAATATTGAATTGAAGTTGTTTGAATATATCCATAAGCCGTGCATAGTGTCTAGCATTATCCTTCTTTGATGATGCGTGCGGATATGGTAGATGTTGAACTGGAATGACATTCACCTCTTTGTCTCCTTTTTTCTTCTTTCTTGGTTCGATTTCCTTATTCATTTCCGCTTCACACTTTTGTTCCTCCACCAATTGCTGGTTCTACTATTTTCGCGGCGCGAAGGGTGATCGCGGCGCGAATTGAGCAGTTTCTGCCACTTTCTCCTTTCCACAAACCACATCTTCATTTTCCCGTACAACATCCATATCATTCTCTACTGTAATTTCCTTATTTTTTCCACTTGTCAACTCTCTACCGCTTCTAGTAAATATTGCTTTACAATGCTCCTTTGGATTGGTTTGAGTGTTAGCGGAGAAAGAGGATCCCGCAGTTTGTTCCGACAATTGTTTTGCAAGTTGACCTATTTGGTTTTCCAAATTCTTGATTGCTGCCTCGTTGCTCTTCTGATTTGCCATGGAGGCTTGCATGAATTGTTGGAGAGTGTCTTCTAGCTTTGAATTTCCTCCTTGTGATTGTTGTCCTTGAGAATTTGGGTGTTGATAAGGGCTTTGCTGCTGAAAATTTTGGTTGTTGAACCTTGATGGTTGATAACCTTGATTGTTCCTTTGATAGCCTTGATTTTGATTGTTCACATAACTCACTTCTTCTAGTGGAGGACAAAAACCAGTAGGATGATCTCCTTGACATAATTCGCAACATGCTACTTGATGTCGAACTTGAGACCCTTGAATTTCCTTCATTTGTTATGGAAGCTTGGCCATTTGTTGAGTAAGCAACTCCACTTGTTGAGAGAGTAACTTGTTTTGAGCAAGGATGGCATCATTGGTATTTAACTCAAGAACTCCCGGTTTTCGTTGTGAAGGGCTACGGTCATGTTGACTTTGACGATCATTGAGTGCCATCCGGTCAATAATGACTTTAGCTTCTTCAGCATTCTTTGACATAAGAGAGCCACCCGCGGTAGCATCCAAAAGTGTTCTGTGAGTTGATTGGAGCCCATTTAGAAAAATATGGATTTGCGTGAGCTCATCAAAACCATGACCCTTGCATTTTCTCAACATTGACTTGAATCTTTCCCAAGCCTCATTTAGAGACTCGTTGCTTCCTTAAGTGAATACCGCAATAGCCGTTTTGGCTTCCATGAATCGGGATTGAGGGAAATATCTTTCTAAGAACTTTTCTTCTAGCAAATTCCAATCCGTCATCACTCTTGGTGCTTGATCAAGGTACCACTCTTTTGCCTTTCCCACTAAGGAGTGTGGGAACATCCTCTTGAATAATGCTTCTTCACCCGCTTCGTCTATTCCCGTAGAACCCACAATCTCATAGAATTTGATGAGATGGGTATACGGATCTTCATGGTCCATTCCGGTGAATGGATTTGCATAGAGAAGTTGGAGGATTCCGGTGTTCATCTCCGTATTCCTTCCTCCACGGGAAAATTGAGCATTTCTTCTTGGACTATTAGCGGACATTTCGGTACGATCGTCATCCGCCATGTTTCCGTCACAAGCTTCTACAACCACTTCTTCGATTTGAACAAGTGCGGAAGTAGATGCTTCTTCTCTCCGGTTCCTCTCTTCGGCTAGTTTTCTTCTTCTTCGTGTTTTGCTATTGAGCTTCCGAAGTGTTCTTTCAATTTCGGGATCGAATTGAAATTGCTCCTTGGTAGCTTTTCCTCGCATGCACTAGAATCTACAAAACTAACACACCATGTGAAACAAAAGAGGGATAGTAATACAAGTAACAAAACTTAAAACAATGAATTATTGCAATGCTTGTAATATCGAACACCAATCCCCGACAACGGCGCCAATTTGTTGAAAAGGTATATCTTTGGAAAATATTTTTATATCGTATCCACAAAGATTAGTTGTTATTACCGCCGTTATATAATCCAAATTGTTATAAGTTTGAAAAGTAACAAAGTTGTTTTGTTTGGAAAATTATCTTGCGAGTAAATGTCACTAAAAACAGTAAAATGGTTTTAATCAAATGTAAAAGCTTGGCAAGATTGGAGTTCACTATTCTAAATGCTTATTGTAAGACCCCAATTTTGACCCTAAGATCCCTCATGGCATCATAACATTGCATTTGCATAGCCTTAAGGATCATGAGCATCTTGGTTCCCTTTGCCTTTGGATGGGACTCCTTGTGATTGGTTTGAGATCACCAAGCATGCTTGAATTATACATTATTGTTTCTCTTACTTTTGTTTACTAAAAAAAAAAAAAACTAAAAAAAAAAAAAAAAAAGAACGAAAAAAAAAAATGAAAATAAATAAAATATAACAAAAAATTTTTTTTGTACTTGGGCCTCTCTCATTTGAGCCCACAGGTCCACAAAAACCAGGTTATAAATTCAGAGTTTCAGTGAAACAAAAGGACATGCCATTCCTATTACCCTGGCAGGAAAAAGAAAGTGAGAGAAGAGCTAACAGAGTTCAGAGCAACCTCCAGAGGCTGAAGGGAACTCATCGGCAAAGAACCAATTCCCTCTCATATAAACCCTCAGATTTCTCTACAAACCTCACGGGTGCAACTCAATTTCAATCGATCCTCCCCAATCACGTATGCCCTATTTCCACTACTTTATACTTTCAACCTGAAATTTTTTGATACCCTTTTAATGTATGTGTTTGACAAGAGGTTTAGGCCTCCTGCCCTTGGTTGCTTTTTGTGAGCTTTTTCTGTGTGAATTTTAATGGCATGATTCATGTGGTTACATTTTGATTTGGGGGCAACTCTTGATTACCCTATCTTGTTTCTCTAACCTGTTTGTTGAGTTTTTTTTGTGAGGGCTCACATGACTCTTGCAGAGATGGCATGGTGTTCCACTTTATTTGCGGGATACCCCCTGGAGGTTTATTCCGATTACCTGTGCTTAATGGCTTGAGATATTTGTTTGTGACTGCTTATTCCAAAGGATGGGAGCTACTTGGATAATCAATATGATCTCAAGATGGGAACTCCTAATGTGGTTTTATTTTCTTTTCCCTTATCTCTTGTATGTTTAGGAATTTAACCCTTTTTTTTTCTTTCCCCATTCTAACCCAAGCCAAAACTTTTTGTGCAAACAATAACTTTTGTTTTCAACATTAGAAACCTAAGCCTTATGCTTTTGATTTTCAAAACTTATTTTTCATAACACTTATTCTGAATTGAACCTTTTAATCCACTTTAACCATATTTTTGTAAATACTTTTAATTGGTAAATATAACCCATTTAAATACTTTTTGTGGTTTCAATGGCCACCTTCTTAATCAAACCCTTTTTTTATAACCATTAGCTATTAGGTTTGAATTATCCTTGAGGTAGATATAATACTCACCTTTATCCTTAGTGACGGACAATGAGTCTTCCATGCTTATTATAGGGTTAACCCCTCACTAGCATGTTGAAGCTATCCTCACATGGTGGATTTGTGGTTTTAGGTTGAGTTTTCTCCCTTTGATAACAAAAGACCGTAAGGTTTTTGGACCAATCAATTCACCAACTTTTTTTTGAATTTTTTTACCCCGAACTACGAGGTTTTGATCCTAATCTTTTTTAAGATGGTACGTAGGCAATGGGTTCATCCATTCAAACACAAAATGTAAATAAATTTGTATATTCTTTTCTCATCCCTTCAATCATGTTTGCACAAATAAATTTTCACAAAAAAAAAAACAACCTTACAACAAATGTGAAAAGGGCTCCCTAGGAGTACCTAGGATGCTTTGGGTGCCTAACACCTTCCCATTGCATAACCAACCCCCTTACCCAGATCTCTGACATTTTACTAGTTTTTGATTCGATAAAACTTTTAGGTTTTTGTTCGCTTTCTAACCATTCCTTTGGATAAATAGAAGTGCGGTGGCGACTCGACTTGTATGATTTACCTTGGATTTAGTCAATATCTCTTATGGTAACGAATACCCCGCTACAGAAAAATGGCGACTCTGCTGGGGAAAAATAATTTTCCTAGTGGGTTTTGCCTACTTTTCATATTTGTTGTATTGTATTGTATATTTTTTTGTGACATATTTTTGTGCAATTTGGGATTACTGTATTGTATGTAATGATTGAATTCTTTGAATATTAATTCCTTGTATGCTTGGTGATCTTCGTGAGATGAGTTCTATATCCGAACTCGAGTGCACTTAGGATAGGAGAATGGCATAGTCTTGTCGACTTGTGTGGAGTTATTCCTTAGCAAGTTGACTTGCAAGTCCATTCACTTGGTGGAGGTTATGTTGGGATCAATAATGTCACACAAGTAAGTTGTGGTTAGACATTACTTTTCCAATATAGACCTTAGAAGCCAAGGACCTTAGTTTACCAAGCCCATCTTGGCCTATTCTTAGGATGTAGTGTGAAAGTCGTTCAAGTGTAAGATTTGATACGATTGTTACGCGATACTACACTCATAAGAGTCTCTCTTGAGAATATTTTTGGAATATGAGTAGTCGTTTTGCCGATAATATCCAAAAGATGGGATGATGACTATGGGAACCTCTTGTAGAACATGTTTGGCAGGTTTAAACCTTAGTACACTCCCTTTTGGGTGGTTCGTAACCTAAACTCCATGCTCGTGACTTGCAACAAACCCTTGATTCATGGTTGATCCGTTCAGGTATCCTTAATATCAATGGAACTTGGGTGTTGATAAGGTGTAAACCATAATCCACCAAAATGGATGATTGATATTAAGGATAACATGATCCATCCCATGACCTTTGTTTGGTGTGCTTTGCTTGATCCTTGAGTGTGATTGTTGCATTCATGCATTCATGCACCCATTTGCATTCATATCATCAAAATAATAAGAAAATTTTCAAGGAACTTAAGGGGGTTTATTTGCAAAATTTTCAGACATGGAAAGACAAAGAAGGAATACAAAGAAATACAGTTTCAGACAACCAGACTTGAAAGAGTTAAGGAATTTGACATCTTATGTATTAGATCCCTTGGGTTTCAAGGCTCGTTTCGGGAAGCTTCTTCCTCTTCTGACCACTCAGGTGGATGAAGGATTGATGAGTGTATTGGTGCAGTTTTATGATCCCTTGTACCGTTGCTTCACGTTTCCGGATTTCTAGATTTTGCCTACCCTTGAGGAGTATGCTTATCTTGTGGGTATACCTATTCTGGATCAGGTGCCGTTCAGTGGCTTGGAGAGTATTCCTACTTCACAAGAGATAGCAGACATGTTGCACATAGATGAATCTCTGGTTGGTGCTCATATGACTACCAAAGGTGGAATTCAAGGTCTCCCTTTTGAGTTCCTCATCACTCAAGCTACTATGTATGGGAAGGCCGCGAGTGAGGACGCCTTTGAGGCCATATTTGTACTTCTCATCTATGGGCTAATGTTATTCCCCAACATCGACAAGTTTGTGGATGTGAACGCTATTAGGATTTTCTCTACTCTTAATCCCGTTCCGACTCTGTTGGGCGATACCTACTTCTCTTTGCATATGAGGAATGCAAAGGGTGGTGGCACCATTGTGTGTTGTTTTCCTCTGTTGTATAAGTGGTTTATTTCTCACTTACCTCAGACTGTCGCTTTCAAGGAGAACAAGGAATGTCTACGGTGGTCCACGAGACTCATGTCTCTCACTAATGATGATATCTCTTTGTATAACCGTGTATATGATGGTGTGCATATTATTGACTCTTGTGGCGAATTCTCCAATGTACCTCTTCTTGGTACATGTGGTGGGATTAACTACAATCCTGTTTTGGCACGTCGGCAGCTTGGGTTCCCCTTAAAGGATAAACCCAATAACATTCTGTTAGAGGGTGTATTCTTTCAGGATGGTAAAGATCCCCAAGGCTTGAAAGCTAGGATGGTCCGCGCTTGGCGCAAGATTCATAGGAAAGGAAGGAAAGAGTTGGGTCCTAAGAATTGCATCGCTTTGGAGCCTTACACTGTTTGGGTTAGGAAGAGGGCGTCTGAGTATCTCATGCCTTACGAGTATTTGAGACCTACACCTATGATTATGGCTGGGCCTTCAACCCTCCCTAATCAAGGAGTAGAGGAGTTGAGAGACGAAGACCATTCACATGCCTGGATCCGTGAACGTGAAGAGTTGCTTCAGCAGATTAAGGAGAAGGATGCGTTGATTGAGTTTCTTGAGCATCATGTTATTGATGACCCTGATGATGTATGAACTTCTCTACTTCCTCAGTCTTCTAAGTTCTGGAAGAGGAGGTATGATCGACTCGCCAAAGAGAAGGCCGATATGGAGGCAGCCTACGAGAGGGAGGTGAAGAGGCTTCGCGCATCTTATCTTCCTGTGTCCCGAGCTTTGGATGATTGTTTCTAGGGATCCATAGGATGATTATTTTCCTTTTCTCTTGTATATGATTGACGATGCCGCACTTCTTTTCCCTGATATTATTTGATGAGATATTTCCATATGTGGTAAAATGCTTAATATTTCCAGAATTTGCCAATAAAACTCTAAAGTTCCTTTGAAATAAAAAACAAATCATATGCACAAACATTGCATGCATCATATGCATAAGCAGGTTTTATTTCCGGTCCCTTGCCCTGTGGTCTAACTCTGTGTCCTTCATTTATTTTGAAGACAAGCTGACTCACCGGTACTACACTAGAGCCAATATTTCAAGACCATGGATTCACGAGGCAGGCGCCGTGACATCCACCCTACACCAGAAATTGAAATTCGTGAAAAACAAGAAGCTGGTGGTGGTAGGGGGAGAAAGGGCTCTCCTAGTTAGCAATTTGTCTTCCTTCTCTTATATAGATGCTGAGGTTGAAATTGGAACTCCTTTCCAAGCTTTATCTATAGCTGAGCCTATTGAGAAGAGAACTCCTTCATTTGCTTCCTACAAAGATGCAAAGTTGGCCATTGAGCGTGGTGCAACCACTGGTTTAGGAAAAATGATTGAGTTAGAAGACAACGAATCCCGGGCTGGCATAGGTTTTTCTTCTAGCACTTTCAACAAGCAAGGTTTATTCAAGAGTGGAGGTTTTATCCACACTGGTCTAGATGAGGAGGTTGCTGCCGTCTTAGAAGAAGATACAAAGGATTCTGGCAATTTCATCATCCGTGGAGGGGTCTGCAACAATTGGGTCGCTGTGGATATTCCAACAGTTGTCCATAAGTCAACGTAATGATCACTTTGTTTAAAAACCCTTCTCCCATGCCAAAAGGAGGAGTGATGACATTGTTGGCGCATAAACACAATGATATTTTCATTCAATAAATTCATGTTAAATGTTTGTTTTTCCATTTATTTTCCCTTTTCGCTTTTTGCATGAAATTGGTGATCACATAAAACCCTAAATAAGAATAAAATCAATCTTTTCATCTGCATAATGATTTGCCTTGTTTGAATTCTAAAGCTTTTCATATCCAAAAATCATTATGCAGGTTGATTTCTAGACCCATTGAACATAATGACCCAACACCATCTCCCAATTTTGAATTCCCTGTATTTGAGGCACAGGAAGATGATGTTGAAGAGATTCCTGATGAGATTACCCGTTTACTTGAGCATGAAGAAAAGATCATTCAGCCACATCTTGAGAATCTGGAAACAGTCAACTTGGGGTCTGAGGATTGTGTGTGTGAAGTAAAGATTGAGGCACTCCTGGAAGAATCTATTAAGAAGGGGTTGATTGAATTGCTACGAGAATATGTTGACGTCTTTGCCTGGTCATATGAAGACATGCCTGGTCTAGATACTGATATTGTGCAACATTTCCTACCTCTAAAGCCTGAGTGGATGCCTATAAAGCAGAAGCTCAGAAGAACTCATCCTGATATGGCAGTGAAGATCAAAGAAGAAGTTCAGAAGCAAATTGATGCGGGGTTCCTGGTGACTTCTACATATCCTCAATGGGTGGCCAATATTGTGCCCATGCCTAAGAAAGAGGGAAAAGTCCGGATGTGTGTGGACTATAGAGACTTGAATAAAGCTATTTCGAAAGATGATTTCCCTCTACCACACATTGATATGTTGGTAGACAATACAACTAAATTCAATGTCTTCTCGTTTATGGACGGATTTTCCGGATATAATCAGATTAATATGGCACCCGAGGATATGGAGAAGACAACATTCATCACACCTTGGGGAACATTCTATTATCGAGTGATGCCCTTCGGTTTGAAGAACGCCGGAGCCACGTATCAACGAGCTATGACCACCTTGTTTCATGATATATTGCACAAGGAGATTGAGGTATATGTTGATGATATGATTTCTAAGTCAAGAACGGAAGTTGAACATGTAGAGCACCTGTTGAAGCTTTTTCAACGTTTGAGGAAATATAAGCTTCATCTGAATCCCAACAAGTGTACATTTGAAGTCCGTTCTGGCAAGTTATTGGGCTTTATCGTTAGTGAAAGAGGTATTGAGGTTGATCCTGCAAAGGTCAAAGCAATACAAGAGATGCCTGCGCCCAAAACTGAGAAGCAAGTCCAAGGTTTTCTTGGCCGCTTGAATTATATATCCAGATTCATATCCCACATGACTGCCACATGTGCGCCTATATTCAAGCTCCTCCGGAAAGATCAGTCCCATGATTGGACCAAGGATTGCCAGAAAGCTTTCGACAATATTAAAGAATGTCTGTCTGAGCCTCCGATTCTGTCTCCACCTGTAGAGGGAAGACCTTTGATCATATATCTGACTGTTTTTGAAGACTCGATGGGTTGTGTCCTTGGTCAGCAAGACGAATCAGGGAATAAGGAGTATGTTATTTACTACCTGAGTAAGAAGTTCACTGATTGTGAGTCTCGATACTCAATGCTTGAAAAGACATGTTGTGCTTTGGCTTGGGCTGCTAAGCGCTTACGCCAGTATATGATAAATCATACGACTTGGTTGATATCCAGAATGGATCCAATCAAGTACATCTTCGAGAAGCCTGCTTTAACAGGGAGAATTGGCCGTTGGCAGATGTTGTTATCTGAGTATGATGATGAGTATCGAGCTCGGAAGGCTATTAAAGGTAGTATCTTGGCTGCCCATTTGGCACATCAGCCTATTGAAGATTATCAGTCAGTTCAGTATGACTTCCCGGATGAGGAGATTCTGTATTTGAAGATGAAAGATTTTGATGAGCCTACACTCGACGAAGGGCCAGAGCCTGGTTCCAGATGAAGTATGGTATTTGATGGCGCTGTAAATCAGTATGGAAATGGTATTGGGGCCGTGATTATTACTCCTCAGGGCGCACATATTCCTTTTACAGCAAGGCTAACTTTCAAATGCACGAATAATATGGCTGAGTATGAGGCTTGTATTATGGGATTGGAAGAATGCATTGATCTAAGGATCAAGCATCTTGATGTATATGGTGATTCGACCCTCGTTGTTAGTCAGATTAAGGGTGAATGGGAAACGAATCAGCCTGGCCTCATTCCATATAAAGATTATGCGAGGAGGATTTCAACGTTCTTCACTGAGGTTGACTTCCATCATATTCCTCGAGATGAGAATCGGATGACAGATGCCCTTGCTACGCTAGCTTCAATGATTATGGTTAAATATTGGAATGAAGTTCCCAATATCACCGTGATGCGCTTGGACAGACCAACTCATGTATTTGTAGTAGAAGAAGTAAAAGATGATAAGCCGTGGTATTATGATATCAAATGTTTCCTTCAGAGCCATATTTACCCGCCTGGGGCGTTTGTGAAAGATAGGAAAACTTTGAGGAGATTATCTGGCAGTTTCTACCTCAATGGCGAAGTGATTTACAAAAGAAATTTTGACATGGTTCTGCTCAGATGCGTGGATAGACACGAAGCAGACCTGTTGATGACTGAGGTCCATGAGGGTTCATTTGGTACTCATTCCAATGGACATGCCATGGCTAGAAAGATGTTGAGAGCAGGCTACTATTGGCTGACAATGGAGTCTGACTGCTGCAAATTTGTGAAGAAATGCCACAAGTGTCAGATTTATGCTGATAAGATTCATATTCCGCCAACACTTTTGAATGTGATCTCATCACCATGGCCTTTCTCCATGTGGGGAATTGACATGATTGGCATGATAGAGCCGAAAGTGTCCAATGGACACAAATTTATTGTCGTAGCAATTGATTACTTCACCAAGTGGGTTGAAGCGGCGTCGTATGCAAATGTGACCAGGCAGGTGGTCGTGAAGTTTATCAAGAATCAACTCATATGCCGATATGGTGTGCCAGATAAGATCATTACTGATAATGGATCTAACTTGAATAACAAGATGATGAAAGAGTTGTGTAGTGAATTCAAGATTGCACATCATAATTCTTCTCTGTACAGACCTAAGATGAATGGGGTTGTTGAAGCCGCTAATAAGAACATCAAGAAAATTATCCAGAAGATGGTTGTTACGTACAAAGATTGGCATGAGATGTTGCCATTCGCTTTACATAGATATCGTACATCTGTCCGCACTTCAATAGGGGCAACCCCTTTCTCTCTTGTTTATGGCATGGAGGCGGTACTCCCAGTAGAGGTGGAGATCCCATCAATGAGAGTCTTGATGGAGGCCAACTTGACTGATGCTGAATAGGTTCAGAGTCGTTATGACCAGCTGAACTTGATAGAAGAAAAGAGATTGACTGCCATGTGCCACAGTCAGTTATATCAGCAGAGGATGAAGAAAGCTTTTGATAAGAAGGTCAAGCCTCGTGTGTTCCGAGAAGGTGACCTTGTGCTCAAGAAAGTTTTGTCTTTCGCGCCCGATTCCAGGGGCAAGTGGACTCCGAACTATGAGGGTCCGTACGTTGTTAAGAGAGCCTTTTCAGGCGGTGCTTTGATACTTACAACTATGGATGGGGAGGATTTCACTCGTCCTGTGAATTCAGATGCAATCAAGAAATACTTCGCCTAAATAAATAAAAAAAAAGAACAGCTCGCTAAGTTGAAAACCCAAAAGGGCGACTTAGGCAAAAATGAGTGTCTCGGTGGATTGAAAACCCGAAGGGGCGATCCAGGCAAAAGTTAGAGACATGAAAAAAAGAAATGAGTATATGTATCCCGCTAGATTGAGTACCTCATCCCGGGGCAATCTAGGCAAAAATTAGGGATTTGGCAAGTAACTGCTGTCGCATCCGCGAAAAACAACCGACGGGAAAAACAAACAAACAGAGCCGCCACCGTGCGTTATTTATCCCAAAAGAGGGAAAGGAAACGCTCGAAGTAAACCTGGAAAAGACATGGTCTCGCAACCAAAGAGAGATGGGATCGGGAGTCGGTTATGCGAAGGGAAGGTATTAGCACCCCTACGCATCCGTCGTACTCGACGGGATCCACGCTCAGAAAGATAGGAGAAAGGTTGCTAAACACTGCTCAAAAGAATGCACACACACTGGAATAAAACACAAATGGAAAAAGGGGGAACGAGCTCGCTAGGATATCACATCCTATGCCTACGTATCTCATCTGGAATGAGAATCAGAGCTACCGTAGTTCGGCTCACGCACGCCAAACAAAACACACACAGGAAACCGACTGCTAATCGCTGGACTTACGTCAGACTCCACACAAACAGGCAAACATGGAAACCGAATGCCAATCGCTGGACTTACATCAGACTCCGAACCAACAAACACACACTGGAAACCAACTGCCAATCGCTGGACTTATGTCATACTCCACACCCCCACACAAGAGGTTAACCGGACGCTGAGTCGTCAAAAGAAACACAAAGGTTGAACAAACAAGCTAACAGGGAGTCTGGTTCTCGAGCCTGCTAGCTGTCAAGCAAACACACACCAAAAAAGGAAAAGGGTGCCCGGAGAGACCTCGTACGATCTCCTGCCTATGTACCTCATCTGGTATGAGGATCAGGGCAACGTAGTTCCCCTTAACAGGGGAGAAACTCCTATCCTGACCAGAGACTGGGAAATGACAAACTAGAAGGGAGACTGACTCAAGCCTAATAGTTATCATGCAATCCACAATGGTCCTAGGTTGAGGTTTCTATCTAACTTGCACAGGCAGCAAGCTATCCTAAACAGCACAGGAAAAGTCATACAAGCACAAAAAGCAAGCACACACACTATATGCAAACAATTGGGCTCATACAAGGTTAGGCTGTGAAACACAAGCCAACTGGAATCGGGTGTAGTTAGCTCTTAACCCTAACATTGAGAGTTAGGGTGAAGCAAATGAAATGGGAAGTGAGGGTAAGACCTCACAACTCTTATCCCTGGCCTGGGAGAGCTTCAGACAAATGAAAGTGTGGGAGTTCAGAAAGTAGGAACTCTTCTCCACATATGACTGACACAACAAAGATCTTGGGTTAATATCCACAATGCATCAACACAAGGTGTGTGAGCAAAATGGATGACACACTGAATAGCAGGAGATGGATTACACATCTCTTTTATCTGCCAATTGCCTCTAAGGAGGTCTTTTCCTGCTTGGCACAAAAGTAAACATTCACAAGCATTGCCTCTTAAGGAGGGCTTCAGACAGGTGCCTGCCCACATAACAGGACAGGTCTTCCAGACTACATGAAGTCAAAGATATTATACCTAAGTGGTTAAGCAACCAAGCAAAAGCAAGTTCAAATTGAACTTAAGCAACTTATGTACCTGTTGAAACATCAAACAAATCAGTTCAACTGTACAGATAAACAGACAACACCAATATCAAACACTCAAACCCAATGAGCAAAGGCATAAGCCAACAAGTCAAACTCAAATGAGTTAACAACCCTAAAAAACACACAAGGTTAGTAGTCACAAGTAAACATCAAATGCTCAAGTGATATAGCATCAACAACTATGGAACTTGAATGTTCAACCTGAAAACAAAACTCAAAGGTAAGCAACCAACCACTAGGTCAAGGCCTAGGGTCAAAAATGGAGAAAAAAATCCAAAACAGAACATGAAATTTAACATGAATCAACTTCAAACACATCTTGAAACAATCCAAAAGGTCTCATCTCAATATCAATTACCAAATCCATTTCATGAACCAAACATGGCAAGGTATGCAAATTGTGACCACATTGTGACACCAGAATGAACAAATACACATTAAATAAAAAATGATTCAAATAACCTTGGCAAAATTCATGAGTAAACAGGACATACAGCATGATCATCACACAAAAAATTAGAGGCATTGGACATCATTAGGCATGGAAATCACATAGCATAAGTCAAGACAAGCACAACAAGCACATGTGTGACACCAATTGTCACACCAACTTAGCATAAGCATAAAACAGAAATGGATTATGGTAAAAACCTCAAACCAAAGCCAAAACAACACTCAACATTCCTAGAAATAGTGTGCCAAATTTCACATTTATTGGATAAAGAACAAGAATTTCATGAATGAATGAAGTTCAAGGCAATTTAAAAGCTCACATATGACCATCCAGAATGAAAAATCTCAATTAAATCAGAAATGATCCCAAAAATTCCAACAAAAATCATGAAAATTCACAACATCCATAATATGCATCATACAAAAAATCAAAGCAATTGGAATTCATTTGGCATGGCAAACTCATCAATCAAGTTGAACAAGCAAAGGTGTGACACACATTGTCACACCTACATTCAAATGATCATAAAACAGAATGATACATGATAAAAATACCAAATCAACACCATAATTTCAAGCCATGAGTCTAGTTTCAACATGTAAAATTTCAGAAGCATTGGATTAAAAATGAGCATTTCACAAATGATATAGCAAGGCAATGTCAAGAATGGACATGTATTCAAACTCCCTAGGCAAAATAATTTCCAGGCCAGGCACAATTTATGGAAAAATGATGATAAAATAGTAGACTAAAAATGCAAAATGATTCAAAAAACCTCATATTTTTTGGAACAAATTTCAATTAGATATGAATTTGTGAAGTTGAAGAAAAAATAAAAAAAACATGTGGAGCCAAGGCATGAAAATAATGGAGGGAATGTAAAATCAGCAACACATTTGAAAAATATGCCATAGGCCGGAATCGAACACAGGGCGAATTTGAACTGAATTGGCACGCTGAGTGAAACGATGCGTTTCACTTATGCGCTGGCAAGGCAAAGCCAATCAGGCGCGTGCATGGCCATTCGAATGGACCAATCAGAGTCCAAGCCCTAACAACACATGCAACAACACTTTTGCGTGGCCTAATGGAATCGAAAACCGTTGCCAAAGATAAACTTCATCATCTTCAACACGCGTTCATGCATGCACAGTAGATGTTCATCCACCTCAAGAACATTTCTCCCAGAATTTGCAATTAAGGACACTATCATGTAGTATATTCCAAGGAGATCACGAATCAATGAACATTTAATCATGAATCAAGCACATCAAAGAGAATCGAGCCAAACAAGTTTCATGCATGGAACTTTAAACAACCATAACTCATTCAATTTTGCATGGAAATTCACGATTTAAAGCTCAGAGTAACCACAACAACAAGATCTACAAATATATCACAATAATTTTGAGAAAAGAGGAGATCGAATCTGTGACCTCTTGAAGTGCAGAATTGGAATTGTGTTGATTCAAGCCTTGCAATGCTCCAATGTTCTTCTACAATGCTTGTATGGTTGATTGGATGAAAGATCAAAGCTCAATTGCTCTTGAATTCAACAGAATTTGCCTTTGCCATTGTTGCTTCCAAGCTTCAATATGCTGCAAACATGCACGAATTCTCTTGGTTCTTCCTTCAATCTTGCTCCATGATGCTTCCAGATGATGAATTGATCAAGAGAATTGGATTGTGTTTGAAGAATTTCAAAGAAAATTTGAGAGAGAAAGTTTGATGAATTTTCTAGATCTGAAAATTGTGATGGTTGTTAATGAAAAACAGTTAGGGTTTCCTTTATATACCTCCTACTAATCACTCTCCTAATCATGTTTAAGCAAATGGTAAGGGTAATTAGTAAAATGAGGTGCAAGTGCAATTTTGGTTTTTCACCTTATGCATGAAAATCATGAATGAACAGTACACGA
This sequence comes from Lathyrus oleraceus, assembly GCF_024323335.1. Classification (NCBI taxonomy): domain Eukaryota; kingdom Viridiplantae; phylum Streptophyta; class Magnoliopsida; order Fabales; family Fabaceae; genus Lathyrus; species Lathyrus oleraceus. Next base: position 71,094,553 of record NC_066585.1, read on the forward strand.
ATTTGTATTCATTTTCACTTAAAAATCCATTTTGGAGCCAATGGTGGTGGTGGAATGCTTAAACAATGCACCAAATTTAAACTTCAATTTTTCCCTCCAAAAATCAAGTGAAATGCAAATGATTATGTGATGATAATTGGTGTAATGCAATGCATGTTTTGGAAACTAGAGGTCAAAATGAGAATTTAGCAAAAAGAACCACTTGAATTGGAGTTTTGGTTGAGAAGTTATGCCCATTTGAAGTTCAATGCACACTTTGTCAAGTTTTGATCATATCTCCTTAACCACACATGAGACATTGATGATCTTGGACTTTTTGGAAACGGGAGAGAAAGATATACAACTTTCATGTTCAACAAAATTTCATTTGAAGCTTTCTTGATGATGTAATCTTGAGTTGAAAACCTTTCCATTTTTGGCAAATTCAAATTACAGGTCACTTTCTATTTTTGGAAAGTTTTGTCCTGACTTTAAATTCTTCAAAGTTGATGTTTGAAATGTCAAATGAGACTTGTTTGAACATGAATGAAGTATTTCTAATCACTTCCCACCTCCAAATCCAACAGTTGACTTTGCAGTTGACTTTTGTGATTGATAGATGACTTGGCCATGCACAGATGAATTTGAGCCTCAACCACTTGATGAAATGGCTCCAACATGAAACCCTAGCTTATACAAGCTCAATAAAATCAGATGATGATCTCCATCTCATTAAAGACCTCATCTCCTTGCAGAACCCTGACTAGAAGAATGCAACTGATTAGGGTTGACCAGAGGTCAAAACCCTAATCCCAAGGAATCTGATCAAGAATAATGAACCATGATGATGATGGTGTACCATTTCAACCAAGATAATACCCAACCTCCTTGAGGAACCAAAAATCCCTAATTGAAGCACAAACCTCAGATGATTAGTGATCAATTCATGAGACCCTCAGGCTTGCATCTCTTAACCTCTTCATCTTCTGAGAAAGACCTAGGAGGATGACTTGCTTATTGTTTCCACATGATATGCAAAGATGTAAATGCCTAATGTCTTAAAAAATGAAATGCAATATGCTAAGCTAGTCCCAAGAGAGGAGGGCAAATTTTGAGGTGTTACAGCTGCCCCTATTCAATCCACTTTGAACCTGTCAATATGAACAGCCTCGACTTTCAGATGATCAGGGTGAAGAGTGATTGAATACCAAGAACAGACGAACAATTTTCACTCTGATGGGAAATAAATAACAAGGCCTGTCAGAATCGGCAAAGAAGCGATCTCAAAAGAAGAATCCGTCTGGTACGGAGAAAGTCGGCCTGAATACCGAAATAGAATGTTGACCTGGATACCAAAATAAATGGTAACACAGAAATAACCATGGCCTGAACACCACATCCGCTGGGGATTATTATTATCATTTCTTTTACTTTTTCTTGAACCCCGAAACTTTCTGATTGATTTCCTCTTTTTCGTTTTTCTTGAACCCCGAACAAATATTTTCTTTTGTGCAGATGATCCCGGATCACCGCAGTTGAACCCCGACATCTTCATAGTAGTCTTGTTTGCCAAACAATGAACCCCGCTCTCCAATTGAACCCCAGTCGCCTGATGATAACTTGTGATCGCCATTGTGAACCCCGTTCTCCAGAAAACACCCCGTGTCTCCCTTTCTCCATTTGAACCCCGTTCTCTAGAAAATGCCGCAACACTTCCCTTTCTCCATTTGGACCCCGCTCTCCAGAAAATGCCGCAACATTTCCCTTTCTCCATTTGAACCCCGTTCTTCCTTTTCTTGTGATAATTCCGCTGGCAAAGTCGGAAATAACACCAAAACACCACTCTGATGGCGACATATCAGAGGGTACGCCTTCACAGCAGGAAGGTAACATGTGCATTTCTTCCTCAGAAGACACCCATAACGACCTCTGTTGGCCTCAGCCAAAGTCTTAGGTGACATATGATCAGAAGACAATCCTGAGGACCTCATCCCGGATATAATCTTCAACTCCAATCTCCATTTAAACCCCATTTTCCAGAAAATGCCGCAACATTTCCCTTTCTCCAGTTGGAATATATTTTCGCGCTGATCGCGTAACGTTCTTTGATTTTATTTCCATCTCCGTCCGATAGAAAAATTTCCTCCAATATCGCACTACTGGGGAACATTGTTACTCCAACGTCATGATGCTAAACTCCTCAGAGTAACATCTTCACCATCCGACGAAACCAGATCTCAAGCGGTAACCACGGCTTGAGTAACTGATGCTTGCAATGCTAATGTTAATCTTCCAACTAGCGAAACCACTCCTCAAACGGTAACCACGGCTTGGGTAGCATCTTCACCAACTGGCGAAACCAAATCTCAAACGGTAACCACGGCTTGAGACCAGCTTATGCTTGCAATGATGATGCATGATTTTTTTCAGCGTAATGCTCCATAATTATCGAAATGCTACGTAATTTATTATGCAATATGCCATGCTTATCTACATGATGAATGCATAAAAAGTATCCCCCTCAAGGGACTCTTCTGGGGAGCTCGAGGCACTCTGCTGAGGAACTCGACAACACTCCAATCTCCACCCCGCTGGGGAATAGCACTGCTGCTGGGAAAAGGACCACCCTCATCGGGGATGACCTCCACTAAACCCGATTCACTTGGGGACTTCGCTGGGGAAGAAACCACCAACGCAATCTGTGGGGAAACAACAATCCTCGACTTACTGAGGAATTAACAAGCTCCGCCATGCTAGGGGAAACCACTACCCACAGACACCTCCGCTGGGAAATAGCAACCTTCAGGCCTGGCTGCTGAGGAAACAGCGATCTCAAAACCTGCTGGGGAGATAATCCTCCCGACCCCGCTAGGGAAGACTCAAACCTTGAATCTGCTGGGGAGGTAACAATCCCAACTCTGCTTTGGGAAACAAGGAAATTCTGGCGCAGAACACCCGTCGACTCGTCGAACCCTGGTATTCAACATCTAAATCCAATGTCAGCTTTCCACTTTTGAGAGCTCCCAGACTCGTCTGGACTTTTCTGATTCATCACCTTGTATTCTCACCTTCTCCGTACTCCACGACGATCGAACTCCTGGGACTCATACAGACTTTCCAATCTCAGACTTTGAAGAGTCTTCTTGATTAATATTCAGGATCGTCGTACGTCTTTCGTCGTCTTTTCACCATTCCTCGACCCCTTGTCCCTGACTGGACTCCACGGGGATCTTTTGTCAAAAGCTTCACATCACAACCTGTAAGTGAGCGAAAATATCTAACAGTACCTGCAAAAAAGATCGTTAGATAAAAACGTGCCCCAGGCGTGCCAAGATTTCAACACCTGGGTCACTCAACCTTCCGAATAAGATTTCAAGTTTTCAATCTTATAAACATGCATTGGAAGGGATCTCCATGTTTTGAAATGCAAATATTCTTTATCAAAATAAACGGATGTTTTTGCAATCAAAGCGGTAATGAAAACAAAAACAAAAATTATTTGACTGAATATGCATTAATTGACGGATGTTTTTACATCTGTCTGTCAGCATACATCATACATAAACCATGCATATTCATGCATAATTATAACATCCAGGTATTCATGTTGCATTCTTTGCCATATATCGTTGTTTGTTGTCTCCTGCTATTTGGTGATATACTTCCCCAAACAGACGTGTGTGTCTGATCTCTCCATATAGAGTCAGCTCCATAAGCAGAAAGCGTCTATCCTTTCTTCCATATTCCCCACGGGTTATATCCTCGTGGATGTTGATTGTTTTTGTTCCTTCCCAACACATATACTGGGATCGTTTTCCCCATTAAGTTATATCCTCACCGGGACAAGTCTTGATTTGGTGTGCCTATCTAGTTTGATCCTAGATCGGTCTCTTGAGACTCTTTTCCTGTTTCCCCGTGGTAAATGAATAATCGCTCAATAATTAGTAATTATTATCCCGGCGGAGTCTGTGGTTCTCTACCCTCATACCGGTAGTTGTAAGTCATATTTCTGTGGTCTACTACCCAGTAACCGGTAGTTGTAAACCCCATTTTATCCCCGTGCAGAGTTAAACCTTGATTGTTGTTCATCCTAACCGATGACGGGTACTCTCTTTTGTGGTTCTCTACCCTCATACCGGTAGATGTAATTCCCTCCTTGCTGGTTATCTTTATACAAAATTCGATATTGACATTCCTTAATTTTTTAGTATACCACCCAGTAACCGGTGATATATCTCTTGGATAATTGCTCTAATTACGCAATTTATCCTCAGCGGGTCATCTCTCGTCTATCTTGTTGTTGTTAGTAACGATTGTTCCTCCCCTGAATTGGTCATCATTATATACCTAGTTTCGGTATCCCGATGCCTTTTCTTTTCGGTCGATTTATCCTTTATTAACCCAATAACCGGTTGTGGATAATCGTCTATGCGAGTATATTATCTACGTTCTGAGGGTAATAGATAGTATATCTCATGCACTCTTTGGTCGAAGCCTTTTGTTCTTCCCCAGTTGGGTAAGATTCGTACCCCCTTTTCGGAGTCGAATGTCCATCCCATAATCAAGTTTGCTTTTTGCCCTCTTTTTGGATGATGAGTATTTTGGGAATATTCCCCAATTCACGCCTTGATTGGTCATCATTATATACCTAGTTTTGGTATCCCGATGCCTTTTCTTTTCGGTCGATTTATCCTTTATTAACCCAGTAACCGGTTGTAGATAATCGTCCATGCGAGTATATTATCTACGCTCTGACGGTAATAGATAGTATATCTCATGCACTCTTTGGTCGAAGCTTTTGTTCTTCCCTAGTCGAGTAATATTCGTACCCCTTTTACGGAGTCGAATATCCATCCTATCATCGAGTTTGCTTTTAGCCCTCTTTTGGATGATGAGTGTTTTGGGAATATTCCCCAATTCACGCCTTAGTTGGTCACCTATTATATGCCCAATTTAACAATTTGCCCTCCTCTTCTTGGTTCTAGTTTAACATATTGCATTGCATGTTTTAGGATATTAGGCATTTGCATTGTTGCATATCATCTGAAATAATGAAGTCATCCTCCAAAGTCTTTTTAGAGATGGGGAAGTGATGTGGTTCAAGCCTGAGGGTTTCTATGGACTGAGTGTCAACCATCTGAGGGTGTGCACTTCAATTAGGGTTTCCTGATCCTTCAGAGGTCTTGGGCATTATCTTGTTGGCAAGGGTATATTACCATCATCATGGTTATGTCATCCAGGGTTTCATTGTTCATGCTCAAGTTCCTCTGGATTAGGGTTTTGACCTCTAGTTAACCCTAATCAAGGACATTCTTTCAACCAGGGTTTCTCAAGGCAATGGGGTATTTGTTGATGATGAAGATCACATGGTTATGTGGAGGAGATTATTTGAGCTAGGGTTTCATTTCTGAGCCAATTCCCCAAGTGGTTGAGGCTCAAGCTGATCAGAGCATGTCAAGGTCATCTGAGGACCATAGAAAGTCAACTGTGCAAGAGCTGAGGGCTAGGAGGTGGAGAAATGGTTTGAGACACCTCATTCATGTTCAAAAGAGGTTCATTCATCATTACAAACATATACCTTGAATATTTTGAAGTCAGATCAAAAGTTTCCCAAAATGGAAAGTGACCTATAATTGAAAGTTTCCAAAAATGGAAAGTTTTTGGTTCACATTCAACTTGACTTTCCAACATCAACGAAGCTTCAAATGAATTTTTGGTGAACATGAAAGTTTAAGATCTTTCTCTCCCATTTCCAAAAAGTCCTATTTCATGAATTTATGATGAACGGTTGAGAAGTTGTGATCAAATGATTGCCAAGGGTGCATGGAACTGCAAAATGCCATAACTTTTGTTTCAAAACTCCAAATGGAGTCACTCTTTTTGCAAATTGCTTCTCATGACCAATATTTTCCAAATCCATCATTGAATTGCATGAAATAATATCACATGATCATTTGGCCATGCATGTGCTTTTTGGAGGGAAAATGAAGAATTTGAAATTGGTTGATGCTACAAGCTTTTTGATCATTCCATCATGTTCATAAGTTGATTTTAAGTGTAATTGAACCATGCATGTGCATTGTTCACGTCCATTTTGCCATGCATAAGGTGAATTTACCAATTGTGCATAACACCTCATGTCTCATTAAATTTTCATTAGCCAAGCCTAATTATCATTAGCAAAGTAATTAACCTGTCATATAAAAGCCTAATTGAAACAGAATTGTTCATTCTTACACATTCTAGATCTAGAAAATTTTCTTTCCCTCCAAATTTTCTCTCAATTGAAACTTCAAATTTTTGCACATAACACATCAAGATCCTTGCATATTCTGGATTATTGAGCATTGTTGGTGAAGGATCAAGCTGTGGATTGAAGATTTTGGCCAAGAATCAAGCAAGTTGAGCTCATGAAGATGAACATGGAACTTTAAGATTAAGCTGCGTACAAGCCATTTCAAGCATCAAATCGTGCATAAAGCTTCAGTACACAAGTGGAGGAGAAGATTTGGATACTTTTGAGGCCTCAAATCCACTGAATCAACACACTGTTCTTCAAGAGGTTGGAAATTCGATCATCTTAATTCTTCATTCTATTACCATGATTAGATAGGCCTTGATGCACTGAGAATTCTGATATAAATATTGTTGAATTTGGATGAGAAACGAGTTAGTTGTGATGATTTCAAGTTTAGATCTAGAAACTTATTTCCTTCGATCCAGAAAATGCATGATGATTTAGGCTTAGATGTTTGTGGATTCGTGATCCTCGTTGTGAGATCTTTCTGTTGATATAAATTTCATAAAATTTTGCAAAAACTAAATATGATGGTCACTGTAGCGCCGCCGGTTCATTGAGGAAGACGATGGAAACCACCGTCAACCACCGGCCATGAACAGTGATGAAAAGCCTCTGGTTCGTGCGCTAGGGCTCACTGTTTGAGCGCCTCTCACCACAACGTCCACAGTTCGATCCTCAACGTGTGTTTTTGTGGAATTTCGCTTGACATTTTAATTGCCAGCGCCTTTTGTGACCTTCAGGTCTTGTGTTCAATCCTCACATGATGCAGTTTCCAATTTCCATTCATATTCCATTTTCAACATTTTTTTCATGTTTATTTCAAATATTTTCCTTAACTTCAAAAAATCATAAATAATAGCAAACAACTCCAAATTAATCCAAATTTTTTCTCACATGTTCATTGTGATGTCTTTTATTTTGTGACATTTATTTCATAATTTTTGCATTGTTGGATTTTCAAATATGCTTGGTTGTTTGAACTTGATGCAAATATGACATGTTGGATTCAAATTGATGTGAAATGCTCATACATTGTCCAATTGCCATGAGATTTGATATGCTGATTCCTAACATGTTGCATGGTTCTTGAGGCGTGGTTGTGAATTTTTATCATTTTCCATCTCTATTTTGGACACATAAACATATGGTGTGACAATGTGTGTCACACATTTTGATGTTGATCTTGTTCATTTTCATATACATGTCAATTGAGCTTCTTTGATTCCAATTTTTTGCATGATGCTTGTGTTTAACATGTTATGTGCACATAAAAATTTTCATGATCATTGCATTCATTTCTGTTTTAATATGGTTTTTCTCATTTGAATGTCCAAATATGATCACCTTGTGTGCCTTTCGCCATATCTTGCTCATGTGATGGCTTGGCTTATTGATTTGGATTTGATCCTTTTTAGGACATGTTCTTACTTGAATAAATGTGCTTCATGTTGAATATCAACTTCTGTTTTGACTTTTTGCTTTGCCTTTGACCCTAGTCTTGGTACTAGTGGTTTGTACTCACCTTTTGAGCTTTGCATTTCAGGTTCAAGCTTCTAGTCCTAATGGTTGGTGTTGATCTTATGACTTGAGATGCAAATTACTTTGTACACTAAACTTGATTGTGTTGTAGGTCCTTGGGTGATGAACTCACTTGAGTTGTTTACTTGTTGACTTGCTTTGTGAAATATTGGTTGTAACACTGTTGTTGACTGTTTGGTTTGTCTGAATACTATATTGACTTGTTTGACTTTTGCACAGGTACTTTAGTCGCTTTTAGCTCTTGCTTGAGCTTTGCTTTGGCTTGTGGTTGGCATACCACTTAGGTAACCTCTCTAACTCCATGTAGTCTGGAAGCCCTGTCGTTTTCTTTTGGCAGGCATTTGGCTGAAGTCCTCCTTAAGAGGCAATGTCTGTGATTGTTTAATTTTGTGCTAAAGACCTCCTTGATGAGGCATTGTTACATGTTAAGACCTCCTAAGTGAAGAGGCGATTGGAAGATAGAAGGGATTTGCAATCAATCCCCTGCTATTCAGTTGAGTCTTTCATTATGCTCGCACTACGTGCTGATGCTCTTGAATAAACACCCAAAATCTTGTATAGAGTCAGTCAAGTGGAATAGGGTCCCTCATTCTGGACCCCCACACCTTCTTTGTCTTGAGCTCACCCAGGCCAGGGTTAAGAGCTATGAGGTCTAACCCTCATTACCTTTCATCTGCTCACCCTAATTCTCAATGTTAGAGGTTAAGAGCTCCAGATTACCATTGCATTCAGGCTTGTTTGTCAAGGTTGACATGACCCCTTGACTAAAGCCCACCCTTGTGTGAAGCCTCTTGTTTGTATATAGAGTGTGATGATTGCTTTTGATGTTTATCTGCTTTCCAATTCTTATCTCCTGTTCTATAGGAGTCGTATGGTCAACTTCCAAGGAAGTTGAACGTATGTAGAGATAGACTTGAGTTGACTCACTTCCTGTGTGAGTCAAACTCTTGTTATAGACCTCAACCCAGGGTTATAATTTGCATGACGACTATTAGGCTCGAGTCAGTCTCCCTTTTAGTTCGTTATTCCCTTGGTCTCTAGTTAGGAGAATTTCTCCCCTGTTAAGGGGAACTACGTCACCCTGATCCTCATACCAGATGAGGTACGTAGGCAGGAGATCATGTGAGATCTCTCCGGGCACCCTTTTTCTTTTTGTGTGTGTTTGCTTGACAGCTATTTGGCTCGAGTACCAGACTTCCTATTAGCTTGTCTGTTTGATAACCTTTTTGTGTGTGTTTGGAGTCGGATGTAAGACCAGCCATTGGCATTCCGTTTCCTTGTTTGTGTTTGTTGTTCGGAGTCAGACGTAAGACCAGCCATTGGCAGTCTGTTTCCATTTGTGTGTTTCTTTTGACGTGTCAGCGTCTCTTTTTAGAGTTTTGTTTCGGTGTCCGTTAGCCGAACTACGAGTGTTCTGATTCTTCTCTGGATAGAGAAGATACGTAGGCATAGGATGCGATATCCTAGCGAGCATGTTTCCCATTTCCCCGAACTACGTTGACTCTGATGTTTGTTTCTGACAAACTACGTAGGCCCAGGATGCGACATCCTGCCGAGTCCGCTTCCTCCATCTTCTTCCATCTGTATTTTATTTCAGTGTGTGTGAATTCTTTTGAGCAGTTATTTAGAAACCTTATTCTATTCTCTTGAGCGTGGATCCCGTCGAGTACGACGGACGTGAGGGGTGCTAATACCTTCCCCTTGCGTAACCGACTCCAGTACCTTGTAATCTCTGGTCGTAAGACCATTCCTTTCCCCTTTTTCAGGTTTACTTCGAGCGTTTCCTTTCCCTCCTTTGGGATAAATAACGCACGGTGGCGGCTCTGTGTTTTTTCCCGCCGGTTGTTTTTCGCGTTGCGACAGCTGGGGACTAAAGAAGTTGACCTCTGGCTGGTCCATCTTCCCTAAGCGAGTCTATCCTAGCGCTCTCTAGGATGGTTTGGGTTTCTTTTACTGTTTATTTATTGCATTTATGATTATGATACTGTGATTGTATATATTTGCATATATGTTTGCATGCATCATATTATCATTGTGCTGGATTCTGTACAGGTTTGGTTCCTCTGATTTGGGGTGGGTGTTTTGAGTGGGGCTAAAACCCAGGCCCGAGTATACACCTAGGATTAGCATGGTCTCATGTTGCCTCTCATGTTAGGTCAACATGTTTTTAGCGACGTGACACACCACAAGTCGGACGAGGTTCTTTGGAGAGAACTCTTCCATTGTGGAGTATCCACTTTGGTTGGGTTACCTCTTTTGAGCTGTTGACTTCGGTGACCATTCTTTCCCGGATCTTTGGTTTAGATGATCTTATGAGAGCTGCAACGGCACACCCGAAAGGGCAAACCCGTTGAGTATCTTGCCCGATTGTCGAGACCATTATCCGCCTTAGGATGACCTTGTTAGAATTCACCTGTGAGGGGAGGGTTGATTCCTACAGATGCATGTTCTGATGGTGACTTTGATGGTGACCCTGGTTCAGTTGGATCATGGATATTTATTTCTGAGACGCCGGAGTTCTGTCCGTGGTATTTATCAGTGGGGATCCGTTTATTTCAGGATTCCCTGGGTTGGTACAGATGATTTTGTTGCTATCAGATGGTGGTATATCCTTCTGTTCCGTTTATTTCGGAACCCTGGGTCGGATTTATGGTTACTCAGTACCTCAGATGGTGGTGATCGGCTCAGAGGCCGGAACTCAGTGCGGTGGATGTTCAGATGACTTGGAGGATGGCACAGTGCATTGCATTCATGCATCAGCATCATTCACATTTTGCATTTATCCGCATCTAACTCATGTTTATCCATATGCATGGGACATTCTTGATTGAAATCCTGCTTGAGAGACTTTTTTGTTCCAGATATGAGGACCGGTTTGAAAGATGACGTCGTCAACAGTTTCTTTGACCCAGAGATTGGCGTGCTGAGAGATATGATAACATTGATTACACCTGACTGTGTGGGGATGTTCCGTGAGGCTTATGATGGTATTCTGAAGGTGGTTTTCAGGCTCACAGATACAGATAGGAGTGCCATCCATACTCTTCTCCAGTTTTATGACCCGGGTTTGAGGTGCTTTGTTTTCCCGGATTACTTGTTGGGACCTTTGATGAAGGACTATGCCAGTATCCTGGGTATTCAGATCAGAGATCAGATTCCTTTCTACGTCACTAAAGGGGAACCTGATGTCGCTGAGATTTCTCGTGCTCTTTATTTGAGCCCAGAGGTGACTAAGGGGGGTTTGAAGGAGAAGGGAAAGTTGCCCGGTTTTCACCTGAGTTTCTTGGAGGCTAAAGCCAAGGAGCATGCTGCTTTGGGTAATTGGAAGGCTGTTTGTGCTTTGCTTGCTGTGAGCATTTATGGAATCATCCTGTTTCCCAATCAGAAGAACTTTGTATACATTAATTCCATACGGTTGTTCGTGCAGAGGAATCCTATTCCTACCCTGGTTGGGGATGTTTATTACTCGGTCCATAACCGGAACAAGAAGCGGAGTGGGGGATTGATCAGATGCTGTGCTCAGCTGTTGTACAAATGGTTCATGGGGTACTTACCTTCCAAAGGTGCCTTTGTCTTTCTTGATCCTACTGTCAAGTGGTCAACCATGTTGATGGGTTTGAGAGCCAAGGACATAGCTTGGACTCACAATGGAGTGGTTGGACGAGATTTCATTTACAGTTGTGGGAGTCTTCCCAATGTGCCTCTTATAGGAGTTCAAGGTTGCATTAATTACAACCCGGTGCTGCTTAGGAGACAAATGGGATTTGCTGTGGAGGGTTCACCCCTTGGGCGCGAGATTCAGGAGTCTTTCTACTTCCCGGTTGAGGGTAATCCGACACGGTTGAGGCAGGTGTCTGATGAATGGCGCGACATTCAAAGGAAGGGCAAGGTTCCTTTTGGTAAGGTTAATAGCAGGTCTTTTCCTCTGTTTGATGATTGGCTCAGAAAGAGGATTGAGCTCACGCATCTACCATTTCCTGGGGGTGATCCTTGGTATCCATTGATTGAGGGGCCATGTTCTTCTGTCAGCATGGAAGAGTTCCTTGAGATAAAGAAGGCTAGGGATCAGCTGCAAGCAGAGAAGACTGAGTTGGAGATGAGTTTTGCTAGAATCCAGATGGCTAATCAGGAAATCAAAGGGAAAATAGAAGACCAGGATAAGAGACATGCTCTGGAGGTGAAGCGTTTTGAGATAGACACTACTTATTACCGCAAGATCAGCCAAGCGTTAGAGTCATCTACAAAGGAGCATGACATTACCAAGGAAAAGTTGGCTAGAGCTTTGAAGGTCATTGAAGATGAAAAGAGGAGACAAATCCTTGTGAAGACTCAGAGAGAAGCTAGAGCCAAAGTCCTTATCGCCGAATGGGAAGCAAAGCTGCAGATTAAGGAAGAAGAGAACGTGAAGATGGTGGCTGAGAGAGATCATTATCTTGCTGAGAGGGACCATTATTTTCGACAGATGAAGATTCATCAGAAGGAGGTGGGAAGACTTCAGCAGGAGAACACTGAGCTCAGGTTTGCTATGAAGTTTACCAGGATAGTTGATGATGCGGAGCCTTCTGTGGGACCTTCTTCAGTTTAGATTTCTGTTGCAGTTATTATCATGTGTTGGATTACTGTCAGACATGTTGACATAATTCACTTGCTTGTATTTCCTTTCTGATTCTGGAGAATTGTAATTTGATTTGTATCAGCCTGATGTATGACTCTCGCACGTGTAGTGCACTTTTGATATACAGTGGTTATTTTCATTCAGTGATTGATCTTCAAGCTTTATTTGCTTTTCTGTACGCACTCACATAACACACACATGGTCTGGTGATATCTTTGCTAAATCCTAATTCTCTGATTTGTATGGTGAAACCAGATGATTGATGTCAGAATGTTGCTGTTGAATTATTATATGTCTCGATGAAACCAGGATCGAAAGACAGAGTGTTCCTCATATGGAAAGACATTGCATTAATTCATGAATCATAATAACTTGTCTTCTATTTTGCAGGTGTCAGTTTCTAACGTGTTTGGTTATTTCAGGAATCATTGCTCGCGCACGTAGAATCATTCCTTTGCACGTAGTGCGTCCGCACAGATACCCTACCAGGCGCAACAAATCCAAACTGATGGATACATCCAACGCAGATATTCTCGAGCTGAAAGAGAAGATGGGAGAGCTGATCAATGTTATGCAAGGGTTCGCCTTGGGGCAGAAGGCATTGGTTGAGAAAGTAGAGAAGCTTGAGCGGGCTTCTGCCGCCAATAGTGGTAATAATCTAGATGGTGTCTCCAATAACGATCTCGGTGGTTCTAGGGATGGTGGTGATCCCAGAAAGAAGACGACTACTGCTGGTGTGGTAATCAACAACGGTGGTGGGTTTGGTTTTGCTACAGGCGGTGGGCCCGGTCCTGTAGTCAATAATGTGAAAGATAATCAACTTCCTCCTTTCTTTGGGGCTGAGGAGGATAGAGAAGAGGATCAGTTCTCGGTACTGAATGAGCAGTTTGGCCAATATGGTGTTCAACCACCAAACAAGGAGATTCAGGCACTGGCAGAGAAGATCAGGGCTTTGGAAAGCTATGCTACTCCGGGGGTTGTTAACATGTCAAACATGGGGCTGGTTGAGGCGATTGTGATCCCACAGAAGTTTAAAGCGCCTGTGTTTGATAAATACAATGGGAGTTCTTGCCCGGAAACTCATCTCCAGGCTTTTGTCCGGAAGATATCTGCCTATACAATGGATCAAAAGCTCTGGATGTATTTCTTCCAGGATAACTTATCTGGGGGATCTCTCGAGTGGTATACTAAATTGAGATCATCAAACATTAAGAGCTAACAGGATCTTGGAGACGCCTTCTTTAAACAATCTCAATTCAATGCTGACATGGCTCCTAGTCGTACCCAGCTGCAGGGTATGTCTCAGAAGCCTAATGAAGGGTTTAAAGAATACGCACAGAGATGGAGGGAGTTGGCTGCCAGAGTTCAACCTCCATTGGTAGACCAGGAGATGTCTGATTTGTTCATGGGTACCCTTCAGGGGACATTTGCTGAAAGAATGGTGGGATGCCCGGTTACCAACTTTGCAGACATTGCGGTGGCAGGTGAAAGAATTGATAGCTGGCTGAAGATGGGGAAGATACAGGGAAGTGCTTCGTCTTCTGGGTCGAAGAAGCCGTTCGGTAATGGTCAACGGAAAAAGGAGGATGACGCGAGTGCGGTGTATTCCTAGAGGGGACACAGTAGGGATCGTTACTACCAGCACACTGCTGTGGTAACCATTCTTGCTGACAATCAACCTGCACAACAACATCAACAACAACAACCGCAACAGCAACGACAGTCGTTTCAACAGCGACCACAGCGGGTCGGGTATCAGGTGAGAGGACGAATGACTGATCGTCAGTTTGATAGGCCGCCAGTGACATATTCTTTCCTGTTGAAGAAGTTGAAAGATCTGGGGTTGGTTCAGCTGAGAACGCTGGCTCCGGTGAGACCAGATTAGAGGCCTGCCAGCTATGACGAGAATGCCAAGTGTGAATTCCATTCTGGTGCCCCTGGACACAATGTGGAGAATTATAAAGCTTTTAAGCATGTGGTCCAGGATCTGGTAGACTCCAAAGCTATCAATTTTGCTCCATCTCCAAATGTTAACGCTAATCCCATGCCGGCGCATGGTCAGATGGGGGTGAATGCAATTTTTGAGGATATGAGGACGATTGGGCTGATGAATGTGGACCAGTTGAAGACTCCATTGGCTGAGGTCAAGAGACAACTGTTGAAGAATGGGGTCTTTCCGGGTTGTGATGATTGCTGTGCTGCGTGCACTGTTGCTACCGATGGGTGTGTTTTGCTGAGAGAGGCTGTCCGGAGGATGATGGATGAGGGAAGCCTCAGATTTGAGAAGGTTGGTTTAGAAAGGGAGGATGTCTCCATCATAACTATCTACTTTGATCCGATCGACTTGTCAGCGCTGGCAGATGCGGCTCCAGTTACCATCACGGTACCTGGGCCAATTCCTTATGACAATGATGATACGGTGCCATGGCACTATGGTGGGGAGGTTTATTGTAATGGGGAGAAGCAGGAAGATCAGGCTGCAGGTGAAACCACCGTTTCAAAGGTGGATAATGCCGGACCCAGTGGTTTCACTCGCAGTGGAAGGTTGTTTGCACCCGACATATTGAGGAGTGGGGATGGAGAGAAAGAAAAGAAAGATAAGGCCGAGGCTTTAGCCAGGGCAAGAGGGAAGTAGGTGGTAAGTGAGGGTACTCCCGTAGCGACACCGGCGCCTGGTGGGTCGGAAAAAGAACTTGATGATGAAGTTGAGGAATTTCTGAGGATCATCAAGAAGTATGAGTATAAGCTTGTTGACCATCTGCAGCAGACTCCGTCTAAGATCTCAATCCTGTCATTGTTGTTAAGCTCCGAGGGGCATAGAGAGGCTTTGTTGAAAATATTGAAAAGAGCCTATGTCCCGCAAGAGATAACGATCAATCAGCTGGAGACAGTGGTGTCTAATGTTAATGCCAGCCATGGGCTGGGTTTCACTGATTTGGATCTGACAATGGATGGGCGTAATCATAATAGGGCACTACACATTGCAATGGAGTGTAAAGGAGCAGTGCTTTCGCATGTTTTGGTGGATACCGGCTCATCACTCAATGTGTTGCCGAAGAAGGCCCTGGCAAAGCTGGATTATGAAGGGTTGATCTTGAGGCCGACTGACTTGATAGTTAGAGCATTTGATGGCTCTAAAAGGGCTGTGTTTGGGGAAGTGGAGCTCCCTGTGAAGATCGGGCCCGAGGTGTTTAAGTCTGTGTTTCATGTCATGGATATTCAGCCGACATACAGTTGCCTGTTGGGTCGACCATGGATACACGCTGCTGGGGCAATGACTTCGACTTTGCACCAAAAATTGAAGTATATCTGGGACGGGCAGGTCGTAACAGTTTGTGGGGAGGAAGACATCTTCGTCAGCCACCTGTCATCGTTCAAATATGTTGAAATGGACGGTGAAATATGGGAAACACCAAGCCAGGCGTTCGAAACCGTTAAGGTGGAGAATGCTATTTTTACCAAGGAGGAGAAGAAGTCGTCCATTTCTTCGTATAAACAGGCCGCTGAGGTGGTGAAGAGTGGAGAAGCCCCGGGTTGGGGAAGGATGATTGACATCGCCGCCAAGGAAGACAGGTTTGGGGTTGGTTATCAGTCGGGTCGAGGCTCGTCTGGGCATAGCAGAGGACGTCGTCAACCGTTCACGTTCACCAATATTGGAATGCTAGATCCAGATCACATCTGTGCGGTGGGTGAAGATATCGAAAGTGACTGCGAGCTGGATTCATGGATAAAACCGTGCGTACCAGGGATGGAGATCCAGAACTGGAAGGCCGAAAAGATCATCACTGTCACTCTACGTGAAGAGTAATATTTCTTGTTTTTCAATTCTGTCTGCATGAAAACCATACGCTTTACCCGAAACGTAATGGTCCATTGTAAGGGCCACCTCATGTGTTTCATTGTGCAACATTTTGCATCAGTAATAAATGGATGTTTTTCATTAAAAGCGGTGTTCCCTGTTTTTCAGTTATTTTTGCAGTTTAAAATGAAACAAAAATAAAAATGGCAATGTTTGTTTTCATTTTCTTTTTAATTTGCTTTGCTCTGGTTCTAAAGCAACGCATGAATCAACATTCATGCAGATGCGATCTTTCTCCGGATCTCATTGATAACAATCCTATTACACCCTCATATGACTTCGACAATCCGATCTATCATGCCGAAGAAGAAGGCGAAGAAGATTGTGAACTTCCGGAGGAATTAGCCAGGTTGTTGAAACAAGAGGAGAAGGTGATTCAACCGCATGAGGAGCAAGTTGAGATTGTGAATCTGGGTACCGAGGAGGTCAGAAAGGAAGTAAAAGTCGGGGCTGCTTTGGAGGTAAATGTCAAGAGCAGAATGGTAGCTCTGTTGAAAGAGTATGTTGATATCTTCGCCTGGTCTTATCAGGATATGCCTGGGTTGGATACCGATATCGTTGTGCACAAGTTACCATTGAGAGCAGATTGTCCTCCAGTGAAGCAGAAGTTGCGCAGAACTCGACCTGAGATGGCCATGAAAATTAAAGAGGAAGTACAGAAGCAGTTGGATGCTGGTTTCCTAGTTGTCACTAATTATCCGCCTTGGGTCGCGAATATTGTGTCGGTCCCGAAGAAGGATGGAAAGGTGAGAATGTGTGTGGACTACCGGGATTTGAACAGAGCTAGCCCGAAGGATGATTTCCCATTACCTCACATTGATGTGTTGGTGGATAATACAACTCAATTCTCGGTGTTTTCCTTCATGGATGGCTTTTCTGGCTATAATCAAATTAAAATGTCGCCAGATGATATGGAGAAAACAACGTTCATTACACCGTGGGGCACTTTCTGCTATAAGGTGATGCCATTCGGTCTCAAGAATGCCGGTGCCACGTATCAGAGGGCCATGGTGACTTTGTTTCATGATATGGTTCATCATGAAATCGAATGCTATGTTGATGACATGATAGCAAAGTCCCAAACAAAGGAGGGGCATTTGGTAGATCTGGCCAAGCTGTTTGACCGGTTGAGACAATTCAGACTGAGGTTGAATACGAATAAGTGCACTTTCAGAGTGCGGTCCGGTAAGCTGCTGGGGTTTATTGTGAGTGAAAGAGGAATCGAGGTTGATCCTGCTAAAGTAAAAGAGATACAAGAAATGCCTGAACCGAGAACAGAGAAAGAGGTTCGTGGTTTCTTAGGTAGATTGAACTACATTTCACGGTTCATATCTCATCTAACAGCCACGTGTGAACCCATATTCAAGTTGTTGAGAAAAGATCAAACGGTCAGATGGAATAATGATTGCCAAGCGGCATTTGAAAAGATAAAAGAATATTTGCAGGAGCCTCCGATTCTGATGCCTCCTGTGGAGGGACGACCGTTAATTCTGTACTTGACGGTTCTCGAGGGGTCTATGGGGTGTATACTGGGGCAGCATGACGAGTCTGGTCGAAAAGAGCATGCAGTTTATTACCTTAGCAAAAAGTTTACCGACTGTGAAACAAGATATTCACTGCTCGAGAAAACTTGTTGTGCTTTGGTATGGGCTGCTCGCCGACTGAGACAGTATATGCTGAGCCTTACCACTTTATTGATTTCCAAGATGGATCCAATCAAGTATATTTTTGAAAAGCCAGAATTGACCGGACGGGTTGCGAGATGGCAAATGATTTTAACTGAATACGATATTCAGTACACCTCTCAGAAAGCAATAAAGGGGAGTGTATTATCCGATTACCTCGCCCAGCAACCCATTGAGGATTATCAGCCGATGAAGTTTGAGTTCCCTGATGAGGACATCATGTTTCTCAAATCGAAAGATTGTGAGGAACCGATCCCGGAGGAGGGGCCTGACCCTGAATCCGAATGGATTCTGATGTTTGATGGGGCCGTTAACGTGAATGGTAGTGGAGTTGGTGCTGTTTTGGTTAGGCCGAAAGGATCCCACATTCCTTTTGCTGCCTGGATAACATTTGAATGCACCAACAACGTGGCTGAATATGAAGCTTGTATATTGGGTATTGAAGAGGCGATTGATTTGCGGATCAAAAACCTTGTTATCTATGGAGATTCAGCTTTGGTTGTGAATCAGGTTAACGGAAAGTGGTATACGCATCAATCTCATTTAATTCCATACCGGGACTATACGAGGAGATTGTTGACATTCTTCACCAAGGTGAAATTGCATCATGTGCCGAGAGAGGAAAATCCTTTGGCGGATACTTTGGCTACTCTGGCTGCCTTGATTAAGGTGCGGTGGTGGAATCAGTTCCCCAGTGTTGAGGTGGGACGTCTGGATAGGCCGGCTTATGTGTTTGTTGTCGAAGCAGCGCCTGATGATGAAAAACCGTGGTATTTTGATATCAAGCGCTATCTGGAAACCCAAGAATATCCTGAGGGAGCATCCAAGAAGGACCGAAAGACTCTGAGGAGGTTGGCCATGGTGTTCTATCTGAACAAGGATGGGGTTTTGTACAAGCGGAATTTCGATTGGGTGTTGCTCAGATGCGTTGATGACAAAGAAGCAAGCCAATTTATGAAAGAAGTACATGAGGGGTCTTTTGGTACCCATGCCAGTGGGAATGCGATGGTGAAAAAGTTGTTACGGGCTGGTTATTATTGGATGACAATGGAGGCCCACTATTTCAACTTCGTGCGGAAGTGTCATAAATGCCAGATTTATGCTGATAAGGTGCACGTGCCTCCGAACCCGTTGAGTTTGATGTCATCTCCGTGGTCGTTTGCTATGTGGGGCATTGATATGATCGGAAAGATCGAGCCTACGGCTTCGAATGGACACCGGTTCATATTAGTGGCTATCGATTACTTCACCAAGTGGGTGGAAGCAACCTCTTATGCGAACGTGGCGAAGCAGGTTGTGGCCAGATTCCTGAAAAGAGACATCATTTGCAGATATGGGGTTCCCGAAAGAATCATTACTGATGGACGTCTACTGGGGCAACGCCTTTCTCGCTTGTGTATGGGATGGAAACCGTGCTACCAGTTGAGTTTCAGATTCCGTCGTTGAGAGTCCTGATGGACGTGCAATTGAAAGAGGCTGAATGGGTAAGGACTCAGTACGAAGATTTGAGCCTGATTGAGGAAAAGAGGCTGGCGGCCATTTGTCATGGGCAGTTGTACCAGCAGCGAATGAAGCGTGCTTTTGACCGAAAGGTACGACCTCGTGTGTACCACGAGGGAGATATGGTGTTGAAAAGGATCCTTCCTCCTCAGAACGATCGTCGAGGCAAGTGGACACCCAATTATGAAGGTCCATTCGTGGTCAAGAAGGTTTTCTCTGGTGGAGCCTTGTTGTTGACGACCATGGATGGCGAGGATTTTCCATCCCTTGTAAATACGGATGCAGTTAAAAAATACTTCGTATAAGAGACCCGTTGGACGAAAAGAATAAAATAGTCCAGGAAAAAATGAGCATCCCGGCGAACCAGAAAAAATGAAAAAAGGTTCGGGCAAAAATTAGGGATAAAAGGAGAAAAAACTGTACACCCGGCAAGTCGAAAACCCCACAAGGGCGGCTTGGGCAAAAAAAGGGTATCCCGGTGGACTGAAAACCCGAAAGGGCGGTCCAGGCAAAAGAGGGATTGAAACGAACAACTGCGTCTAGCATTGGTCGTTTGTGTTTTGGTTGAGACACACGGATAATCCCCGACATGGATCGGTCAGAAGCGTCTTGTTCAGAAGGCAGAAAGTGCGGAGAGTCTTGAGGACATATGGGGTGTAACCGAGTTGGAACTCGATGAGATCACGGGTTCACATTGCCATTAGGATAGATCTTCCTTTTGTGCGCAATGACCTCTTTTCAGGGATTGCTTCCTGTGTATTGCTCAGTTTTGAGCCACTTTTTTTCAATCAATAAAATGCATATTCAGTCAAATAATTTTGTTTTTGTTTTCATTACCACTTTGATTGCAAAAACATCCGTTTATTTTGATAAGAATCTTTGCATTTTGAAACATAGGGGTCCCTTCCGATGCATGTTCATAAGATTGAAAACTTGAAATCTTATTTGGAAGGTTGAGTGACCTAAGTGTTGAAATTTTGGCACGCCTGGGGCACGTTTTTATCTAACGATCTCTTTTGCAGGAGCTGTTAGATGTTTTCACTCACTTGCAGGTTGTGATGTGAAGCTTTTGACAAAAGATCCCCGTGGAGTCCAATCAGGGATGAGAAATAGAAGAACAGTGAGGAGACGGCGAAAAGATGACGACGATCCTGGAGGGTTAATCAAGAAGACTCTTCAAAGTCTGAGGTGGAAAGTTGACATTGTGGTTAGATAGTGAATGCTAGTGTTCGACGAGTCGACAGGTGTTCCGTGCCAGATGTTCCGTATTTCCCTAGCAGGGTAGGGATTGTTATCTCCCCAGCGGGTTCGAGATCGGTGTTTCCTCGGCAGTCAGGCCTGAAGGTTGTTTTTTCCCCTAGCAGGGTTAAGATTGTTTTATCCCCAGCAAGTCGGAAGGTTGCCGTTTCCCCAACGGAGGCGTGCGTCGGTAGGTGTTCCCCCAGCGAAGTCCCCAAGCGGACCGAGTGCAGTGGAGGTTATCCCCAGTGAAGGGTTGTCCTTTCCCCAGCAGCAGTGCTATTACCCAGCAGGGTTGGAGATTTGGAGTGGTATCGAGTTCCTCAGCAGAGTGCCTCGAGCTCCCCAGTAGAGTCCCCCGAGGGGGATGTCTTGTTTGTGCATTCATCATTTAGATAAGCATAGCATATTGCATACCTAAATTGCGTAGCATTTCCATGGTTATGGAGCATTACACTAAAAAAAACTCATGCATAAGCATTGCGAGCATAAACTAGTCTCAAGTCGTGGTTACCGTTTGAGAATGGTTTAGCTGGTTGGAAGATCAGCATCAGCATTGCAAGCATAAGCTAGTCTCAAGCCGTGGTTACCGTTTGAGAGTTGGTTTCGCCGGATGGTGAAGATGTTACTCTGAGGAGTTTAGTATCGTGACGTTGGGTCAACGGTATTCCCCAGTAGTGCGATATTGGGAAGAATTTCTGTCGGGCGGAGATGGAAATGAAAATCAAAGAAGTTGTGGGGTTCAATAAAAAAAAAACTAATAATAAAAGAATAATCCCCAGCGGAGCACGGATTGTCCGATTGTTCTTGATATTCAATTACTTCTTCACCCTGATCATTTGAAAGCCGAGGTTGTTCATATTGACAGGTTCACAATGGATTGAATGAAAGACCAACCTGTTTATGACTTATTATCCCCAGCATAGGTCGTTGGCCCGCGTGCCGCCTCAATTATCATTTTCCCTATTTTCTGCCGATGCTGACAGGCATGAAAGTTTTTCCGATGTTCAGATCGAAGAAGTTTCCAACGTTCAGGTTGAATCACTTGTGGCACTCAGGCCAGTTTCCGATGTTCAGATCGAAGAAGTTTCCGACGTTCAGGTTGAAGCACTTGTGGCACTCAGGCCAGTTTTCCGATGTTCAGATCGAAGAAGTTTCCGACGTTCAGGTTGAAGCACTTGTGGCACTCAGGCCAGTTTCCGATGTTCAGATCGAAGAAGTTTCCGATGTTCAGGTTGAAGCACTTGTGGCACTCAGGCCAGTTTCCGATGTTCAGATCGAAGAAGTTTTCGATATTCAGGTCGACGTAACTTGTGGCTTTCAGGCCGATTTTTCGGGTACTCAGACCGAAGTGGTATTCAGACCAGATTTTCGGTGTTCAGACCGATATTAATACTCTCATATTCCGATGCTCAGTATTCAGACTGATGAGCGGCGTTCTGGCCATGGGTATTCCTGTATTACTATTTATTTTGGTATCCAGGTCAACATTCTTTTCGGTGTTCAGGTCGACTCTCACCGTACCAGACGGATGTTTCTTTCAAGATCGCTTCTTTGCCGATTCTGACAGGCATTGTTAATTATTTCCCAGTGGAGCGCAAATTGTTCGTCTGTTCTTGGTATTCAATCACTCTTCACTCTGATCATCTGAAAGTCGAGGTTGTTCATATCGACAGGTTCACAGTGGATTGAATAGGGGCAGCTGTAACACCTCAAAATTTGTCGTCCTCTTCTTGGGACTAGTTTAACATATTACATTGCATGTTTTAGGACATTAGGCATTTGCATTGTTGCATATCATTTGAAATAATGAAGTCATCCTCCAAAGTCTTTTTAGAGATGGGGAAGTGATGTGGTTCAAGCCTGAGGGTTTCTATGGACTGAGTGTCAACCATCTGAGGGTGTGTACTTCAATTAGGGTTTCCTGATCCCTCAGAGGTCTTGGGAATTATCTTGTTGGCAAGGGTATATTACCATCATCATGGTTATGTCATCCAGGGTTTCATTGTTCATGCTCAAGTTCCTCTGGATTAGGGTTTTGACCTCTGGTCAACCCTAATCAAGGACATTCTTTCAACCAGGGTTTCTCAAGGCAATGGGGTATTTGTTGATGATGAAGATCACATGGTTATGTGGAGGAGCTTATTTGAGCTAGGGTTTCATTTCTGAGCCAATTCCCCAAGTGGTTGAGGCTCAAGTTGATCAGAGCATGTCAAGGTCATCTGAGGACCATAGAAAGTCAACTGTGCAAGAGCTGAGGGCTAGGAGGTGGAGAAATGGTTTGAGACACCTCATTCATGTTCAAAAGAGGTTCATTCATCGTTACAAACATATACCTTGAAGATTTTGAAGTCAGATCAAAAGTTTCCCAAAATGGAAAGTGACCTATAATTGAAAGTTTCCAAAAATGGAAAGTTTTTGGTTCACATTCAACTTGACTTTTCAACATCAACGAAGCTTCAAATGAATTTTTGGTGAACATGAAAGTTTAATATCTTTCTCTCCCATTTCCAAAAAGTCCTATTTCATGAATTTATGATGAACGGTTGAGAAGTTGTGATCAAATGATTGCCAAGGGTGCATGGAACTACAAAATGCCATAACTTTTGTTTCAAAACTCCAAATGGAGTCACTCTTTTTGCAAATTGCTTCTGATGACCAATATTTTCCAAATCCATCATTGAATTGCATGAAATAATATCACATGATCATTTGGCCATGCATGTGCTTTTTGGAGGAAAAATGAAGAATTTGAAATTGGTTGATGCTACAAGCTTTTTGATCATTCCATCATGTTCATAAGTTGATTTTAAGTGTAATTGAACCATGCATGTGCACTGTTCACGTCCATTTTGCCATGCATAAGGTGAATTTACCAATTGTGCATAACACCTCATGTCTCATTAAATTTTCATTAGCCAAGCCTAATTATCATTAGTAAAGTAATTAACCTGTCATATAAAAGCCTAATTGTAACAGAATTGTTCATTCTTACACATTCTAGATCTAGAAAATTTTCTTTCCCTCCAAATTTTCTCTCAATCGAAACTTCAAATTTTTGCACATAACACATCAAGATCCTTGAATATTCTGGATTATTGAGCATTGTTGATGAAGGATCAAGCTGTGGATTGAAGATTTTGGCCAAGAATCAAGCAAGTTGAGCTCATGAAGATGAACATGGAACTTGAAGATTAAGCTGCGTACAAGCCATTTCAAGCATCAAATCGTGCATAAAGCTTCAGTACACAAGTGGAGGAGAAGATTTGGATACTTTTGAGGCCTCAAATCCATTAAATCAACACACTGTTCTTCAAGAGGTTGGAAATTCGATCATCTTAATTCTTCATTCTATTACCATGATTAGATAGGCCTTGATGCACTGAGAATTCTGATATAAATATTGTTGAATTTGGATGAGAAACGAGTTAGTTGTGATGATTTCAAGTTTAGATCTAGAAACTTATTTCATTCAATCCAGAAAATGCATGATGATTTAGGCTTAGATGTTTGTGGATTCGTGATCCTCGTTGTGAGATCTTTCTGTTGATATAAATTTCATAAAATTCTGCAAAAAGAAAATGATGTTCACTGTAGCGCCGCCAGTTCATTGAGGAAGACGATGGAAACCACCGTCAACCACCGACCATGAACAGTGATGAAAAGCCTCTGGTTCGTGCGTTAGGGCTCACTGTTTGAGCGCCTCTCACCACAGCGTCCACAGTTCGATCCTCAGCGTGTGTTTTTGTGGAATTTCGTTTGACATTTTAATTGCCAGCGCCTTTTGTGACCTTAAGGTCTTGTGTTCAATCCTCACATGATGCAGTTTCCAATTTCCATTCATATTCCATTTTCAACATTTTTTTCATGTTTATTTCAAATATTTTCCTTAACTTCAAAAAATCATAAATAATAGCAAACAAATCCAAATTAATCCAAATTTTTTCTCACATGTTCATTGTGATGTCTTTTATTTTGTGAGATTTATTTCATAATTTTTGCATTGCTGGATTTTCAAATATGCTTGGTTGTTTGAACTTGATGCAAATATGACATGTTGGATTCAAATTGATGTGAAATGCTCATACATTGTCCAATTGCCATGAGATTTGATATGTTGATTCCTAACATGTTGCATGATTTTTGAGGCTTGGTTGTGCATTTTTATCATTTTCCATCTCTGTTTTGGACACATAAACATATGGTGTGACAATGTGTGTCACACATTTTGATGTTGATCTTGTTCATTTTCATATACATGTCAATTGAGCTTCTCTGATTCCAATTTTTTGCATGATGCCTGTGTTTAACATGTTGTCTGCACATAAAAAATTTCATGATCATTGGATTCATTTCTATTTTAATATGGTTTTTCTCATTTGAATGTCCAAATATGATCACCTTGTGTGCCTTTCGCCATATCTTGCTCATGTGATGGCTTGGCTTATTGATTTGGATTTGATCCTTTTGAGGACATGTTCTTACTTGAATAAATGTGCTTCATGTTGAATATCATATTCTGTTTTGACTTTTTGCTTTGCCTTTGACCCTAGTCTTGGTACTAGTGGTTTGTACTCACCTTTTGAGCTTTGCATTTCAGGTTCAAGCTTCTAGTCCTAATGGTTGGTGTTGATCTCATGACTTGAGATGCAAATTACTTTGTACACTAACCTTGATTGTGTTGTAGGTACTTGGGTGATGAACTCACTTGAGTTGTTTACTTGTTGACTTGCTTTGTGAAATATTGGTTGTAACACTGTTGTTGACTGTTTGGTTTGTCTGAATACTATATTGACTTGTTTGACTTTTGCACAGGTACTTTAGTCGCTTTTAGCTCTTGCATGAGCTTTTCTTTGGCTTGTGGTTGGCATACCACTTAGGTAACCTCTCTAACTCCATGTAGTCTGGAAGCCCTGTCGTTTTCTTTTGGCAGGCATTTGGCTGAAGTCCTCCTTAAGAGGCAATGTCTGTGATTGTTTAATTTTGTGCTAAAGACCTCCTTGATGAGGCATTGTTACATGTTAAGACCTCCTAAGTGAAGAGGCGATTGGCAGATAGAAGGGATTTGCAATCAATCCCCTGATATTCAGTTGAGTCTTTCATTATGCTCGCACTACGTGCTGATGCTCTTGAATAAACACCCAAAATCTTGTATAGAGTCAGTCAGGTGGAATAGGGTCCCTCATTCTGGACCCCCACACCTTCTTTGTCTTGAGCTCACCCAGGCCAGGGTTAAGAGCTATGAGGTCTAACCCTCATTACCTTTCATCTGCTCACCCTAACTCTCAATGTTAGAGGTTAAGAGCTCCAGATTACCATTGCATTCAGGCTTGTTTGTCGAGGTTGACATGACCCCTTGACTAAAGCCCACCCTTGTGTGAAGCCTCTTGTTTGTATATAGAGTGTGATGATTGCTTTTGATGTTTATCTGCTTTCCAATTCTTATCTCCTGTTCTGTAGTAGTCGTATGGTCAACTTCCAAGGAAGTTGAACGTATGTAGAGATAGACTTGATTTGACTCACTTCCTGTGTGAGTCAAACTCTTGTTAGAGACCTCAACCTAGGGTTATAATTTGCATGACGACTATTAGGCTCAAGTCAGTCTCCCTTTTAGTTCGTTATTCCCTTGGTCTCTAGTTTGGAGAATTTCTCCCCTGTTAAGGGGAACTACGTCGCCCTGATCCTCATACTAGATGAGGTACGTAGGCAGGAGATCGTGCGAGATCTCTCCGAGCACCCTTTTTCTTTTTGTGTGTGTTTGCTTGACAGCTATTAGGCTCGAGTGCCAGACTTCCTATTAGCTTGTCTGTTTGATAACCTTTTTGCGTGTGTTTGGAGTCGGATGTAAGACCAGCCATTGGCATTCCGTTTCCTTGTTTGTGTTTGTTGTTCGGAGTCGGACGTAAGACCAGCCATTGGCAGTCTGTTTCCGTTTGTGTGTTTCTTTTAACGTCTCAGCGTCTCTTTTCAGAGTTTTGTTTCGGCGTGCGTTATCCAAACTACGAGTGTTCTGATTCTTCTCTGGATAGAGAAGATACGTAGGCATAGGATGCGATATCCTAGCGAGCATGTTTCCCATTTCCCCGAACTACGTTGACTCTGATGTTTGTTTATGACAAACTACGTAGGCCCAGGATGCGACATCCTACCGAGTCCGCTTCCTCCGTCTTCTTCCGTCTGTGTTTTATTTCAGTGTGTGTGCATTCTTTTGAGCAGTTATTTAGCAACCTTATTCTATTCTCTTGAGCGTGGATCCCGTCGAGTACGACGGATGTGAGGGGTGCTAATACCTTCCCCTTGCGTAACCAACTCCCGTACCTTGTAATCTCTGGTCATAAGACCATTCCTTTCCCTTTTTTCAGGTTTACTTCGAGCGTTTCCTTTCCCTCCTTTGGGATAAATAACGCACGGTGGCGGCTCTGTGTTTTTTTCCGCCAGTTGTTTTTCGCGTTGCGACAATATGGATTGCCAGTTTCTCCGGATGTCTTTTCTTCTTTGTGGACACATATCCCCACAGAGTTCGTACTATTTGCATACATACATCTGCATCATGAGGTCTCTTAGGGACCAAAATTTGTCTCTTTGTTATTATTTAAGCCCATTCTAACTCGTCGAGACGAAGATTTTAACCTTCACTTCTCCGGCTAGAATGACCTTAAATAGAGGCATCTGTAAGACCCCAATTTTGACCCTAAGATCCCTCATGGCATCATAACATTGCATTTGCATAGCCTCAAGGATCATGAGCATCTTGGTTCCCTTTGCCTTTGGGTGGGACTCCTTGTGATTGGTTTGAGATCACCAAGCATGCTTGAATTATACATCATTGTTTCTCTTACTTTTGTTTACTAAAAAAAAAAAAAAAAAACTAAAAAAAAAAAAAATATAACAAAAAAAAAAATTGGACTTGGGCCTCTCTCATTTGAGCCCACAGGTCCACAAAAACCAGGTTATAAATTCAGAGTTTCAGTGAAACAAAAGGACATGCCATTCCTATTACCCTGACAGGAAAAAGAAAGTGAGAGAAGAGCTAACAGAGTTCAGAGCAACCTCCAGAGGCTGAAGGGAACTCATCGGCAAAGAACCAATTCCCTCTCATATAAACCCTCAGATTGCTCTGCAAACCTCACGGTTGCAACTCAATTTCAATCGATCCTCCCCAATCAGGTATGCCCTATTTCCACTACTTTATACTTTCAACCTGAAATTTTTTGATACCCTTTTAATGTATGTGTTTGACAAGAGGTTTAGGCCTCCTGCCCTTGGTTGCTTTTTGTGGGCTTTTTTTTTGTGAATTTTAATGGCATGATTCATGTGGTTACATTTTGATTTGGGGGCAACTCTTGATTACCCTATCTTGTTTCTCTAACCTGTTTGTTGAGTTTTTTTGTGAGGGCTCACATGACTCTTGCAGAGATGACCTGGTGTTCCACTTTATTTGTGGGATACCCCCTGGAGATTTATTCCGATTACCTGTGCTTAATGGCTTGAGATATTTGTTTGGTACTGCTTATTCTAAAGGATGAGAGCTACTTGGATCATCAATATGATCTCAAGAGGGGAACTCCTAATATGGTTTTATTTTCTTTTCCCCTATCTCTTGTATGTTTAGGAATTTAACCCTTTTCTTTTTTTTTCTTTTTCTTTCCCCATTCTAACCCAAGCCAAAACTTTTTGTGCAAACAATAACTTTTGTTTTCAACATTAGAAACCTAAGCCTTATGCTTTTGATTTTCAAAACTTATTTTTCATAACACTTATTCTGAATTGAACCTTTTAATCCACTTTAACCATATTTTTGTAAATACTTTTAATTGGTAAATATAACCCATTTAAATACTTTTTGTGGTTTCAATGGCCACCTTCTTAATCAAGCCCTTTTTTTATAACCATTAGCTATTAGGTTTGAATTATCCTTGAGGTAGATATAATACTCACCTTTATCCTTAGTGACGGACAATGAGTCTTCCATGCTTATTATAGGGTTAACCCCTCACTAGCATGTTGAAGCTATCCTCACATGGTGGATTTGTGGTTTTAGGTTGAGTTTTCTCCCTTTGATAACAAAAGACCTTAAGGTTTTTGGACCAATCAATTCACCAACTTTTTTTTGAATTTTTTTACCCCGAACTACGAGGTTTTGATCCTAATCTTTTTTAAGATGGTACGTAGGCAATGGGTTCATCCATTAAAACACAAAATGTAAATAAATTTGTATATTCTTTTCTCATCCCTTCAATCATGTTTGCACAAATAAATTTTCACAAAAAAAAAAACAACAACCTTACAACAAATGTGAAAAGGGCTCCCTAGGAGTACCTAAGATGCTTTGGGTGCCTAACACCTTCCCATTGCATAACCAACCCCCTTACCCAGATCTCTGACAATTTACAAGTTTTTAATTTGATAAAACTTTTAGGTTTTTGTTCGCTTTCTAACCATTCCTTTGGATAAATAGAAGTGCGGTGGCGACTCGACTTGTATGATTTACCTTGGATTTAGTCAATATCTCTAATGGTAACGAATACCCCGCTACACTTATGATTCCTTATGATAACTATATAGATTTAGGATTATTGATGATGTTCAAGTATCCTCTCAAAGTCATTTATGTCTAAATGATATTGTGATAATCACTATATTGATCCTTAGACGATCTCTCCACCTGACTATCAATATAGCAATCTTTAATGTTTGATACAAAGAAGAGTAATGAATAAATCTATCTCTACAACTTATTCACTACTTGAAAATCTGTTTTATGTCAAGACTCAAATAATCTCTTTCAACAACTACTCAAATCTGGTTTTCAACTTAGGGCAAAAACAGTATTCAATACATCAACAATCTTTATCATATATAAAAATCAAATGGAATACATAAACAAATGAGAATAGCTACTACCTCCAATCTTGACAAAATGGAGTTTAGCTCCTCATCATCATTTTACAAAGCAAAATGCAATGGAAGAAAAACTCTGTTTTTCTCTCTTACAAAATATCTCAATGTATCAATGTGTGAAAATTAATGAATGTCTTAGAATAATGTGTTCTCCTATCCTAAAAGAGTTGACATTTCCTTAATTGATCATTTTCATCCAAAGCAGAAAAGTTATTCCAAGACAGACACCAAAATGGCAAAACCAGCTGGCATTGGAAACAACACACTTGGCCAAAACAGCTTGCTGGATTCGCAGGGTTCGCTGGGCGAACTTTGTTCGCGGAACGAACTGACTCTTTTCATTCAGTTCGCTGAGCGAAAGATGTTCGCTGGGCAAAAGATGTTCGATGGGCGAACTGAAGCTACCTCAGCTTCCTTGCTTTGCAAGCTTCATGTACTCGTTCTTCCAAGTGTTAATCTTCAAGAATAGGCCTCCAAATTGCATTCAACACTTATTCCAAATTATGATTATGCATTCCGAAGCTCTCTTGTCCAAAAATTCTACAAAACTAACAAAAATGTGAAATAACTACTCAAAACAACATAAATTAAACCTAATTGCATTTATACAAAATAGTGAGAATAAAAGTGTGTAATTACATCAAAAATTGGTAAAAGGGACCAATAAAATGATATAAAAAGCAGTACTAATTGGTCCCTAAGAGCTATGCAAATTGTTTTTTCCATTTTTGGAAAAGTCAGGATTTGCACACGGGGTCGATTTTTGCAATGTGAGGATTTTTTGCTTCCAAGTTGACTTCCTAATACACCACACTATCATATGTAACAAGTTTGGGTACCATTGAAATCCGATTGAGATGGTTTGGACACTTGGTGCAAGGTTTTGCAAATTCTAACTAACTTATTCTGGTATGCTGATCAGGATGGACACCCATGTTTGAACCAAGGCCAAATGAATTTGGCTTGTGAAATTTGCTTCCAATTTGGGCCATTTGTTCCTTACCATGAACTTGATTGAATTAAAAAAGAATCGGGTTAAAAGGGCCTATGGTTTGGAAATGGCAACATGTCGAAGTAGTGGTCATGACATTATTTTAGGGCATGGTAGGCATGTTAGACCAACTTGGCCAATAGAAAAGCTGAACCTCTTCCTCAATGAATTAGGTCTTGGACATTGAAAAAAAGTTGGATATGAAGCTATTTAGGATATTTGGATCAAAGTAGAATTTAAAAATCTTGAAAAATGAAGAAGTTATGGTCTTTGGAACTTTCCATAGACCATTCTTGCCAAAATGTTACCAACCAACATGACCTAGTTTTAGGATTTTGTGATTTCTTGATTTTCAAGCCATAATGATGGATGTTTTAACCTCAAATGATCATATCATGATGGGAAATTAATTTTTGACCTTTGTGGAATGATTTTAGATCAAATTGGTGGGTAGATCAAGTCATGGAAAGTTGAAAAATCAAGTATGAACCAACTACTTGCAACATGGATTGGATGGATGTTTAAATGATTGAGTTGGATTGTAATGGGAATGAAATTATGTTGAATGAATGGTAGGGTGATTGGATGACAAAAAATGATCAAGATCAATGGTCAAGAAGCCCTCAAATTAGGGTTTCTTAAGACATAAGTTTCATCAAGAACCATGGTCGGATGAATTAGGGTTTGAGTTGTAGTGATCCAATTGAGAAATTTAAAGGCCATGAGGCATGAACAAACTTTGGATTTGAGGGGTCCTTAATGGAATGGTCAAGATCCATGGTGAATCATGACTTGTACAAGCCAAGAGGAGGGTCAAGAACCAGGGTTTGGTCCTTGGGTGACCAGATGAATCTTGAAGCTTTTTCAAAGGGGACTTACCATCCAAATTGGACCTGGGGAGTGAGGGAGATGCATTGAATGATCCTTCAAGCTTTGTGGGATGCTTTGAGGATGAGATTAGGGCTGAGGTGGCTTGGGCACATCTTAACATGACCATAGGATCTTGGGGATTTGCAGATGAATCCCATGCCTTGGGCTTGTGGATTATTATGACCATCGAGTACAAATACATATGAGATGTATGTATGGGATGCATGCTTAAAGTTTAGGGACAAAAAGATGATATGGGGTAGGGCAAATTTGTTGGTATGAAAATGGGATATCAAATCCTGGTCCTTGAACAAATTGTAGGAAGAGAAAGTTTCCAGGTGATTCTCCCATTATCTCCGCTCTATCAAGGTTTATGACTTTGGTAATTCTCGAATAAGAAGATAAACTTATTGGGTGTTGTAACTGCAATTCAGGTAAAAACATGTTAACATTATGAGTCTCTTTTCTTGTAGAACATGATTCAAAACTAATAGAGTTCAAATCAGGTATCTTTCGTGGATGCTCCTCTAGTTTAGCCGTATGACAAGCTCGATTGGGTCAACATCATGAGCAATCGCAACAATTCTCTTCGGCTCATGTATATCTGCAAACTTGGAGGCCATGCCCAATGCAGTCTGTAAATTGTGTTACTTATCATCATCAGTGGTAAGTGATGTTGGAGTACTATTCACAACTTCCTTAACTTGTTAAATACATTAATACAACATTACAATGTATTTATTATATTAATTACATTGGTGATGCATCATTCAACTTTTGCTATCTTTCAAACAGGGATGCCGCTTTCTGCAACTGTTTCCCTTAGAAAATTTTCCAAATTTTCGGGTGAAGAGTGCAATGTGTAGATTGAGAGGATGAAAGACAACAAGATACTTTTAGTATCAGTTGGACCAAACACAGTATTGGGCCTTTGTTTTGATTCTGCAAAAGATTAATTGATTGCTTGTTCATTTCATGTTCAATATTGGCATCCAGTCCATCAATCTTATCAAAGGCAAAACTTCTCCATGTAAATCAGAACGTCTTATCAGTTTCACTTGCCATATCATCTTGAATATGGTAAATCCCTTTGGTATCTAAAGCGAAAGTTAAGTTGTTACTCGGCCAAAGGTTCCATTGCTGCTTGTATCAACGTTATCTTCATGTCATGTCGTGAACAAATGGCATAACATCATGATCAGTCTGCTAATTTGATCCTGGCGTATGGTTAACGCCAATATCCTTAGTTGCAAGGGTACAACCTTTTATCTCTTTCATTTCAACATATTTACGCTTCTTACGGTACTGTCATAAGTATGAGGAGTTCTATGATAATGTTCCATGTATACGGTGATCTTTCCGAGTGAGTACTTCAACCAAGAAACTTGAAATACCAGCCTCCCTAAGTAGCATCGCAAGCATGTTAGATTTGGTCTTTTTTTTGAAGATTTATGAGAACCCTCTTAGATTTAGCTGCTAAGTTATATGCCATGGATCTTTGTCAAGCTTTAAAACTGGTATATCACCCTTAGAATGTCCAATATACACATAGAGGCTAGTGATTTCTGTTGTTGCAGTTCCATTCTCGTCGCATAGTTTTGGGGAATTTCAGAAAGAGGTTCTGGAAACTTTGCATCCTCATCCCTAAGATAGCTGCGAAAAATGTGAATATCCATTTAAAAGTTCATCAAGATCAGAAAAGGTTCCGGTAACACATTAGTTGAGCCCCGTGAAAATTAATCTCTCTAAAGTACTGAAGAACACATCAGTCAGGTCATCACTATAAATAATATCAGTAGCCAGCAGCAAAGAAGCACTTTTCGCATCTTCAATATCTCTGGAAGTCCAAGAATATCTATGTGTGCAAGTAGCTTCTCCCATTCTTGCTTTGGGAGGCCATGGATCAAACCAATCAAGGTTGCGTACATAAACTGTAGCTGGATTATTCAATAATCCACGATTAAGCTGAACATTCTTCACACAGTTGTCAAGTATTTGATTCACATGATCTATTATGAACACCTTCTTTGCAGTATGTGCAAGAAACATACCTGCTAGTCCAGTTCCAGCACCAAGTCCAATTGCAGTAACATCGCAAAACTCAGATGTACATATGCTTTATGCAATATAAAACCAGTCAACACCAATTCAGCTCTCAAAACATGCAAGCCACCATTTGGAATTGAAAAAGTGATATTATGTTAAATTCTCACACAATAGCTATTATCATCAAGAGTGTATTTGTGGTGCGGTTGCAAGGTAGGACTAGGTCACCATCTTGATCGAATTCTAGAATCGGAGTTTCCAATTCTTCATTTTCCGAACTGTGAGTTTGTTTGAATTTCACCTTGTGCTACCATAATTTTGATTGAATGACCTCACTTGAATGAGTATGGAACTAAATTTACTTGGTTGTATTCATGCTTTGGTTTTTGAATGTATTTGTCCTTGATATGAACTTAGTGATATTGTTGGGGGCATGACTTAAATTGTCTCCTTTTTTTACCTTAGGATTGAAGCGTTGTGGATTAGAATTGGCTATCCTTGTTTTTTTCTTCTCATTGTGTATGTAATTTTTTCAGGGCTAGTGCATGATATGGAATTGATCAACATCATCATGGCATGAAGCAAAATGGCATAGCATGGATTACTTCGCCATGAAGAAAGCTCGGGTACGAAGCAATTTGAGAAGGTGGAAGAGTGAAGATCAAAGTGGAGTAGAAGTGGAATTAGGTCTTAGGACAGCCAGTTTGACTTTGGTCAAAATAAGATTTTTGTATGTGCTTTGTAAACTTGGATCTTGTAATGTGAAATTGATGCTCTTGAAATAAAAAAATGGCTTTTTAAATGATGTAATGTAACTTGTATTTCAAGAAAGAAGTAATTTCCCTCCCAAACTTAAATTTTGGAAGTTGAAATGTGTTGGAATTGAATCTTGATCTTAAATGAATATGAGCTTTGAGTGAATCCATTTTTATTTTTGACCCGAATCCACATTGTAGAGCCTTGAATTAAATGAAAGACCAAGAAAACTAGCCATGTAGGATTTCCATAAGTAATGGTTAACAGAATGTCAACCCTAAAGTTGACCTTTGCTTGACCAAAATCAAATATGTTAGTTACTTCCAAATATCAATACCATGATGCAATCCATAGCGACCAAGGACCATATTCCATGAATTAGGGTTTTACAAGCATCATTCCTAAGAGGTGCATCTCC
Source organism: Lathyrus oleraceus (assembly GCF_024323335.1). NCBI lineage: Eukaryota > Viridiplantae > Streptophyta > Magnoliopsida > Fabales > Fabaceae > Lathyrus > Lathyrus oleraceus. The sequence continues at coordinate 71,129,252 of NC_066585.1, forward strand.
CGAGTTAATTGTATCACCAAGATTCCATAGACTGAATCCCTAGAGAAACCCTAGCTCAACATTAGGCATAAATAACAAGGACCTTTGAATCAATGATGCTTGGTTTTTAAAATGAAACTGTAAATAAATGTCTTATGGTGGATGATTGGGGCAGATGATCATGCAGATGAAATAAGCCATGGGCCAGATGAAATTGAATAAAGTAGGGGAAATTTTGTATGACAGTTGGTTTTGTACTTCATTCTTGAATTCCTTGAACTTTTCAAAGAATTCAGATTTGTGTTTCATTAAATACACATAACAATATCTACTGAAAACATCAGTAAATGTGATGAAGTATTGAAAACCTCTTTTGACTGGTATGTTCAGTGATCCACATATATTAGTATGTATGAGGACCAAAAGATCATTAGCCCTTTCATCTTTTCTTGTGAATGAGGACTTTGTCATCTTTCTAATTAAACAAGATCTGCATGTATCATATGATTCATAATCAAAAGAGTCCAAGAGTCCATCTTTATAGAGTTTGGAAATGCACTTCTCATTTATGTGACCTAAGCGATGATGCCAAAGGTAACTTGGATTTAACTCGTTAGGTTCCATCCTTTTATTATTAATGTTATAAATTGGCATTTCAGGATCAAGCACTTACAATCCATTATTCATTCGTACAGTAACATAGAATACATCATTCAAATAAATAAAGCAACAATTGGTCTTTATTATGGATGAAAAACCAAACTTGTCCAAACAAGAAACATAAATAATATTCTTTCTAATTGTAGGTACATAATAATCATTCTCTAATTGAATTATTAAACCACTAGATAAAGTCAATACATAAGTTCTTACGTCTAAAGCAACGACCTTTGCTCCATTGCCAACTCGTAGATCGAATTCACCCTTTTTCAATTCTCTACTCCTTTTTAGCCCCCACACATTAGTACAAATGTGAGAACCACATCCAGTATCCAATAGCCATGAGGTAGAAGTATATAAATTTATTTATAACAAAAATACTTGAAGTTGAAGTCTCTACTCCATTCTTCTTATCTTCTAGGCACTTTGGGCAATTTCTCTTTCAATGTCCGATTTTACCGCAATAAAAGCAAGTACCCACCTTTGTTATACATCCACTAGGCTTCAAAGCATGAAAAATAAGTTTGGGTTGTAAGACCCTAATTTTGACCCTAAGATCCCTCATGGCATCATATCATTACTCAGTGCATTGCCTCAAGGATCATAACATGGTTGGCTCCTTAACCCTAGGGTTGGGACTTGTGTGAGTGGTTTGAGACCACCAAGCATGCTTTTATTATATATTATTGCTTATCTTATTTGATTACTAACAAAAAACACAAGAATATGTCACTAACTCTTTTTGTTTTGAAGCTTAAGTGATCATGTGCTCCAATGCTCTTAGAAGGCTCATAAGCTCAATGAAATGGCTGGATGAAGATGAGAACAAGCATGGAAATGGTCCACAAAGTTCCTAAACATCGTATATGTCTCCAAAGTATCTCAATTTTCTAATTTGATCAAGATAACCCAAGGGGCTTGAGGATTGTTTCCGAAGGAGACCCTAATTCAACTATGCCTCAACTGTGCCTTGCTCATGAAGCAACCTCAACCTATGATTAAATTTAATCAAGTGAAGTTATTTCATTCATTATTTTATGCATATATGAGCCTATTTGAGGCCCCTCAATCATTCATTCATCAAGATTGGAAGTTTGGCATTGAAAAGTTGACCAGTCAAGTCATTTGACTAAGCTGAGGGTCAATGAGATACAATTTTTGATGTGTTTGTCAAATGAAGATGACCCCAAGAGAAACAATCTTCTTAAGAACAATATGAACAACTTTCATGTTCATAAAAAATCCATTTGAAACTTGTAAGGTCATCATTCATTTCAAAACATTATAGTTCATTTTGACTGAAACCCTAATTTTAGGTCAACTTCCCAAGGACCTAACTTCCTTAGTTTTTATGATTTTGAGGTGATAAAAAATGCATTGGAAATCTTAAGATGTCTAATTAAAATGTTATTTTGGACAAAATTTCATAATCCTAAAATAAATACATGTTATAATACAAAACGTTATAGGTCACCTTGGACATAAGTCATTGAATTTGAAAAAGTGCCCAATTTCAAATGCCCATAACTTCTTCATGAAAAATCCAAATGATGCAAAATTTGAGTCTAAATTTATCATATTGAAAATATCTATAACTTTGATGTTGGAGGTGTTTTCATTTGAAGCTTGCATCATGCAAACAGAGGGGCTTGAAGAGGTTTGCTTTTGGTGAAAATTTTCAAAGGGTGACTTAGACATGTTTTGTGCCCAAACTTTCAGAGCCAGTTTTCACTAATTTCCAAATGCCAAATGAATTTTTGCCCAACATGACTTTTGTTCCTTATTTCAAGGGCTTTCCAACCATTACTCACATTACTTTTTTTGACTTTCCATATGTGAGTTTCAAAGAGTTCATTCTTTATGTCCATTTTGGCATTTCATGTTATAACTTGATGTGCAAGCTTGTTCAATTCATTGTACACGTCAAAATCCATTCCATGAGGTATCAGCAAGGTGTTTCACTCCTTTTTGGGCCTACTACACGCTTGCACAGGCCCATGCAAGCAAGGTTCAAATTCCATGCACACGAGGGAACCATGTTTTACAACCCTCTTCAGCTATAAATAAGAGTTCAATCTCATTCATTTCTCAACCTGGTGGAGACCTGAAGTGCTGCAGAATTGAAATCCCCAACATTACCAAAGGAATTTTCAGATTTTTCTCTCTTTTTCAATCTTGAAATTCAACATCATTAGTTGATTTTCAAAGCTCAATTCCTTAACCTATCATCTCCATCACATTTCCAGAGCAAAAGCAGATCAAGATCTTGAAGAATTCATGGCCTTAGAAGCTCCGTTTCAGAGGTAGAACCTCAAACTTTTTGGATCTAGATCTTACAATTCAATGTGATTTCCTTTGGTTTGTGTGGTTTTCTGAAGTCCTCACACTTGAGGCAGGCCAGTGGTGGTCTCAATTGTTCATTTCGTGCATTTCCAGTTGACATACCATAATCTTTCATCTCACATTTCTCTCTAAATAGGAAGAGTGAGGATGATCCATGGATACAGTGGTGATGTACATCACCTGAGCTTCATTTTGATGTCCTTATTTTTTATTTTTGTTACAAACTTTTTCCCTACGCGTGGTGGCCGGAACCTGGTATCTCACCGGAGAAGATGGTGGTTTCCACCGCCATCCCCACGTGTATGATTCCCAACCCTTGGATTGTGTCTCAATGTTATAATCATGAGCACCCATTGTGATTACTTGATTTAATGCATCATGTCACGCGTTTGACTCCAGCGTACCATGCGTCCTCGCCTCTAAACCTTTGATCCATGCCACGTCAATTAATGAGTTTGATCTAGTGGCTGCGCTTTTTTCTATTATTCCTATTTTCTTTTAATGTCAGTTAATTCCTTTTATTTTCAAAAATTCATAAAAAATTTATTTGAAGTCACAAAAATATGAGACCATTTCCAAAAAAAATCTTGAAAAATCTAGTTTCATATTTTGATTTTTAATTATTTTTGTGACTTCATTTAATATTTTTTGTGAATTATTTGATTTTTAATAGTTTTAATTCATTTTTAATTACTTTCTAATATTTAAAAAATCCAAAAAATATTTTCCTAACACCTATGGATAATGATAAGTCAATGAAAAATAGTCTCATCAATTTCTTATTTGATTTGAGATTTATTTGAGATTTTAATTCATATTGTGCTATTTTATATTGTTTTTAATTGTTTTTTTAAATAGTTTCTGATTTCTAAAATTGTTAAGAAAATTAATCAAAGTTTATTTGACCATGTTAGACCTATGAGAATTTAATTGGACTTGTTGAAGTTGATTTGAATTAAATTTGAGGTTTGACCATATTTTATTTATTTTATTTTGCATTTACTTTTAATTCAAAAATTACCAAAAAATCATGGTTAACTTGTTGACTTGTAATCTTCATTTCTTTTTTGTTTGGCATTGATTGATGATGACTTGGTTCACATTTGATCAATTGAATTTGATACTTGAATTCTCTTTCCCTCCATTTCATCTTCATCCCATTCTTTTAAAATTTGACCAATGAGTTAATGTCTTATGGTTGGTCTTGACAAATGAGAGGTTTAACCTTCTTTGATCCAAACCAAACTCAACTTGATCCAAGATCAAGTGAGTTGTTTTGTGTCCAAGATAAGTTGCTTCTTGGTCAAGCAAATAGCCTAAAGTTCATACAAGGCCCTTCCCCTTTTGTTTTGGCATGGCAAGTTTGTGGAGCTTGGCTTACTAGTCATGATCTCTAACTTGTGTTTATTTGCCTATAGTTTTATTGATCGGCCTCAGATAGGTGTGACTACTACATTAGTCCACTTACGATTGCTTAACATAGTGTTACATTGTCTTATGACAAACTAACATAACTTCACTAATTACTAACTTTAATTTGAGCATTTAATTTCTTGCCCTTTACTTTTAATGTCATTTATTTCTTTCTCATTTATTCATAATGCCTTTCTTTTTGCTCACTTGAGCACATATTTTATGTTTATGTCATTTTTCTTTTGCTCATTTGAGCTCATTATTGTATATAAATATATTGTTGTCTTGTGTTTGTTTTGTCTTTGTTTTGTGTGAACCTAATGCAAAAAGGAGAAAGGATTTAGAATTAGGACATACCCATGCTTAAAGGAGTTCAAGAGCAACTAGGCCTCATGCCTTTAGAATGCTAAACTTGTTGAAGAGCTACTAGGCCTCATGCCTTTAGAATGCTAAATTTTAAAGTTGACTTGAAAGGACTTCTCATCTAAACTTATTCTTTGTCCATTCCCCTTATTGTGTTGTGAACTTTTTGATGTTTGCTCTTGTGTGGTAGGGATTCCATCTTGAGATAGTAAAGAGGACCATTGTCATGAGTAGCCAAGTTAAGAGAGACAAGCCAAATGGAGATCCTAGGAGCTTGAATCCAAGTTGTTTGAGTGTTTATGTGTTTGCTAAGTCCAAAAGAAAGGAGCATCTTGAATCATCTTTGTGATTTCAAGAAAGGGAACTCCAAGGATTTATCTTTTCTCTCTTATCTTTGTATGCTTTAGGACTAGCCCTTCTCTTCTTCTCCCCACTCTAACCAAGCCAAAATCTTTTCTTTCAAACTTTGACATTGTTTCAAATTAGAAACCTAGGCCTTATGCCTTTGACTTTTCAAAATATTTTCATAAATACTCATTGTGAACGAATCTTAAATCCAACTCTGACTTCATTTTTGTAAGTACCTCTAACTTGTAAATATAACTCACTTCAAGTTGCTTTTGTGGTTCCAATGGCCACCTTTGTTAAAACTTTTTTCATAAACATTAGTCATAGGTTTGAGTTATCATAATGGTTGATATAAATCTCACCTCATCCTTAGTGGTTGGATTATAAGTCTTCCATGCTTATTATAGGGTTAACCCCTCACTAGCATGTTGAAGCCCTCCTCACATGGTGGATTGTTGGTTTAGGTTGAGTTTTCTCCCTTTGATAACAAAAGACCTTAAGGCTTTTGATCAAATCAATTCACCAATCTTTTTTTGTGACTTTTTACCCCGAACTACGAGGTTTTGATCCTCCCTTGTGATGGTACATAGGCAACGGTTTAATCCATTCAAACAAAAAAATTTGTAAATATAATCTATTCTCTTCTCATCCCTCCATCCTTTTGCACAAATCTTTTCACAAATACCAACCTACAACACATATCTGCAAAAAGGGTTCCCTTAGAGTACTAAGGATGATTTGGGTGCGTAAAACCTTCCCATTTCAAAACCAACCCCCTTACCTAGATCTCTAACATTTTTATTAGTTTTTGATTTGAAAAACTTCTTACCTTGGCTTTTGTTCGCTTTTTAGCCTTTCCTTTGGACAAATAAAAGTGAGGTGGCGACTCGAATTGTATGTTTACTTTTGGTTTAGTCAATAAACCTAAAGGTAACGAAAACCCCGCTACATGGGTCTAGAAACTTCCTTGTCTTTCCCTTTACCATCCCGCTTGGTGGGCCGTTTGTTCTGCTTCTTTCCATCACTGACCATCAGAATTGACTTCTCTTTTGTCTTCAGATTCTTCTCAACAGTTCTTAACATGCCTAACAGTTCTAGAAGACTTTTGTCCATATTATTCATGTTAAAATTAAGGATAAATTGACTTAAGATCTCCGATAACGATTGTAGGATCAAATCAATCATAAGCTCCTTTTTGAGGAGAAACCCTAAACTTTAAAGGTTCTCCACATACCCAATCATCTTGAGTACATGCGGACCTATTAGGGCTCCCTCGGCTCACTTGTCTTAAAAAATGGCTTTTGAAACTTCAAATATCTCATGCCTTTCCTGTTCTTGATATATCATCTTCAAGTGTTCAATCATATCAAATGTTGCCATGTTTTCATGTTACTTTTGCAATTTAGAATTCATGGTAGCTAGCATGAGGCAATTAGTTTCATTGGCATCATCGACATGTTTCTCATCTCTTTCATCCTTAGGAGCAGAACTAGGAGGCTCCTCTTCGGGAACAGGTGTCTCTAGGACATACAACTTTTTATCATGTTTGAGGATAATACTCAAGTTTCGGTGCCAACCAAAAAAGTTTGTCCTAGACAATTTTTCCTTGTCAAGGATTGATCGTAAAATGTTCTTAGAGGTGTTTGTTGTCATGATAATCTACATACAGATTATGAAGATATCAGTATCATTAAAACATATTAGACTAGGCCTTTAATTAAATACGCTCCCACTATTTCACTCAAACCAAATGGCCCTTACCATTTGACTTGGAAAATTCCGTTGGAATATTTTCTAGTGGATCGAGATCCATATTTCACTTTGTTTTAAGTCAGCATTAGGCTGATTACACAAAACTCAGTTATTTAGGTAGGAACTCCTTCCAACTCTATCTAATACAACTCTCAAATATTTTAGTTGGGCGAATAACTCCTTATTCTAACTCTTGCTTCTAAATATATATAATCTTATTATAATTAGTTTAGTTAAGTTCAACCCAATATTTTAGCAATTAGATATTATATTTATACCATCGCAGCTTACTAATATAAAACATGCACCCCGCGTTAGACGAAACCTACATTATTCGATACTAGTCTTATGAGTACTAAAATTTGGAAAGCTTAAACTTAATATTTAATTTAAGGGAATTTTAATTAGTTTGATCTCATCGACGTATTTATCATATAAAGCATCTCTCACATGCATCAACATACATTCACATACATCAATATACATTCACATGCATCAACATACATTCACATGCATCAACATACATATAAAACAAAATGATATAATTATAACCCTAGCGCAATTGTTCTCTCAAGCCAATGGGAGAATCTAAGCTAAATCTAATAACGATCTATGTCTCTCCAAGCTAGATCTCCATCATTGTCCTCCTTTAGTCTTGTCTTCTTCTTTCCTTCATTACATTACATTATAGAATACTCGTTTTACATACGAGGGAGTGAGAAGGGAAAAGAAGTTACTTAAAAAGAATATAGTGAAGACACAACACGCAAACCGTATTTAAAATTCCCAAAAAATAAAAGAAGACAAAGGCCATAATCAGTCACCATAAAAAAATAATAATAAACACACTTTTATTATTATTATTATTATTATTATTATTATTAATTTAAATTCTGTTAATTAAATAAATTAAATTAAACTTTGACGATTGATCACGAGTTAATTAGAGTTTCGGTTGTCCAATTATTAACATATATCAAATTATTTAAATAATAATAATAATAACAATAATTATTATTATTATATTAATTAAATAATGACATTATTTAAAATAAATAAAAATAACAAATTATCATCATTATTTCAATAATATATGTTAAACCATGATAACCATTGTCATGATAGAAAGTAGTAACATTGAGTACTTGAAACATGGTTTATATTATATAATATGATAAGAACATGTTAAGACCATGATAAATACTAAAACTTACTTTTCATTAGCCATTTGTTATTTCCTTGTTATTATCGACACACACACTAACTTGCTCTTTTTCATATTTTTCATTACATGCACAATAACTCGCCCTTTTATAATAATAACAATTATTATATAACAAATACTGTTTAACAATGTCGGTACTTCTTTTCATTACAGCGTACCACATTGTATATCTGTTATGATAATAAATAATAACAATTATTATTATATTATAAGAATTTGAAATCCTTAAATCACAAACCTTGCACATTTATAAACCCCTATTTTATAACTCTTGACAAATATATTATTGTTGCATCCAAATTATTCATATCTCATATGCAATTTTTTTATCACTTTTGTGTAACTTATGAATAATTGATGTATTGCTGTATCACCATACAAAAGTCGGATTCTGAAGCATAGTCAACATCGAATCATTCAAATCATACACAACATGATGCCAAAAATTAATTTTCTTTATTATTTAATTTATTTTGTGTTTTAATCGAATTAAATCAGAAAGTACAAAAAATAAGCATCTACCCAATTCATGGTTTTGTAAGTGGTTTTGATACCACTAAAGTGAAATCCGACACAATCCGTAGCGTAAAACAAAAATTTCACTTTAGTTGATCCTTACGAAGGAGCTTGATCAATGACAGAAATAGTTACCTCTTGTGGTGATTAACAATTTGATGCAGAATCGAATGATGATCACGAGCGTTAGATGGAGAACAACGCTTTTACTCAGTCCACATGAACAAAGTGCGTTCAATCTCAGTGTTAGCCGTTACGAATAAAGAATTTGAGTGAGAGAAAAAGAAAGAATAACAGTCAAGATTTCACAAATTGAATTTCATCAAGTAAGAAAGCTTCTACACAATGGTTGTATTTATAGAACCACTTATGTGTGCTGCAAGCTAAAAAACTCAACTTAAGTGCACCATATAATAATAATAATAATAATAATAATAACTATTATTATAATAAACATATTTTATTATTATTATATTTAATAACTATTATCATTTTTATTTTTATTATTATGTTAATAATATCAACTATTATTATTATATTATACGATGTTCCATATTTCACTTAAGTACATCGTACCTTACGGTGTTCCATAATTCTCTCAAGTACACCGTACCTTATCGTGTTTTTTATTTATTCTATCTATCATAAATCCATCCTTATGCGTGTGACCCCGTAGGTTCTCAATACATTGACAACTATATTAAATCATACATTTAATATATTAAACAGTGATCGGTATCTAGCAACACATCAATACTACCCAAGTCACGAAAATGACATGTGATCTGACAAAACATTTCTTTCGTGATAATGTTCTTGTGTGTAATTACCTTTTTTCCCCATGACTATATTAAACACAAGGCATAGACTGCGTCACCCTTGTCTAATTCAATATTGGGCTCTTAGACATTTATCATGTTACGCAGGATGGAAAAATTCCATTTAGGTTACTCATGTATCTCTGCATGCTTTGTGGAGTACCTATCAACTATCTTTATGGTCATCTAGTTACAAACAACATTTGATCAACAATAAAGCACCCGACTCCACATCTAGGGTCAATAGTGGTTTCAGGTCGAAGGATGGTATATACCCCTATCACTATGAGTATAACTTATGACACTTTCGCATAAATTTCTATGTAGTATTCTCATAGCGAGTCAATCCAGTATAAATATTACTCCTAATATTCAAACCTATGTGAAGACTTGATAACTCTTTATCCATGATCCATAATATATAATCATTAGTTTATCCACATAATAGTCTCAATGCTTTAATGTCATCCCACTTTACAATAAAGCTCGACTATGGATATTTTAAGAATAATGTCCTTATGTTTAATGGGATCTCATGAATAAGTCACACTTGTCATTTCATTAAACGAACTAGCTATTCTGGGGACTTTATAATTTTGGAAAAACAAACATAATAAAGAAATGCTTTGTTAATTATTAATAAATAATTCGATACAAGTACCAAACTATTGGCCTCTAGGGCCTCCACCAACACCTTGGACGTAGGGAAGTCATCATATTGTTAGATGATCGGAAGGATGTACTAGATGAGGTGAAAAATAGCATATCGACTGATGATCAGATATTGATTTTAATTTGTATCGACTCAATATTATGTTATATAAACACTAATACATACTTATTATTTTAAATGTGTAGTTGACGTTTGAATTTAGTGATGATTCGAAGTTGAAAAAAATGGATAACTTATGCTGGTACGACTTGGAGGAGTTTTAAGTCATGGCTCACGAGTGACTACATTGCAAAGCCAAAGCCTAATATTGAACGCCCGTGGGTGAAATATTCATATCTTTACAAGAAGGTTTGGAAAAAGTTTTTGAAGTCTCGTAGTAGTGAGGAGCTCATGGTTAGTACCAATTGTATTTTCTAATAAATTAATGGATAAACCATGGACGTTAATATTTTTCCTATGTTTATAACTGGTTAAAATTGAAGCGGGAAAGATGAACAAGTCCAAAAACAAATACCCCCATAGATTATCCTGTGGGGGATATAGGAAACTTGAGAAAACTATGATTGCTAAAAAAAGATAAAAACTAGGAGACGGGGACTCCATGAGTCTTGATCCGGAACCATCTCCACCATTATGACATGAGAAGTGGAAGAGGGCTTGACTGAGACCAAATGAAGACTACACTTCAAATGCCTCCAGATTAGTAGCTGAGAGAATTGTAAGTAGAACTTGTTGTGCATATGTTTAATGTTATTTAAATCGCTTTGGTAATTAAAAATGTATGTCTTATCATATTGTGTAGAATTTGTTAGTTAACTCATCCTGCGAAGGTACCTTTGTTGCAAGACCACAACATGATATATTAGTAGAAACAATCGGAACAAAGAAGCATGGTGGGTGTTCCCATGGGGTTTGAGATGACATCGTCCTGAGAGTGTTTTTTGGTACGTCTAAAAAAAGCATCGGACATGTGCAAAATGAAACGTTGGAAGAGCTTCAGAGGAAGATAGAGACTCAAAAGCAAGAATTTGATGAGAAGTTCGAAGTGGAGTCGGAAACTCGAAGGAAATAACTGGAAGAATTAAAAGAGTTATATGTGGTATGTGAGAGTGAGAATGTGCTATCTGAAATGTATGATATATATTGTGCTAATTCTGTTTTGTGATACTGTGCATATTTTATGATGTTGAGAATCCGTGGAACCATCCCACAATGTACAAATAAAGATGATGATGATGATGATGGTCAATTGCCTGGTAGAAATGTTGTACATGGTGTAAGCATAAAAGGCAGTTGTTCAACCTCCCCCACCGGTAGAGAGAACCATTATGGGTTATTGGCTCCCTCTAAAGAATCATATTCCAAAATGATGTCTTATATTATGCGCAACGAAGAAGCTGTCTTTACTCTTCAGCTAGAACATGATCCAGGGATTGAGGGGTTAAAGGAATTATTTATGATTCCTAAAGATATAAAGGATATGTTTGTTGGACAACACTGACTGAACATAGGGCTACTAGAAGTTTGGTGCATGTAAGTATATCTCATTATGGTACATTCATTTTTTTATATAGAACTAATTCCTCACATGTTTTTTGTGTTTTGTTTAACCTTTTAGATAAATTCACCGTGTATGTATAGAATTAAATAAATCGAATACTTATGGATTGTTGGTCCAATTAGAGTGTGATTTACAAATAAATTTTCAAAAAATATTGAAGAATACTTAACATAACAAATAGAGGAGGGAAAGAATGTTACTTAGCATCATTTTTCAATAAGTGAGTAATTTTAAAATTATGGTTTCTCTATTATAGTTATTTTTCATGTTTTTCCAAATACTAATTATATATGCTTGCCTTGTTCATTCAAAGTACATTATCAATTGATCATCATATCTCTTCGAACGAATATGGTAACTACATTGTATTCGTTACACAGAGAACTTGATCCTACGATGAAACAAATTATTATTAGGTAACTTTATGTTTATGAGACTTTTTGTGATATTTTATCTTTGACTTTATAATTATCTTAGTCTGTAATATATATATATATATATATATATATATATATATATATATATATATATATATATATATATATATATATATATATATATATATATATATATATATATATATATATATATATATATATATATATATATATATATATATATATATATATATATATATAATGCATGTGTGGTTATATATTTATGAAATGTGTAAATTTGTAGACGAGGAGACAAGCATAGGGATACGAGTGTGAGTACTATGTAATGAAACACATGTTTAACATCGCCTCTGCCGACATTGTTGATTCATGGGATCATGTCATGAAATATTTTCAATAACATATTAATTTGATATTATCATTCAAATCATGTGATATTCAATTTTTTCCACTTGTTTATCTAGACATTTAATGACAAGACACCTTTTTCTTTCGAAGACTTAGACGACGTCCGTACACGTTGGGCATTTATTTTGAATGTGTTGGTTGAGATAAAGAATTGAGCTATGATTAGTAATAAATTTCTCATTATTGTCAACTGATAAGTGGTTTTGTATCATTATTTCTAGTCACCTTATTGTAATTGTATCTCTGTGTGTCTAATATGATCACACATGGTGTATATTTATATGCAAATAGGGAATATACAATAGGAAATAATATCAATTACAGTTATGACTAATTGAATATCAATCAATACTAATTGATTGATAACATATTCTTAACACTCCCCCTCAAGCCGGATCGTATATATTGTATGATCCGAGCTTGTTACAAATATAATTCACTCGAGAACCCTTGAGAGACTTGGTAAACATATCAGCCAATTGATCTTCAGATTTTACGAGTTCCGTGGTTATTTCTCCCGACAGTACCTTGTCTCTTACATAGTGACAATCTATTTCTATGTGCTTGGTCCGTTCATGGAAAACCGGATTGGACGCAATGTGGAGTGCCGCTTGATTGTCGCATATGAGTTTTGTGTTCTGAAGGTCACCGAACCTAAGTTCTGAGAGCAAATTCTTAAGCCAAGCAAGTTCTTTTGAGGCTACTGCCATAGCCCGATATTCAGCTTCAGCACTAGATAATGCAACTGTGTTTTGTTTCTTGCTTCTCCATGAGATCATATTTCCTCCAATAAGAACACAATATCCAGAAGTGGATCTCCTATCCGACGGTGATCCTGCCCAATCTGCATCTGAGTAACAAGTGATTTTAGCATCACCCTTATCTTCATATAATAGGCCTTTTCCTGGTGCATTCTTTATATATCTGAGAATCCGAATAACGACATTCCAATGAGTATCACAAGGAGCATTAAGGAATTGACTCACAATACTCACTGCAAAAGTAATATCCGGTCTGGTGACGGTAAGATAATTGAGTCTACCCACTAGACGTCGATATCTTCCCGGGTCTTTCAACAACTCCCCCTGACCCGGAAGAAGCTTGACATTGGGATCCATAGGAGTATCAATCGGACGACAGTCAAGCATACCAGTTTCAGTTAGGATGTCTAATGCATACTTACGTTGGTTAATTGCAATGCCTGATGAGGACTGTGCAACCTCAATACCTAAGAAGTATCTGAGTGGACCCAAATCTTTTGTCTGAAAGTTTTTGAAAAGATGAGTTTTGAGTCGTTGAATACCGTCTGTATCGTCTCCAGTGATAACAATGTCATCAACATAAACCACAAGAAAGATGTGTTGTCCGTTGGAAGAGTGAAGGAAGAAAACAGAACGATCTGCTTCACATCTAGTTGTCGCATCTCGAAAAATACGATTCCTCGCGATGGTCGCGGAAAAAATTAGTTCGAACAGAGTCGCCACCGAACTTTATTTATTCCAATGAAGGAATAGGAAAATATCGATAAAACCTTTAAGAAAAATAGAATAATGGTCGTCGCAACCATATTCGGGTTCGGGAGTCGATTACGCAAGGGGAAGGTATTAGCACCCCTCACGTCCGTTGTACTCAACGGGAACCTTTTAGTCTAATTTGCTATTTGAATGTTAATTTAATGTTATTCGCTTTCTTTCGAGTAATTAAATATTTAATAGAGATGGATGAAGACCTCAAAATGGGAAAATGGAGGTTTTTTATTAGTGTGCTCGCGAAGATACAGCAATCTCCTGCCTACGTATCTCTATGGTGTAATAAGGAAATCAGAGCAATCGTAGTTCGGGCAACTACGGTTTTGTTGGTGTCTTTTAATGAACGACTGTGGAGATCGCGTTCTAAAGGCTAAACGCTGGCTTGTATACTCTCGGCGGAGGCTTAAGCATTGGTTTGTTATGCGCGTTAGAAAGGATTAACAGTGTTCTTTTGAAAAGAATTTTTTAAGTTGTTGGTCGCACGGGGGCGAGGAATTATGTTTGATTTGTGAAGGTGTTTTGAATTTATTCGATTGGTTTTAATTTGATGACGAAGATTCGAGCAATGTGGCGTACGCCAATTATTCGAATAATCGAGAGATAATGAAGCGGATGCTCACTATTCTCCTTTTCATTCAAAGATTAATTATTAAAAATAAGGCTTTTAGAATTAATAAATAATCTGGAGGAATGATTTTAATCTTACGGAATTTTTAGGGTTTAAATTGAATGACGAAGATCCGAGCAATATGGCGTACGCCAATTATTCGAATAATCGAGAGATAATGAAGCGGATGCTCACTAATCTCCTTTTCATTCAAGATTAATTTAAAAAGGTTTTTAGAATTTATAAATAATTGAGGGAGTAATTTTAGTTTTAAGGAGTTTTGGGGTTTTAATTAAATGACAAAAATTCGAGCAATATGGCGTACGCCAATTATTCGAATAATCGAGAGATAATGGAGCGGATGCTCATTAATCCCCTTTTCATTTAAATATTAATTATTACAAATAGGGACTTTTAGAATAATTAAATTGGGAAAATGATTGTAATTTTATAGAGTTTTTTAGGTTTTAATTAAATGACGACAATTCGAGCAATATGGCGTACGCCAATTATTCGAATAATCGAGAGATAATAAAGCGGAAGCTTATTAATCTCCTTTTCATTCAAAATTAATTTAAATAATGCTTTTAGGATTTGTAATTAATTTGAGAAATAATCTTAATTTTATAGGGTTTTTAGGGTTTTAATTAAATGACGACAATTCGAGCAATATGGCGTACGCCAATTATTCGAATAGTCGAGAGGTAGTAAAGCGGAAGCTTACTATTCTCCTTTTCATTCAAAATTAAATTATTAAATAATTTTAAGAGAATATTAGAATAATTAAATTGGGAAAATGATTTTTATTTTATAGAATTTTTTAAGGTTTTAATTAAATGACGACAATTCGAGCAATATGGCGTACGCCAATTATTCGAATAGTCGAGAGGTAGTAAAGCGGAAGCTTACTATTCTCCTTTTCATTCAAAATTAAATTATTAAATAATGAAACTTTTAAGATTTTATAATTAACTTGAGGAAGTGGTTTAGAATTTTTAGGATTTTTTATTGAATGACGAAAATCCGAGCAATATGGCGTACGCCAATTATTCGGATAGTCGAGAGGTAGTAAAGCGGAAGCTTACTATTCTCCTTTTCATTCAAAATTAATTTAAATAATTTTGGAGAGTAGATTAATTAAACATGTCGAATTTGAATTTATTTAGAATTAATATACTTTGAGAAATTACTTGGTACTAGACCATGACTTAATTATTTTTATAATAAGGTATAACGATTTGGTATCATTTACCAATATTAACGCCTAACTAATATTTTAATTGCAACATTCTAAAGAATATATAAAATATACACAGAATAAGGAAAAAGATGTTTAATTGGAAAATGACCCATTAACTTATTTAGAAAATCTAAGGCATTAAAGCTTAAAAAAAACAAATAAAACAAATAAAACAAGATATGGACTTGAATTAAGAGATTTGTGTGATGAATTTCAGCAAACCATAAGGGCCCATGTGGCCCAAAACGAATCCAGCCCAACTAGTTGAGATAACAGACGAAAGGGAAGGAGGCGAATGGCCTCTACCTCTCTTCCCAACATCCGGCGGTCATTACTTCTCATAAGTGAATGAGAAATTTGAAAGCTCAAATGGAAGACCAACAACTGCCAACACTTATTACCAAAGTAAATGTCCTCCCTTGGTAAAAGCAACGTACAGGAAAAAAACACAGTTTACGAAGCCTTTAACTTAATTATAAAAAAAAAGAAACTCGGCAAGGAAAACACGAATATTTCATTCTTTCCTCCTACTTACAACTTCACTCTCTCTCTACATTTTCACTTCTTCCTTTTCTGTTTCAGTACCAACAACACCATCGATTTAACCACGACGGTAAGAAACCTAGACGGCACTCCTATGTAACAATGGCGGCACCATCGTGAGTGCCCATAACTTAGAGAAAGAAAACCTAAACTTACCCAAACAAATACTCCGAAAAACAGATCTAACCACGTAGTTTCTGAATCAAGAACACGAATCCAAAGAAAACGAAGCAACAACCAAACAACACAACAGCAGGAATCTCATGTAATAATCATGGGGGTTATGGCATTTGAGGAGATGTGAACAAGATGGTAATATCAAATCATGCAAAGGAGAAATATTAAATACCAAATCGGAGCTAGTCCGACGTTTCAACTCCGGCAAGGTGAGGTAAATGATCCTTAGGTCCTTCAAGGTTCTTTCTTCCTCTCGAACTTTCCGTCTTTTTCGCTTCCTCTTTAACGATTTGGGTTCGTTTCGGTTTTGGCAGGGGGCTTAGCTCGAGCTTGTTGAGCTTCGGTGTGAGAATCTCAACAAGTTCAAAACAGAGCTTTTTTAACTAGGGTTTTGGAATGATTTCTCCAGAGTAACGGCGCAGAAAATCGGATCCTTACCCTAACAATGGAGGGTCCTTATATAGAGCTTTGGATGTACGAGGTTTTGAATTCCTCTCTCATGAGCTTGGCAAATTAGTGGGAGAATCATTCCGTTAGGTAGCAGAATTTCTCAGAGTTAGTGGTGCTTCAAATCGGTGTGGTCCTTCAAATGGTAAGGTTTTGTCTGTAGTGAACTTACAATAACCCTCTCTTTTTACTTTTCACTGCAGTAATTGTTCTATTTTAACCACGTATGATATCCTTATGACAAGTTTTTTTACTGGTTTGGATTTTACAGCTTTACTCTTCTCAATCTCCCACCAACGGTTCATGATGACTTGTGCATCACACTTCTGAAATGGTTATCAAGGTTGTTTCCATATCATGGGAAAGGAATTTGGTCACGTGTTGCCTATGCCCAGATTGGATCCACTGTAAATTATGTTGATTTCGCTCTTTCTTACAATTTGTGGTTGTTTTGCAGGTTGGAACATCGCATCGGTTTCATTCACTGCAGTTAGCTTAATTAATCCATAGAGTGGAGGTGAATGACCCCATGACAGGGATACCGCCATGCTATTTTTGTACCATTTGTCTGCAATATTTTGGCTTGATGTAGGCTAGTATTGGCTTCTGCAGGTTTACAATATTCACGTATCGATGCGGTTTTGGCCAATGGTTGTAGGCTTGTGCTCCGTGATTCTATTACCATGAGGTTAGTCATACGCTGAAAAACCTGTTAACTTGAAATGTGATGTTGTTAGCTGTTGTGTTAGAATTTGAATGAAATTTTGCTATGGTAATGATTATTTTTGTTTTGGGTACTGAAATGAATTTCACTTTTGTAGGTTGGTGCTTTTGTAAGGATGCATTTGTGATATGCAGGTTTGGATATTGATTCCCATATCCTTGCTTGGAAATCTAATTTGACAATCTTATTAGCCTCAAAAACTGTTTCCAATGAATTTCCCTGGAAAGCAACCAATCAACAGAGCACACAGAAGCGCTTCAGCACTCTCAATATCAACCTTCTTAGAGTATTTGCCCGACAATACTTCGGGGCAACCTATGCAGGGCTTTCAGCCAATCCAGTCAAGTTTTGACCTTCCCAAATTCTCATATTGAGTTCAAAATCTGTAGGCTTTAACTTTCTTGATTTTTCAGGTTTGGTATCTTTGTGCACGACTCTTGCAAGTCTTTGTTGCTGCTGATGCATTGCTGGATGTTTGTTATGATGTATTTCGGCTAGTGGTTGTAGCACCTGTATCCGGATTCTACAGCAAGATTACGTCACAGCATGCACCTGTTGGAAAAGTTTGGATGATTGTGTGATTTGTAAATTGACGACGTTATGTGACATGGTATGCTACATTATACCTGCAGCGAGCTGGTCTGTTTTGGATTGTGGCCGTAATCACTCAACTATGTTATGCCATTGTTTTATTTGGTCATGGATAACTTGGCATAGTAATAATGATATCATGCTAGGCGTTTTTGCAGGTTCAATGTCGCACAAGGGGCTTGGCCAAGGCTTGGAGAAAAAGCTGCAAAAAATAAGTGATTCTGAACTCTGGTGATGGAGCATGAACAATTGAGGTTTAGGTCTTTTTTTTTAGGAAATGGTCAATAGCTGGTTTGTTGGAATTTGGCCAGCCTTTGTAGAGGATTTGTCAATTCCTTATGATTTTGTAATGATGATTTTGTAAAATGGAATTTCTCAAATTAGTGTTGTATGCAAGATGCTTTTGCCGGAGGTTGAACCCGGCTGCAATTCGCCTTCGCCGCGACATCATTATTTCACAGCTTGCCTTGTGTTGTAGTTTGGATCATTTGTAGCCTCACCTTGATTTGGCTACGTTTGCTGGTGTGTTCATAGCAGGGCTCACGTTGGCGACACATTACACGGCACGATTACGTTTATGGCCGGATGGTTGGAACAAAGTGTCCACTCACCAATGACTTGTCCAAAGATTTCACTTTCAGAGGTGATTAGAATTAGGATGGATAATTTGGTATAGAGACGGGTTGTATTTTTTTGTAAATAATACCAAACTCCATATTTTTGTTTCAAATGATGCAACTTGACGGATTGTAATGATGTTTGTTTTTTTTGAATGAAATTCTATTGGTTTTATTTGGATCTTGATATCTTTGCCACATTATGAACCATTGCACGTAGAGGGATCACAATAAACATGGGAATGGATCAACTTGAGATTTGTGAAGGACCAAAAAATGATGCGCTCACATACCAAACAAGACACTCAAACAAAATAATTTACAACTCGTACTTATAGACCACAGCACCATTTGAAATCAATCCGGGTATTTTGTGAATGGAGTGCGTGACAATATGTGGTGGGGCTATAACATGACAAGAGAGGATGTCCCACAAGCAACTAAGTTTTGTGCCGTGTTGATCATAGAACTTTAAAGGGTTCTAGATTCCTATATATGACTTGGCCCAAGTCCATTACAAAGAGATGTGGAAATCAAGGTTTGCTGGTTAAAAATATGTCGTGGTATCCGTGAGAAAAATAAATCAGGACAAAAATCGGGGTATGACAGCTGCCCCTATTTAATTACCTTGACACAGAAGGTAAGAATGACTGTAGTCTTCGTACATTCATGGAGGAAGATAATTAAATACGAAAATACCCGGATTTTGTCCTTTGAAATGTGTGGAGGAATGCAGAAAAAATAATGCAAGAAGAAAATGTGGTGAGAAGTATGGTAAGAAAAGGAATTGTCAGCACAATATCTTGGATAATTACAATCGAGGTATCCCATTAAAGGAATGATGTCCTAACTGTATCCAAAACTGTCTGGTAATAAATAGAAAAATGTTCCTAAAACTGGATGAGACTCTTCATGCTGATGAAGCAGCATCTCAAACAGCAAAAGATGAGATTCTCTGTATCGAGTCGAAGCAGCATCTCATATGATAGAATCAAGATATTCCGAACAAGGGAATGATACCTTGATTGAATCTGAGACTCTCCGAGGATACTAGAGCAGTATCTCAAAAGAAAAACTGGAATGAGACTCCTCATATTGACGAGACAGCATCTCAAACAGCAAAAGATGAGATTCTCTGTATCGAGTCGAAGCAGCATCTCATATGATCGAATCAAGATATTCCGAACAAGGGAATGATACCTTGATTGAATCTGAGACTCTCCGAGGATACTAGAGCAGTATCTCAAAAGAAAAACTGGAATGAGACTCCTCATATTGATGAGACAGCATCTCAGACAGCAAAAGATGAGATTCTCTGTATCGAGTCGAAGCAGCATCTCATATGATCGAATCAAGATATTCCGAACAAGGGAATGATACCTTGATTGAATCTGAGACTCTCCGAGGATACTAGAGCAGTATCTCAAAAGAAAAACTGGAATGAGACTCCTCATATTGATGAGACAGCATCTCAGACAGCAAAAGATGAGATTCTCTGTATCGAGTCGAAGCAGCATCTCATATGATCGAATCAAGATATTCCGAACAAGGGAATGATACCTTGATTGAATCTGAGACTCTCCGAGGATACTAGAGCAGTATCTCAAAAGAAAAACTGGAATGAGACTCCTCATATTGATGAGACA
Source organism: Lathyrus oleraceus (assembly GCF_024323335.1). Taxonomy (NCBI): domain Eukaryota; kingdom Viridiplantae; phylum Streptophyta; class Magnoliopsida; order Fabales; family Fabaceae; genus Lathyrus; species Lathyrus oleraceus. The sequence goes on from NC_066585.1 coordinate 71,149,830, forward strand.
GCATCTCAGACAGCAAAAGATGAGATTCTCTGTATCGAGTCGAAGCAGCATCTCATATGATAGAATCAAGATATTCCGAACAAGGGAATGATACCTTGATTGAATCTGAGACTCTCCGAGGATACTAGAGCAGTATCTCAAAAAGGAAAAACTAGAATGAGACTTCTCATATTGATGAGACAGCATCTCAAACAGTAAAAGATGAGATTCTCTGTATCGAGTCGAAGCAGCATCTCATATGATCGAATCAAGATATTCCGAACAAGGGAATGATACCTTGATTGAATCTGAGACTCTCCGAGGATACTAGAGCAGTATCTCAAAAAGGAAAAACTAGAATGAGACTTCTCATATTGATGAGACAGCATCTCAAACAGTAAAAGATGAGATTCTCTGTATCGAGTCGAAGCAGCATCTCATATGATCGAATCAAGATATTCCGAACAAGGGAATGATACCTTGATTGAATCTGAGACTCTCCGAGGATACTAGAGCAGTATCTCAAAAGAAAAACTGGAATGAGACTCCTCATATTGATGAGACAGCATCTCAGACAGCAAAAGATGAGATTCTCTGTATCGAGTCGAAGCAGCATCTCATATGATAGAATTAAGATATTCCGAACAAGGGAATGATACCTTAATTGAATCTGAGACTCTCCGAGGATACTAGAGCAGTATCTCAAAAAGAAAAACTAGAATGAGACTTCTCATATTGATGAGACAGCATCTCAGACAGCAAAAGATGAGATTCTCTGTATCGAGTCGAAGCAGCATCTCATATGATAGAATTAAGATATTCCGAACAAGGGAATGATGCCTTAATTGAATCTGAGACTCTCCGAGGATACTAGAGCAGTATCTCAAAAAGAAAAACTAGAATGAGACTTCTCATATTGATGAGACAGCATCTCAAACAGTAACGAACGAGATTCTCCATATAAATGAAGTAATATCTTAAAGAGTGAATGTCTGTTGGGGGATATTTTTTGAAAAGATTCCTTTTGGAGGAAATATGCTGAAGAAGCTCTGCAGGGGAGAAGCTCATAAGAGACTTTTATGGTAACCTCTGCTTGGGGAGCAATGGTAGCAAAGAAAATGCTGGGAATATCACTATCACCCACGAAGTTTGGAGAAATGACTGGCTAGGAAATGATTCCATGAGCGTATGTAGGGTAATAACTTTATTTGGGAAATGAGGAAACTCTAGGATAGATGCGAATGACCTTAGATCCTTATCATATTATGTTTAATTTTTGTATGATGTTCCACTTTGGGTGGAAATGCCATGCATGGGAGGATGCCTGAGGTGTATGCGTTATGTGTTTGCTGGGGATGTTTAACTGTGCATATAGGAATGCGGATCGTATAAGGCTATGCATATGGATGCCAATGATTGATATGATTTCTTAATGGTGACTCTTCCTATTTGGTAGGAAAATTATGTATGTAATTGATGCATGTTAATGAAAATTTCTCATTTTTGTGTAGGAGATTTTTGATATGTAACTTCCTTATTTGGAAGAATGTCACGTGTGTTTATTGTATGCAGTGCATGTGGTAATGCAATATGAACATTGGTTATTTTTTTGGATTGATCTCCCTTTTTGAAGGTGAGACTTTCTGGGTACCAATGTTGATTGGATTTGAGTTTGTGAAGATGCCAGCAAAGTGGACTTTCAGTGGTTGCCAATATGGATTGGACTTTGGCTTTGGAGATGCCAATAGGGATTGGACTTTGATATTATGAGGATGCCAACAAAGTGGACTTTTATTTTTGATAGCTGCCAATATGGATTGGACTTTATTTTTTGGTAATTGCCAATTTGGATTGGACTTTGATTGGTGAAAGGTTTTGACTTCCCGACATTCTGTATTTTGACGATGCGATGATCAGAAGATAGATGTGGATACTCTTGGTGCCCCAAGTTTGATCCTTTGTTGATAGATTTTGTGTTTGTTCTTGAGAGAACCTTAACTTCTTTGCCTGATATGCCTTGTAGATGATTTAATGAGCATAGCGACGTAATCAATGCATGATGATTGTGATCTTGCTCTGCCTCAAGGCGCTTTGCAACTTGTCTTCCACAGCTTGCATGGTCTTTGAAGGAATTCGCCTTTGAAAGGAAACCCTGCGAATGATTATACCATGGCCGGAACCAAATTCACCCAAGTGTATGGGTCTTTCAGTAGTTTTCCCCTGTTTGAGCCTTTGAATGGCTTGCCCCAGATGGACTGGATATTTTGAAATTATTTGCCTCCTTGATCAACTGATGCTTGGAGTTTGTCTTTTGACTGACCAATTCATAGTCATTGGATACCATGCCCCTAACCCATATGGTTAGGAAGTAGTCTTGATTCGGGTCAGCACCGACGAATGATCAAGTTCTTCTCCGATTGCTTCTTTGAAGTTCCTTGATGTCAAGTGCTTACTTGCAGTTAAAATTGTTTATTTAATCAATGGTAATTTTAATGCGACGTTCATGCAGGTTTGAAAAATCATTTATTGAGGTGATGTGATAGTGTGTGATAAATGAACCATTAGTTCAAACACATTGCTGATTTAGATAGTGTGTGAAAGATATAGCAAGAACATGATGCCAATACCGGTGATTAAAAAATATCTAGGAGTCAGTTTACGCAACCTTGTTGTAGTATGCTTTCAGAATAAACCCTACCTCAATTAGGTCTTTTAAGGGTTGTAACGTGGCTTGGTTCACGGTTCTCGAACAAAAGGATATAAGGCTCAAAGTTTATTTTAACCCACCCCTTCTTCCTGATGATCTCCAATCCTACATTCAATTAATTTAACATACACATTCGTCTTCTTGAAGGTGTAAGGATAAAGATAGTGATTCGAGGTCTCTTGAAATGGCAGTCACCCTATTTTTCTCTTCAAGGATGTTGGTGACCCTCTGATTCTTGACATGGTGGTCACTGAATCTTGTTTTATTTTGTTAAGGTTTTTTATGACCCTTTTTTTTTATTTTTGCTTTGATCCCTAACTTTTGCCTGGACCGCTTTTTTAAAGCTCCGGTCCACCGGGATTGCCCTAATTTTTGCCTAAGTCTCCTTTTTGGGTGTTCGACTTAGCGGGCTCTTTCTTTGATTTTTTTTGGAAGATTATGACTGCCAAGTCATTGGTTATTGAAGAATAACCGACATAACTTTTGCATTTTCCCTGGTTCCTTCTACACTTCGGGATGTGTGCAAATAATATCATGTGGTTGATCCACAGACGGGATGCTTCGTCTTGTAATTTGAATGTGTAGTCAGATTAACTGAACACTACCCTGCCCCAGGTTAAATGTAAGGGTTTGTAAATTCGAAAGAAACTCCTACTTCTAGGCTCGAAGTGGTTGACTAGGGATTAACTCCTTATCTCTCCAGTGTTTGGGGATTTGAAACAATGCCTGTACATCATCAGCAAGGTTTAATCCGAAAGCATACAGTCAGCAATTATGGGTATTTCGTTTTCGTCATTCTCCCTTCAATTTTTGCTAAAACAACAGTTTGATAAGTGAATGGGAGAAATATATTTTTTTTATATCAATGGAAAAAATGAGTGAATACGAAAGGATTCGTTCAAAACATACATAATCATTTCATTAATATTACCATTAAAGGAAATCAATAATACTTGACAGCAGATAAGTACTTAACATGCAAAGAAAAATACAAATGAAATGCGAGGAGTAGCCAAATGGTTTCCAGTGCAAAGGAATCTCTCTCGTGCCTAGTTCACTGCTGGGCTAGCCTTCTTCAGAGTAGTGGTATTTCTCCTCATCGAGACTGGTACGATAATCATCTTCAGACCTATTCTCGGAAATCTCCTCCACAGTTTGGACTGATGGACCCCCATAGCTAGGCGAAAAAGTATTATTGATTTGCAAGCTTCGAGGTGCAAGTGAGAACATCTTGGAATCAAGCAGATTTTGTACCTTGCTTTTGAGCACCTTACAGTCTTCAGTTGAATGCCCTTGTGCCCCAGCATGGAAGTCACATCGGGAGTTGGCGTCAAAACTTGGCGGATATGGAGGACTTACTGGTTTTATCTCCTTTGGCATTATCAGTCCTCTCTTGATCAAATATGGAAGTAATTGACTGTATGGCATTGGAAGCGGATCAATGTGTCTCTCTGGCTTCCTTGGCCTTTGTTGAGCATGCTGACGATGCTGATGCAGAGTATTCTTCCGTTTGTATGGCTGTTGAGGTGGAATCTGTTGTTGATACTGAGGAGATCCTCGACTTGTGGGATACTGACCATAAGGAGAGGACGGTCTCTGATATGGAGCTTGTGGGATTTCCCAGACTGCATTAACTTCAACCTCTTCTTCCTTTGGGGAACTGGCAATAGATTCACTCTCAATGCCTTGGCTATTTGAGGCGCATTGGATTCTTCCATTTTTGAGGCTGCACTCGATACATTCTCCGATTGACACCAAGTGAGTGAAGTCTGATGCTGCACTACTAATCATCCTTTCAAAGTATGGACTTTGCAAGGTATCCCTGAATAATTCCATAACTTCTTTGTCTAAGAGTGGTGGTTCAACGCGAGCTGCTAACTCTTTCCATCTTTGGGCATACCCTCTGAAGGATTCGTTGCTTTCCTGAGATAAGGCTCTCAACTGCATGCGATCGGGAGCCATGTCCAAATTGTATTTGTACTGCTTTAAAAAGGCATTAGCTAGGTCTATCCATGACTGAACATGATTCCTTTCTAACTTCATATACCAACTCAATGATGCCCCAGTCAAACTGTCCTGAAAACAGTGAATCATTAACTTAATTATTATGGGCATGAGAAGTCATTTTGCGGCAAAACATCACCAAATGGTGCTTTGGACAGCTATCCCCTTTGTATTTTTCAAATTCTGGTACTTTGAATTTTGGGGGTATAACTCGGCCAGGTACCAAACACATGTCTAAGGCACTCTGCTCAATAGTATCTTGTCCTTCTATGGCCTTGAGTCTTTTCTCTAGCACGCAACATCTTTTAGCAATCTCATCATCTTGTGATTGTTCAGTATTAACCACAAGGCTTGTCCCATGGGAATCTGGCACGGAGAATGCAAAGCTATGATACTCAACATCATCATGATATGAGGAACCCTTATCTCGAACAATATGACGTTCTTGTACAACCGAGTTATTAACTGGGGTTCGCGCAAGCTGAGGTTGGGTAGGACTATTTACTGGAGCTAACACCATATTCTCAACCACTGCAGTCTGCTGAATGTTATCCTCCCTCTTTGCTAAATCTATCATAGCCTCTACAAGTTGGTCTATCTGGTTTTTCATTGAGTCCACATCTCCTCTCAATGCAATGTGGTTTTGCTCCAACAGATCCATAATCTTTTCAGAGCCACTTCAAGTCTGATACGAATGTCGGGAATTCAACTGCGGGTTATGGACAAAGGATGGGATGAGTTTTTTTGTTTATGGAAATGATATGCAATTCATGCTGATGAGATGAGAATGCATGAAATTTTGTATTTAGGTATGCAAAGGAAATGTAATTCAAGTATAGTTAGGATCCAGGATATCACGAGTATCATGTGGTACACTCTATAAAGAGGTTCTATGTTCTCTACCCCACACACAAAGGATGGCTCCTAAGGTTATCCATTTTCATGATAAGAACTTAGAGTCATGGACCAAGTTCAGTCTTCCATCGCAATAATGGGCTAGCCACATTGAAATGGAAGTTCTGAATCGGTCTACTCTAAGTGGGATCCTCGTATTGTTCGAACAGGGTGTACACCCTTCGGTTCAATACTACACGATCGCCAATCATGAAGATGGACTTCAGTTTAAGGCGAGGTTCCTAGAGTCATGGACCATGTTCAGCATTTCCTCGCAATAATGGGCTAGCCATATTATGATGGAAATTCTGAACAGATCTACTCTAGGTGGAGTTCTCGTATTGTCCCAATGAGGTGTACACCCCCCGGTTCAACACTACATAACTCCGGGTTCTAAGTTCTTCTTGAAGCTCGGGTACGGAGCTTATCTTACAACATATGCCAAGTACCATAGATCACCCAACACAATAGCAGAATAAATTATATAACATAAATAATACATCAAGATATACAAAAGCAAATGAAAGCGATATTCTAACATTCATAGCAAATTGACTAAGTTAGGCTTGACTCTCTCTAGCTTGGAGCATTGTCCCCAGCAGAGTCGCCATCTGTCGCATCTCGAAAAATACGATTCCTCGCGATGGTCGCGGAAAAAATTAGTTCGAACAGAGTCGCCACCGAACTTTATTTATTCCAATGAAGGAATAGGAAAATATCGATAAAACCTTTAAGAAAAATAGAATAATGGTCGTCGCAACCATATTCGGGTTCGGGAGTCGATTACGCAAGGGGAAGGTATTAGCACCCCTCACGTCCGTTGTACTCAACGGGAACCTTTTAGTCTAATTTGCTATTTGAATGTTAATTTAATGTTATTCGCTTTCTTTCGAGTAATTAAATATTTAATAGAGATGGATGAAGACCTCAAAATGGGAAAATGGAGGTTTTTTATTAGTGTGCTCGCGAAGATACAGCAATCTCCTGCCTACGTATCCCTATGGTGTAATAAGGAAATCAGAGCAATCGTAGTTCGGGCAACTACGGTTTTGTTGGTGTCTTTTAATGAACGACTGTGGAGATCGCGTTCTAAAGGCTAAACGCTGGCTTGTATACTCTCGGCGGAGGCTTAAGCATTGGTTTGTTATGCGCGTTAGAAAGGATTAACAGTGTTCTTTTGAAAAGAATTTTTTAAGTTGTTGGTCGCACGGGGGCGAGGAATTATGTTTGATTTGTGAAGGTGTTTTGAATTTATTCGATTGGTTTTAATTTGATGACGAAGATTCGAGCAATGTGGCGTACGCCAATTATTCGAATAATCGAGAGATAATGAAGCGGATGCTCACTATTCTCCTTTTCATTCAAAGATTAATTATTAAAAATAAGGCTTTTAGAATTAATAAATAATCTGGAGGAATGATTTTAATCTTACGGAATTTTTAGGGTTTAAATTGAATGACGAAGATCCGAGCAATATGGCGTACGCCAATTATTCGAATAATCGAGAGATAATGAAGCGGATGCTCACTAATCTCCTTTTCATTCAAGATTAATTTAAAAAGGTTTTTAGAATTTATAAATAATTGAGGGAGTAATTTTAGTTTTAAGGAGTTTTGGGTTTTAATTAAATGACAAAAATTCGAGCAATATGGCGTACGCCAATTATTCGAATAATCGAGAGATAATGGAGCGGATGCTCATTAATCCCCTTTTCATTTAAATATTAATTATTACAAATAGGGACTTTTAGAATAATTAAATTGGGAAAATGATTGTAATTTTATAGAGTTTTTTAGGTTTTAATTAAATGACGACAATTCGAGCAATATGGCGTACGCCAATTATTCGAATAATCGAGAGATAATAAAGCGGAAGCTTATTAATCTCCTTTTCATTCAAAATTAATTTAAATAATGCTTTTAGGATTTGTAATTAATTTGAGAAATAATCTTAATTTTATAGGGTTTTTAGGGTTTTAATTAAATGACGACAATTCGAGCAATATGGCGTACGCCAATTATTCGAATAGTCGAGAGGTAGTAAAGCGGAAGCTTACTATTCTCCTTTTCATTCAAAATTAAATTATTAAATAATTTTAAGAGAATATTAGAATAATTAAATTGGGAAAATGATTTTTATTTTATAGAATTTTTTAAGGTTTTAATTAAATGACGACAATTCGAGCAATATGGCGTACGCCAATTATTCGAATAGTCGAGAGGTAGTAAAGCGGAAGCTTACTATTCTCCTTTTCATTCAAAATTAAATTATTAAATAATGAAACTTTTAAGATTTTATAATTAACTTGAGGAAGTGGTTTAGAATTTTTAGGATTTTTTATTGAATGACGAAAATCCGAGCAATATGGCGTACGCCAATTATTCGGATAGTCGAGAGGTAGTAAAGCGGAAGCTTACTATTCTCCTTTTCATTCAAAATTAATTTAAATAATTTTGGAGAGTAGATTAATTAAACATGTCGAATTTGAATTTATTTAGAATTAATATACTTTGAGAAATTACTTGGTACTAGACCATGACTTAATTATTTTTATAATAAGGTATAACGATTTGGTATCATTTACCAATATTAACGCCTAACTAATATTTTAATTGCAACATTCTAAAGAATATATAAAATATACACAGAATAAGGAAAAAGATGTTTAATTGGAAAATGACCCATTAACTTATTTAGAAAATCTAAGGCATTAAAGCTTAAAAAAAAACAAATAAAACAAATAAAACAAGATATGGACTTGAATTAAGAGATTTGTGTGATGAATTTCAGCAAACCATAAGGGCCCATGTGGCCCAAAACGAATCCAGCCCAACTAGTTGAGATAACAGACGAAAGGGAAGGAGGCGAATGGCCTCTACCTCTCTTCCCAACATCCGGCGGTCATTACTTCTCATAAGTGAATGAGAAATTTGAAAGCTCAAATGGAAGACCAACAACTGCCAACACTTATTACCAAAGTAAATGTCCTCCCTTGGTAAAAGCAACGTACAGGAAAAAAACACAGTTTACGAAGCCTTTAACTTAATTATAAAAAAAAAAGAAACTCGGCAAGGAAAACACGAATATTTCATTCTTTCCTCCTACTTACAACTTCACTCTCTCTCTACATTTTCACTTCTTCCTTTTCTGTTTCAGTACCAACAACACCATCGATTTAACCACGACGGTAAGAAACCTAGACGGCACTCCTATGTAACAATGGCGGCACCATCGTGAGTGCCCATAACTTAGAGAAAGAAAACCTAAACTTACCCAAACAAATACTCCGAAAAACAGATCTAACCACGTAGTTTCTGAATCAAGAACACGAATCCAAAGAAAACGAAGCAACAACCAAACAACACAACAGCAGGAATCTCATGTAATAATCATGGGGGTTATGGCATTTGAGGAGATGTGAACAAGATGGTAATATCAAATCATGCAAAGGAGAAATATTAAATACCAAATCGGAGCTAGTCCGACGTTTCAACTCCGGCAAGGTGAGGTAAATGATCCTTAGGTCCTTCAAGGTTCTTTCTTCCTCTCGAACTTTCCGTCTTTTTCGCTTCCTCTTTAACGATTTGGGTTCGTTTCGGTTTTGGCAGGGGGCTTAGCTCGAGCTTGTTGAGCTTCGGTGTGAGAATCTCAACAAGTTCAAAACAGAGCTTTTTTAACTAGGGTTTTGGAATGATTTCTCCAGAGTAACGGCGCAGAAAATCGGATCCTTACCCTAACAATGGAGGGTCCTTATATAGAGCTTTGGATGTACGAGGTTTTGAATTCCTCTCTCATGAGCTTGGCAAATTAGTGGGAGAATCATTCCGTTAGGTAGCAGAATTTCTCAGAGTTAGTGGTGCTTCAAATCGGTGTGGTCCTTCAAATGGTAAGGTTTTGTCTGTAGTGAACTTACAATAACCCTCTCTTTTTACTTTTCACTGCAGTAATTGTTCTATTTTAACCACGTATGATATCCTTATGACAAGTTTTTTTACTGGTTTGGATTTTACAGCTTTACTCTTCTCAATCTCCCACCAACGGTTCATGATGACTTGTGCATCACACTTCTGAAATGGTTATCAAGGTTGTTTCCATATCATGGGAAAGGAATTTGGTCACGTGTTGCCTATGCCCAGATTGGATCCACTGTAAATTATGTTGATTTCGCTCTTTCTTACAATTTGTGGTTGTTTTGCAGGTTGGAACATCGCATCGGTTTCATTCACTGCAGTTAGCTTAATTAATCCATAGAGTGGAGGTGAATGACCCCATGACAGGGATACCGCCATGCTATTTTTGTACCATTTGTCTGCAATATTTTGGCTTGATGTAGGCTAGTATTGGCTTCTGCAGGTTTACAATATTCACGTATCGATGCGGTTTTGGCCAATGGTTGTAGGCTTGTGCTCCGTGATTCTATTACCATGAGGTTAGTCATACGCTGAAAAACCTGTTAACTTGAAATGTGATGTTGTTAGCTGTTGTGTTAGAATTTGAATGAAATTTTGCTATGGTAATGATTATTTTTGTTTTGGGTACTGAAATGAATTTCACTTTTGTAGGTTGGTGCTTTTGTAAGGATGCATTTGTGATATGCAGGTTTGGATATTGATTCCCATATCCTTGCTTGGAAATCTAATTTGACAATCTTATTAGCCTCAAAAACTGTTTCCAATGAATTTCCCTGGAAAGCAACCAATCAACAGAGCACACAGAAGCGCTTCAGCACTCTCAATATCAACCTTCTCAGAGTATTTGCCCGACAATACTTCGGGGCAACCTATGCAGGGCTTTCAGCCAATCCAGTCAAGTTTTGACCTTCCCAAATTCTCATATTGAGTTCAAAATCTGTAGGCTTTAACTTTCTTGATTTTTCAGGTTTGGTATCTTTGTGCACGACTCTTGCAAGTCTTTGTTGCTGCTGATGCATTGCTGGATGTTTGTTATGATGTATTTCGGCTAGTGGTTGTAGCACCTGTATCCGGATTCTACAGCAAGATTACGTCACAGCATGCACCTGTTGGAAAAGTTTGGATGATTGTGTGATTTGTAAATTGACGACGTTATGTGACATGGTATGCTACATTATACCTGCAGCGAGCTGGTCTGTTTTGGATTGTGGCCGTAATCACTCAACTATGTTATGCCATTGTTTTATTTGGTCATGGATAACTTGGCATAGTAATAATGATATCATGCTAGGCGTTTTTGCAGGTTCAATGTCGCACAAGGGGCTTGGCCAAGGCTTGGAGAAAAAGCTGCAAAAAATAAGTGATTCTGAACTCTGGTGATGGAGCATGAACAATTGAGGTTTAGGTCTTTTTTTTTAGGAAATGGTCAATAGCTGGTTTGTTGGAATTTGGCCAGCCTTTGTAGAGGATTTGTCAATTCCTTATGATTTTGTAATGATGATTTTGTAAAATGGAATTTCTCAAATTAGTGTTGTATGCAAGATGCTTTTGCCGGAGGTTGAACCCGGCTGCAATTCGCCTTCGCCGCGACATCATTATTTCACAGCTTGCCTTGTGTTGTAGTTTGGATCATTTGTAGCCTCACCTTGATTTGGCTACGTTTGCTGGTGTGTTCATAGCAGGGCTCACGTTGGCGACACATTACACGGCACGATTACGTTTATGGCCGGATGGTTGGAACAAAGTGTCCACTCACCAATGACTTGTCCAAAGATTTCACTTTCAGAGGTGATTAGAATTAGGATGGATAATTTGGTATAGAGACGGGTTGTATTTTTTTGTAAATAATACCAAACTCCATATTTTTGTTTCAAATGATGCAACTTGACGGATTGTAATGATGTTTGTTTTTTTTGAATGAAATTCTATTGGTTTTATTTGGATCTTGATATCTTTGCCACATTATGAACCATTGCACGTAGAGGGATCACAATAAACATGGGAATGGATCAACTTGAGATTTGTGAAGGACCAAAAAATGATGCGCTCACATACCAAACAAGACACTCAAACAAAATAATTTACAACTCGTACTTATAGACCACAGCACCATTTGAAATCAATCCGGGTATTTTGTGAATGGAGTGCGTGACAATATGTGGTGGGGCTATAACATGACAAGAGAGGATGTCCCACAAGCAACTAAGTTTTGTGCCGTGTTGATCATAGAACTTTAAAGGGTTCTAGATTCCTATATATGACTTGGCCCAAGTCCATTACAAAGAGATGTGGAAATCAAGGTTTGCTGGTTAAAAATATGTCGTGGTATCCGTGAGAAAAATAAATCAGGACAAAAATCGGGGTATGACACTAGTCATACCAAACTGTATCAAGGCAGAGCTGAAGCGACCAAACCAAACACGTGGAGATTGTTTTAGCCCATAAAGAGATCGATTGAGCCGACAAACAAATCTTGAATTACCAGGAATAGTAAAACCTGGAGGTTGATCCATATACACTTCCTCCTCCAATTCTCTGTGTAAGAATGCATTTTTAATATCCAACTGATGAAGCGACCAATGATTAATAGCAGCCAATGCAAGGAAGAGACGGACTGAACTAATCTTGGCCACTGGAGAAAAGGTGTCACCATAATCAAGGCCAAATATTTGTGTGTATCCCTTGTCTACCAAACGAGCTTTAAAACGATCAATCTGACCATCTGGTCCAATTTTCACTGTATAAACCCATCGACAGCCCACTGTAGTTTTTTCTGGAGGTAAAGGAACAATGTCCCAAGTGTTATTTGAATGCAATGCAGTCATTTCTTCCACCATCGCCTGACGCCAATTGGGGTCAGTCATAGCTTCACCTGTAGACTTAGGAATAGACACAGAATCCAAAGCAGACACAAAAGAAACATAGGAAGTAGATAGACGGTCATAATTTAAAGCGCAAACATATTTAGGATTTGGATTATGAGATCGAATACCTTTTCGTAATGCTATTGGAAGGTCAAGTTCAGGTGACGTAGCTGGAGGAACAATTGGAGTAGGAGATGGTGCTGGTGGATCAATATCATCTCTAACTGCCGATGGACGCGTTGTGCGTCGCTGATATACCTGCAAAGGAGGTTTAATGGGTGTGGGGATGACATAAGGGATATCTTGATCATCTAAATTACAAATCTCCTGGGAGGACGAAGAGGCAGAGAAAAAAGGAGAACCTTCAAAAAATGTTACATCGGAAGAGACAATGTACCGTTGAAGTTGAGGACAAAAACAACGATATCCCTTTTGTATACGTGAGTAGCCTAGAAAAATGCATTTGAGAGATTTAGCGGAAAGTTTGTCTTTACCTGGATTAAGATCATGAACAAAGCATGTGCAACCAAACACACGAAGGGGAATGGGGTAGAGATCGTGTTCCGGATTCAAGATAGAGTATGGAATCTGATCTTGAAGGACCGAGGAAGGCATTCAGTTGATAAGGTGACATGCGGTGAGGAGAGCATCACCCCAAAAACGAGAGGGTACATTGTGGTGAAGAAGAAGAGTCCGTGCAGTTTCAACTAAATGGCGATTCTTCCGTTCAGCAACACCGTTCTGTTGTGGTGTATGAGCACATGATGATTGGTGAATAATTCCCTGTAATGTTAAAAAAGATTGAAACTGGGATGACATATATTCACGAGCATTATCTGTGCGTAAAATTTTAATGGTAGTATTAAACTGGTTTTTAATTTCAGCATAAAACTCTTGGAATATATGGAAAACATCTGAACGATTTTTCATTAGAAATAACCAAGTGCATCGTGAGTAATCGTCGATGAACGTGACAAAGTAATAGTATCCTAAAGTAGACTTCACACGACTAGGACCCCAAATATCAGAGTGAACTAAAGCAAAAGGTGATGCAACACTTTTATTTACTCGTTGACAATAAGTACTACGAGTATGTTTGCCTAATTGACAGGACTGACACTCAATAGAAGAAAGCTTAGAAAGACTAGGAACTAAAAGACGCATTTTATTTTGACTAGGGTGACCCAAACGTTGATGTGTGAGTTCTTGAGAAGCAATAGAAGCACAGGCCACCGGTGGAGAAAGATGATATAATCCTCCAGCTTCACTCCCTGCTCCAATCGTCCGTCCTGTACGTCGATCCTGGATATGAACAGAATTAGCATTAAAAAGAACTGAACAATCAAGAGTACGAATAAGCTTGTGAACAGATATTAGATTAAAGGGACAACCAGGAATGTAAAGGACAGACTCTAAAGACAAGTTTGGAAGTGGATGTGCCTGACCAAGGCCTTGAACTTTGGCTTTAGAACCATCCGCCACAGTGACAGAAGGCAAAGAATCAGAATAAGACAAATGAGATAAAAGAGATTTATTACCAGTCATATGATCGGATGCACCAGAGTCAAGGACCCAAGGACCAAGTGAAGGTGTAGAGACAAAAGCTACAGGATTACCCGACTGAGCAACAGCGGCAGATGATGATTTTTGATGGGCTGCTTTGTATTGGAGGAAATCATTGTAATCAGCGGCGGGAATAGTGACATCTTTAGTGAACATGATGGAATCGGTATCTCCCATGATATTTGATGGCTCGGAATGAAAAACCGAGAGCAGATCTGGAAAAACGGCGACGACTGGGGGCAGCGGATGCGCGACTGATTGTCCGGCGCGTGAGATTCACGTGCGATGAAGGAGAGACGTGTACGGACGCGTGCGGCGGCGGAAGGCAGTGAATCTGGCCGATCTGTAGGAGACGATTCCGGCGTATAGGAATCTCGCCGAAAAGTCGACAGGAGCAGCGGAGACGGCGACGGCGCTGTGGGTGGCCGGAAAAAAAGAAAAAAAAATATTTTTATTTTGTGGAAGACAGTAGGTCAACCAGCTCTAGATACCATATTGTAATTGTATCTCTGTGTGTCTAATATGATCACACATGGTGTATATTTATATGCAAATAGGGAATATACAATAGGAAATAATATCAATTACAGTTATGACTAATTGAATATCAATCAATACTAATTGATTGATAACATATTCTTAACACACCTTTACTTAGCATTTCATAACATTTTTATCATTTTATTCCCATTTACCATATTTTACGCTTTGGTCTTGTGTTTTTACTATCTTTAGGGCCCAGTGAATATTCAAAATGAAAAAGGATCTAAAACAAACAAAACATGAAAAAAAGTAAAAATTCGGATTTTCCCCATACAAAATCTAGGGGACTGCTACGAACATCCGTAGCAGCAAGGCATATATGGCTCCCACTTTTGTCTTCTCTAGTACATGGACCACAAACCTGCTAAGGCCACATGTAGCAACTGTTACATGCAGTAGCAGGAGGGTGAGACATATTTGATCTCTTTCCGTTTTTAGATCGACTCTGATATTTTTGGAACTATGGTATAATTTAATTTGATTTATTTATGATGTAATGGACATTGAACAAAAAGATACTGAGTCAAGTTTAGGTTCTTATATAAAACTCACAGTTGGTTATGAGTTTAGAATCCTAGATTTTATTCTACAAAGTTTCTATGTAATTTCTATTTCCTCTGTACTCATGTCTCCTTTGGAGCAATTTGTATCAAATCTATCAATTAAGGTTTTTATATTTGTTTTCATATTCAATTTCTTTTCTATTTCAATTTCCTATTATGAATTCATTTGTGATCATCGAATTGGTTTTGTTTTCCTTCACCATGACTAAGTAATCCATTAGGGAATATGGGTTATAAAGAACATCTTATAACCTTTTGTATGATCACTCACATGTCGATTACAAGAGTATTTGTCTAAATTTATTTTATTGTCGGAGTTCATGCAATCCAACTCTTGTACGAAAGTAAAGTGTTCTCATGTATTGACCGTAGTCTGAAAGGATATGCGTTGATACGGGAGCGCAGGTTTTTAAATAGACTTCTCTAATACAGCGAAAGCGCTTAGATGAATTTGATAAAGTTTTATAGCAGACCAAAATTAACGAATCATTAACGAATAATATGGTCGCACGAAAGCAAAAGAATATTTATCATCAATAGGGAAATGCATTGGCGAAAGCAGGTATTATCCATATTTATCTATTTTCTATAAATTATGTCGAACTCTTTTAATATAAGTGACTTGGATTGTACGAACGTGTTAGAGTGAGAACCATAACTCTAGGTCATGTTTGCCTAAATTGAAATTTAAGTGATTTTGCAAATAAGTTATTTTCATTTAAGTGCTTTTTAATTTAAGTTATTTTCACCAAAACTTATATTATTGATTTCTCTAGATATACACCGATAGGACATAATTCGGTACTTAAACCATTGGTCTCTATTGTTCAATAACTTTTTAAAAACTTCGCATAGTCGTGCACTTGCGGCGTGTCAAGTTTTATATGTTATTGCCGAGGACCAATTGTGTTTGATATTGAATTTCTGTTTAATCACCGTATAGACTAGAGTTTTATTTTTCTTTTTCTTTTGCTGTATTTTTCTCGCTGCCCTTGAATGCGAAGGACTCATTTTGATGATTTTATTTTGTTATCATAGAGATTAGAGAAAAAATTTCTTCTCTGTTGTTTCTTTTATGGTATGCATGGGGTCTATCAAAAATATGTTCAACTATGTGAACAATAACCATGGAGACTCTTATCCCAATACCTTTATTCCAGGGAGGAAAAATCACTCAATTTTTTCTATAATAACCACTCCCAGTATTTCAAGGAACCACCAAGTTCCCAATAATCTAACCTTGAAATGATAATGAAGAATTTTATTGCGAGATAAACTCGCTCTAACCTGGAATCTATCATTGAGAGTTTTCTAGCGATACAAACTCTCTAAAATGAAGAGTTTAGAAACCAAAGTCTCTATACTAGTGAAGTCCTTAGGCAACTAAACATTATGGTTGAGTCCCTCGTGACTCACATCAAGGCATTGGAGATCCAAATCTCCCAGCTTACATACACCCCTCTAGGATCATTCCACGTGGGACATGTGAATATTGTAACAACCATAAGTGAAAAACAAGTTGAAATTCCTAGGGATAATGATAAAAAGTTTGAGAAGTGTTCTGGTATGAAAAATGTAGAGTTTAAGGAAAATCCACCGACACCATTTGAAAAGGAAGTTATCAAAGAGGTAGAGAAGGAAACACCTTATGTTGCCCCTCCTTTCTATAAGCCACTGATTCCTTTCCAACAAAGATTTATGGAAGATAAGGTAGACACCCAATCCAAAAGGTATGAGGAAATATCAAAAAAGATCCTTACCGATGTACCATCTACCAAGGTCTTGTCTAAAAAGAGAATACTTGAGGACCATTAAAGTGGAGAAATTATTGATGTTAAGAGGGGAAGGTTAACCTTTGAGGTGTGGGAAAAAAGGATCAGATCCAAATCCGAAAAGATGGTATTCATGATAGAACAAGAACCACCCCCACAGGTTCAGAAGTATGAGCCACCCCATAGGAAGAAGAAAAATAAGACTAATGCATATGAGAGATGGCTTGATAAGTGGGCATGAGATTCTAATACTATTGAGAATAAGGTTAAGAAATAATTATCTAAAGAACCACCATGAATGCTTGCACTCATGATCGTTTAATCTAAATGATCTTAAACAAAGTGCTATGTGGGAGGCAACCCACACTTTTCGCACTAATTTGTTTTGTTTGTTGTTTAATGTTGGTTGAAGTTAATAAAAAGGCTCACAAAGAGGAAGAGAAACAAGTAGAAAGGTTGGAAAAATTGAGAAAATTCGATACGTAAACTGTGCTCGAAAAATTATGTTGCGCTTCCCATTTCCCGAGTGAGGTCTTTGTGAGTTCACTCCCTCTTGCTAAAGCATTAAGGACAATGTTTGGTTCAAGTTTGTGGGGTGGAGTGGGGGGGAGAGGGGGTACTTTTTTACTTTTATTTTGTTTTTATTTTCTTTTATGTTTATGTTTTTACTTTCTCTTGTTCTTTAGTTATTTCCGTGTTTTTTGTTTCAGAAGATCACTTTTTCATAACTTTTCCCAAACTAGGATCGTGCAAATTTTTTTTCATGAAAAACTTCGATTATGAGGAAAACAGGAAAATATATAGAATTGGAGGGATGAAAGGCTAGGACTAGGGACAATGAAAAAGTTTGATAACTTAGGTATTACCCGAACACCCTAGGTCTCACGAAGTAGGACATGAGTCCAACATATAGATTTGTGCCATAATACTCGGCTTCTGAAAAGTACCCCCTAATTAGTTTATAATGACAGTCCGGCACAATTTAGACTCTCATGCATGTATGGTTGGTTGGGAAGAAAAAATAATAATTTTGGCACCAAATTGATGAAAAGACGGTAAAAGGAAACTACACCTTCTAAGTTGGGTAACCCCCACCTGATTATTTAGCCTAGCAATAGTTGAACCCCAAATATCGTTCCAAAGTGGACAAATAAGCACTCAAAAGTGTGTAACTTCATCGGTAAAATAAAAGAATAAAAATGGTGCCTAAACAAAAACCCTCGACGAGTCTGATGCATATGAAGACGAAAATAAATCGATTTCCTTAATTTGATTGTCCGAATGAAAAAGGAAGGGAAAAAAAAGATACTTAAGCCCGAAGCATAGATGGACAGGTGTCCGAAAGGGAGAGTTAGGTATATGCATTTACCACGATTAGTGTTCTTGTGAATATCTTTGTTGTTAAGTGATTACCAAGAGAACTAGGCTTAATCGATCGGAACAAAAACTCACGTATAAGTACCGGTGACTTTATTCTCATATGTTTTTTCATAATGTGGACCGCATGATTCGAAATTTGAATAAGCAAGCTTTGTTGCTTGAGGACAAACAACAGTCTAAATATGGGGGAGTTTGATAAGTGATTTTTGTACCGTTATTTATAATTGTTTTACTTAGCATTTCATCTCATTTTGATCGTTTTATTTCTATTTACCATATTTTACACTTTGGTTGTGTGTTTTTACTATCTTCAGACCCTAATGAGTATTCGAGATGAAAAAGGATCGATAACAGGCAAAACATGAAAAAAGTCAAAATTCGGATTTTCCCCATACAAAATCCAGGGGTTGCTACGACCACCCATAACAGCTGTTACATGTCGTAGTAGTAAGGCATATAGGCCTCCCACTTTTGTCTTCTCTGATACATGGACCAGAGACCTGCTATGACCACCCATAGCAGCTGCTACGGGCCATAGTAGGAGGGCGAGGCACATTTGATATCTTTCCTCTTTTAGATTGATTATGATGTTTTTGAAACTTTTGGCATAATTTGATTTGATTTATTTATGATGTAATGACCATTGAACAAAAAGATATTGAGTCAAGTTTAGGTTTTTCTATTTACTCTTAGTTGGTTATGAGTTTAAGATCTCAATTTTTATTATACAAAGTTGCTACGTAATTTCTATTTCCTCTGCACTCAAGTCTCATTTGGAGAAATTATTCAGGTTTTTATATTTGTTTTCATATTCAATTTCCTATTATGAATTCATTTATGGTCATCAAATTGGTTTTGTTTGTCGTTACCATGATTGAGTAATCCATTAGGGACTAGGGGTTATGGGGACCATCTTATAAACTTTTGTATGATCCGTTACATGTCGATTACTAGAGTATTTATCTAAATTTATTTTATTTCATGAGTTCATGCATTCCAACTCTTGTATGAAAGTAAAGTGTTCTCAGGCATTGACTGTAATCTGAAAGGATATGTGTCGATACTAAAGGGCAGGTTTTTAAAGAGACAAATCCAATACAGCGAAAGCGCTTAGACGAATTTGAGAAATTTTTATAGTTGAGCAAAAATAACGAATCATTGACGAATAATCCGGTTGTGTGAAAGTAGACAAATTATTCGTCATCGATAGGGCAATACGTCGTCATCGAATTATCTACTTTCTATAAATTATGCCAAACTCTCGTAATAGAAATGACTTGGATTGTACGAACATGTTAGAGTAAGAACCATAACCCTAGGTCCTGTTTAGCTTAATTGAAATTTAAGTGATTTTACAAATAAGCAATTTTTATTTAAGTGTTTTTCCATATAAGTTATTTTCACCAAAACACATATTATTGATTCCTGTAGATATACATCGATAGGACACAATTTGGCACTTAAATCATTCGTCTCTATGGTTCGATAACTTTTTACTACTCTGCACAACTGTGCACTTGCGGCATGTCATCAACTGAAGAAAGCAATATACTACCTCATCCTATTTATAAGAGACAATTTACTTTTTAGATACATTGAATAATCAATGTATATGGACTATATATGGATAAAATACATTAATTATTCAGTGTATCTAAAAATTAAACGGTCTCTTATAAATTGGACCCGAGGGAGTATTATAAAAAATTTTCTTTCAATGACACTATTGAGAAGTTATTTCAAAATATAACAATGTTTCCTTTTACCATTAAATATTGACAAGAGGTGGAAACAAAAAAAAACACCATTATGTGAGATAGATTGAAAGAACAGGAAAATAGTTTGTTTAAAGTTGGTGTTTGAAGAACAACAACACAAAATCAAAGAATTTTATGTCTAGCAATTCATCACAATGAATGATGTTTATGAGTATGGAGTGGTTGTATATGACTTAGGTGTATGGTAAAACTTAGTGAACGGATCCTTTTATAGTTAAATCTAGGTATCATACCCCTAGATTATTAGAGTAAGCGGTGAAATAGATTATTTGATAATTAAATAAAAATAAAATAAAATAAAAATATCACTTTTACAGAAATAAAATCATAAATTGCAATTACTAGGATTCAAACCATGTACTTTGAATTAGTTTACTCTTTGATTATCTACTTCAACTAAGAAAATAAATGATATTTTTTTGAAAAAAAATAACGTGACGATTTTAGGAGTTATATATACCCCGACTTTTTATTAGGTGAGGTGAAAATGTTGTCATAAAATATATTATTTGTAATCTAGAAAAAAAAATTATTTCAAATAAAAAGTTGGTTTTAAATAGTTTTAATATATATATATATATATATATATATATATATATATATATATATATATATATATATATATATATATATATATATATATATAAATATATATATATATATATATATATATATATATATATATATATATATATATATATATATATAATTTAAAATCATATATTTTTATTTCTAGAACAAACACAGCAGCTTCAACTTTTTACAAAATCTTTAAAAAATAATATCTAAATGATCAAATATCAAAATCATTATCTTTTATAAGCAGTAATAAATGGACCATAACTCAACCAATGAGCCGAGGCCACTCACACTTTTATTATTAGAAACTAAGGAGTTGCAATCAAACCATGCCTTACAAGTGTAGTGCTTTGAATTGATCATTGCTGACTGAACCAACTCATTTTGTTCACTGATTCCTCTTTCAAATATTCAAGATGGTCCTTACTCTTCTTTTCTCCAATATCCTCTAACTTTGCTGTTGCTTTTTTATTTTTGAATAGGGGATTTGTTAGAAGAGAGTTATCAAATATTAAATTTCTATTTGAAGAGACTACATGCATGTGTTTTCATAGTGCATGTATGTGATTTTTTCTCGAGTCAAACAACATTTATTGCTGATTAAAACGTGAATGTTTTGCATTAGTCGACATAACTAGTGCGTGGATAAAGTAATTTGGAACATGCAAATTATGCAAGCCAAGTTCATTAAGGTATACAGACAGATGTCTTTACTATAGACAGTATGGACCATTTTTAAAGGTGGAGGCTCCATTGGGGCTTATGGTCAAGCAACAAATATTGCATCATGTTAAATTACGTGACAATGTTATATACAACCTAATCATGATAAAATGTTATATCTTCTAATAAGGTTGTACAATTGTACTTGTATTCGGCGAACAATTTGATTGATATCTCAAGATTTTGAATTTTCTCTTGCTTTTATGTACTTATTTTTAAAAGGTTTCTATTGTTGTTTTTTGGGGCTTATTCTTTTTTTTTTGTTGTTGCTGCTGCTTATATCACAAAAATAATTAGTTGACTCATGTATTGCCCGTTAGATTAGAGTGGAAGTGTTAGCTTTAATGGAGGATGTTATAGGCTTTATTGATAGTAATTTTTTTATCACTTGCATGTCAATCAATTAATGTTGAATCGTCTGTCAATTGAGATGGTTGTTTATTGAACACGGCTATCAAAACTAAACGAGCTTGGTGGTTGTTGTTATTGGGTATTAGAAGGGCCAAGTAATTTTTGGTTAGAGTCTGTGAGACTATAACATAAATTTGATCAAATCAAAAGATTATATAATTAATTTCCTACATATGTGGCATGATATGAGGTGTTGATATAGACACATAATCATGCATTTCCGAAAAAATAAATAGAAATATCGATAATGTGAAGAAAATAATATAATTGAAGTCAGTGTTTTTAGAAAATATGCAACAAGGTTGTTATGTAGTGTTAATCGATTACATCCGTTAATTTTTCTATTTTTCTATTTGGTGATTATATCTAATCTTTTATATATATATATATATATATATATATATATATATATATATATATATATATATATATATATATATATATATATATATATATATATATATATATATATATATATATATATATATATTCCCTTTGAATATCTCATAATGAAATAATGTTCATTTTCACCCTCTCTTTTCACATTCAATTTTTCACTAATCTTATAGTGGTTTGTTTCAATATTTGGTATCAAGAGTCTAGTTCTATCCATCAAATACCTAGTGTTCAAAAAAGCATTATGTTATCAATGAACGGATTCCTATGAATCTCCTAATTCTCGATGCAATGAATTACGACAAGTGGTGCAAACAGGTGAAGGTGTTGTTTGATTATCAAGATGTTCTTGAAGTGATCAAGAGTGGATTTACTTCACTAGTAGAAGGTGTAACAAATGCACAATGGTCTATGCACAAGGAATAAAAGACGAAAGATTACAAGGAGCTGGTTTTTTATCCATTAATGTGTTGATGCGGATAATTTTGAGAAAGTTGATGATTGTACAACTTCGAAGGAAGCATGGAAAATCTTGGAGAAAACATGGTAAAGGTGGCGAGGTTACCAACTAACAAGAGGCAGCTATAGTTCATTAAAATGGAAGAGAAGGAAATAATTTGCAAATTCACAATGAGAATTGCAAGATTGGTAAACCAAGTGAAGGCACATGGAGAAACGATCACATAGCAGTATGTTGTCGCGAAAATCTTGCATTCTTTGGTGCCAAGATTTGATAATGTGGTGGTTTCTATTGAAGAATCGAAGGATCTTGTGACCATGAACAAGGAGGAGATTTAAAGTTCTTTTGAAGTCCATGAACAAAGAATAGAGGAGAGGAATGGTGATAAGGCAAAGGCAGCGATCTTTTTCCAAGCTCATGTCAATGAGAAAGACAAGAAGGCGAAATGAAAATAGCCCATGAAGAGAATCCCAAAATTATCTTATCAAAATTCTAAAATTCCAAGAATTTAACTTATAAAAAGGGTGAAAGCAGTGCCAATAGAAATGGTGGTTAAGGCAACTTTAGAGGTGGAAATACTAGTGGTAGATAAGGAAGAGTTAGAAGTGAAAAAAGCAATGTGCAATGCTTTAATTGTGAAAGGTTCGGTCATTTTGCAAGTGAATGCAAGGCGAGAAAGAATGAACCTCAAGTGGATGAAGTCAAAGTTGCAAGACAAGAGTTTGATGATGAGAACACTTGTTTAATCATGATCACAGAAGGAGAATGCAGTAGTAAGAAGTTACAAGACAACTGCAATAATTTGAAAAATTATGCAGAAACAAGGTGAAATCGATTACTTCAGAATTACAATCAGTTATCACCTGATCAAAGTACCATGGTGACCACAAAGGAGGTTGTAAAGGGCAGCAATAAATGGTATCTCTGTTTTGGTTATTCTACGCACATGATGGGAAGGAAAGATTAGTTTGTAACAATCAATCCCACTATGTCGGAAGGGATAAATGGTGTTTCGATTAAGAGGAAAGATGGTGAGTACTTATTGATCAAACACATTCTTTATATTCCCAGAATCAAATGTAATATTCTATGTGTAGGAAAATTACTTGAGAAGAATTACACATTCAACATGAAGAATAAGGATATGAGGATGGTGAACTCAAATGGAAGCTCAGTCCTCAAGGTTCCTATGGACCATAGTTGTATTGTTACTACATTTAGTAGAGAAAAATGGTTATGGAATTATAAGGTTGGGCATATCTAACACCCTTCTAAAATACCCCAATTATTTAGTTAAAATAATAAACATATATCAGAGTAATTATGCAGTTAAGGGTGTCACACAATCATTCACACCATGTTCCCAAATAACTGTCATGCTCTTTATTTAATCAATTAAACATTTGCATAAATCGCAGCGGATATAAATCAAATCAATCAAAACATGTAACATACTACATGTAAACTGGTTCAACAATCATTAACAACATAATTAAAAGGTTCCCTCCCGATGTTACATCTATCAGAGCATGACCCACTAAGGAGACTACACTAGTCTCCAAGCATTCGCTTCTACTCAACTCATTTCTCGTTACCTGAAAAATAGTTGTAAGGGTGAGTTCCTCAATCGATATAATAAGCATTATAAAATCTCATGTCATGTTAAGTAATTTGACACATTAATCACCCTAATCACAACATACGATCAGTAACAGCACATCAGCTCAACATCATGCTCAACATCAACATAAAACACAAGTATAATCTCAAATCATACTCCATAACAACACAAACACACGTATAATATTGGAATACATCCATTCATATTATACGTCACACATACATTATGCAATGAGACTCCACACATGCGGTACCGACTATTCTTGAACATATAGTTCAAGCTCACCGATCGAATCCAGATACGGCTACTAAGCTCACTAGTCCCACTCATTTGAGATCTAATAACTCACTCACTAATTCCTCACCATGGGAATTAGCTACAGCCCCGAAGGCTAGA
Organism: Lathyrus oleraceus; assembly: GCF_024323335.1. Classification (NCBI taxonomy): domain Eukaryota; kingdom Viridiplantae; phylum Streptophyta; class Magnoliopsida; order Fabales; family Fabaceae; genus Lathyrus; species Lathyrus oleraceus. The sequence continues at coordinate 71,174,374 of NC_066585.1, forward strand.
CTATGCACACTAATCATCTAGCATGCAAACATCAACAACAAATCCACAATGATTCACTCACTAATTCCTCACCATGGGAATTAGCTACAGCCCCGAAGGCTAGACTATGCAAGCTAATCATCTAGCAATGCAACGTCAACAACAAAATCCCCAATGGACATATGCTCACACTCTAAGCCATACAACAGTCCAATTACAATTGCATACATAACATGTACATTCACAACATTATGCATACCATCAAACATCACCAACACATGTATCAAAACATCATATCATGTCAAATAATTGAACACAGTATTAGCACACTCTACTAATACCTATACTGCTCAAACAGCGGGAATTAATCCCTGTTACATCATAGGCCAACATAGGCCAACCCTCAAATAGGCACACAACATTTAAAACACCAATTTTCCACTCTGCAACAGTGTTAACCGGTTAACGCCCTGGGTTAACCGGTTAACGCAGCACAACACGCCTCCTGTCCCAAAACTTAACAGTGTTAACCGGTTAACGCCCTGGGTTAACCGATTAACGCAGCACAAACAACAATATTTCAGCAATCACAACAGTGTTAACCGGTTAACATCCTGGGTTAACCGGTTAACGCAGACAAAACAACAAATTTTCACAATTCAAAACAGTGTTAACCGGTTAACACCCTGGCTTAACCGGTTAACGCAAGACAGAAAGCTGTTCCTGCGCTAACACAAGACAGAATGCAGAATTCTCCGCATTTTCCGCCGTTGGAGGACTTCCGGACCTCCGATTCCAATTCCGTAAAAAGCTATACGTTCGGGAAAACACGACTCACGCAATTACGGATTCAATTTCAGCTTTTAACACAGTTTATCCAACGTAATTCCAGCATTCAACAATCCCAATTAGGGTCAAATCAACGGCTTATCACTACCCATTACATATTATCCCATAATACCCATTAATCGACGATAAACCCCCCTTACCTGATTAATCCGGCAAATCCTTGAGCTTCAAGCTTTCTCTTCTCCAACCTTCTTCCTCTTGCTCTGCCTCTTTGCCCTTTTCCTCTTTCACGATCGCTTCTCTGCTTTTCACGTAAAAACCTTTTTACTCCAAATGGGCTCTTTTCCTTATTTCCAACTTATATATATTTTCCAATAATAATAATAATAATAAAATTTCCAATTATTTAATTAAATTAATAAATATATTATTAACTCAATTTAAATAATTATTTTATTATTATCGGGGTGTTACAACTCTCCCCCACTAAAAGAGTTTTCGTCCTCGAAAACATACCTCAAGCGAATAACTCCGGATAAGACTCCTTCATCTGACTCTCCAGTTCCCAAGTCACATTGCCACCTGCTGGTCCTCCCCAAGCTACCTTCACCAAGGCATTCTCTTTACCCCGCAACTGCTTCAACTCTCGATCCTCGATCCTCATAGGTGATGTTTCAACAGTCAGGTTATCTCTCACCTGTACATCATCTACTTGGACTACATGCGACGGATCATGAATGTACCTCCTCAACTGAGACACATGAAAAACCTCATGCAAATTCGCAAGCGACGGCGGTAAAGCGATACGATAGGCTACTTCCCCTATCCTCTCCAAAATCTGATAAGGACCAATAAATCGAGGTGTCAACTTCTTCGACTTCAAAGCTCGACCAACACCAGTTATCGGAGTGACACGAAGAAACACATGATCTCCCTCTTGGAACTCAAGTGACTTCCTCCTCTTGTCATGATAACTCTTCTGACGACTCTGAGCAATTCTCATCTTCTCCTGAATCATCTTAATCTTTTCCGTAGTTTGTTGAACAATCTCCGGTCCAACCACAGCACTCTCACCGGACTCATACCAACATAAAGGTGTCCGACATCTCCTACCATACAAAGCTTCAAACGGTGCCATACCAATGCTCGAATGAAAACTATTGTTGTAGGTAAACTCAATCAAAGGTAAATAACAATCCCAAACACCTCCCTTTTCCAAAACACAAGCTCTCAAAAGATCCTCTAATGACTGAATCGTCCTCTCAGTCTGACCATCAGTCTGCGGATGATATGCAGAACTCAATTTCAGCTTAGTTCCCAAAGCCCTCTGCAAACCTTCCCAGAACTTCGATGTAAATCTAGGATCTCTGTCTGAAACAATACTCGATGGAATACCATGCAAACTTACAACCTTCTCAATATACAACTCAGCTAATCTCTCTAACGGATAATCCATTCTGATCGGAATGAAATGAGCCGACTTTGTCAATCTGTCAACAATCACCCAAATAGCTTCACAATTCTTACTTGTCCTCGGTAAACCAGAAACAAAATCCATACTGATACTATCCCATTTCCACTCTGGAATAGCCAACGGTTGCATTAGCCCAGACGGCTCCTGATGCTCAATCTTTGACTTCTGACAAGTCAAACAGGAATAAACAAAACTCGCAATTTCTCTTTTCATTCCCGGCCACCAAAATAACTTCTTCAAATCATGATACATCTTCGTAGCTCCAGGATGAATACTCAAGCCACTACGATGTCCTTCTTCAAGAATGCTCTTCTTAAGCTCTGTAACATCCGGAATACACACCCGATGACCAAATTTCAAAACACCATTCTCATCAACTCTGAATTCACCACCTTGACCTTGATTCACTAAAGTCAACTTATCAACCAAAAGCATATCGGATTTCTGACCCTCTCTAATCTCATCCAGAATATTACTCGTTAACTTCAACATTCCCAATTTAACCCTCTTGTGAGTACTCTCACACACCAAACTCAAGTCTCTAAACTGCTCAATCAAATCCAATTCCTTAACCATTAACATAGACATATGTAATGATTTCCGACTCAATGCATCAGCCACTACGTTTGCTTTACCCGGATGGTAATTCAAACCAAAGTCATAATCCTTCAGAAATTCTAACCATCTCCTCTGTCTCATATTCAGCTCTTTCTGATCGAACAAATACTTTAAACTCTTATGGTCACTGAAAACCTCAAATCTTGACCCGTACAAGTAATGCCTCCATAATTTCAGAACAAACACCACAGCTGCCAACTCTAAATCGTGCGTCGGATAGTTCCTCTCATGAACCCTCAGTTGTCTCGAAGCATAAGCTATAACCTGCTTATTCTGCATCAACACACCACCCAAACCCAACAATGAAGCATCACAGTAAACCTCAAATGGTTCCGACGGACTTGGTAATATCAGAATAGGAGCAGTAGTCAACCTTCTCTTTAACTCTTGGAAACCTTCTTCACATTTTGAGTCCCAAACAAATGCTTGCCCCTTTCTAGTCAACATCGTCAACGGTAACGCCAACTTAGAAAATCCCTCAATGAACTTCCTATAATAACCCGCCAATCCAAGGAAACTTCGAATCTCAGCAACAGACTTCGGAGCTTCCCACTTAGACACCGCTTCTATCTTAGAAGGATCAACAGCAACACCACCTCTTGAAATCACATGACCAAGAAAACTAACCTCTTCTAACCAAAATTCACACTTGGATAGTTTAGCAAATAACTTCTTTTCTCGTAGAACTTCTAAAACCACTCTCAAATGCTCAGCATGCTCTTCTTCAGATTTCGAATACACCAAAATGTCATCAATAAACACCACAACAAACTTATCTAGGAACGGATGGAAAATCCTATTCATATACTCCATAAATACTCCAGGCGCATTAGTCACACCAAAAGGCATTACAGAATACTCATAATGTCCATACCTTGTTCTGAAAGCAGTCTTCTGAATATCCTCAGTTTTCACACGTATCTGATGATACCCAGATCTCAAATCTATCTTGCTGAACACACTCGCACCAACCAATTGATCCATCAAATCATCAATCCTCGGCAAAGGATACCGATTCTTGATCGTCACTTTATTCAGTTGTCTGTAGTCCACACACAACCTCATAGTACCTTCTTTCTTCTTAACCAATAACACTGGTGCACCCCACGGTGACACACTCGGACGAATAAACTTCTTATCCAACAGATCTTCCAGCTGACTCTTCAATTCAGCCAACTCAACAGCAGACATACGATACGGAGCCATCGATATCGGTCTAGTACCAGGTACCAAATCAATCGAGAACTCAACTTCACGCTCTGGCGGTAATTCATTCACTTCTTCTGGAAACACATCAGGAAAATCACACACCACGGCTAGATCACAAATCGCCAGTTTATCTTTAGCCTCCAAAGTTGCTAACAGCATAAACAGCTCTGCCCCATCTACTACTTCCTCATTCACCTGCCTGGCTGATAGAAACAAACTCTTTCCTTCTTCAATCTCAGGAAATATCACAGTCTTATCAAAATAGTTGATAGAAACTCGGTTAAACACCAACCAGTTCATACCCAAGATAACGTCAATCTGCACTAGTGGAAGACACACAAGGTCTATCCCAAAATCTCTACCAAAAATACTCAAAGGACAGCTCAAGCAAACTGAAGTAGTAGTCACTGAACCCTTTGCAGGAGTATCAATCACCATACTACCATACATCTCAGATATCTCTAACTTAAGTTTCACAGCACAATCCAAAGATATAAAGGAATGAGTAGCACCGGTGTCAATAATAGCTACAAGAGGAAAGCCATTAATATAACACGTACCTCGGATCAAACGATCATCTGCAGAAGTCTCAGAACCCGATAAAGCAAAGACCTTGCCTCCTGACTGATTCTCTCTCTTCGGCTTAGGACACTGTGGACTGATATGACCCAACTCTCCATAGTTGAAACAAGTTACAGTCTTCAACCGACACTCTGCAGCCAAATGACCACCTTTTCCGCACTTGAAACACTTCATCTCAGCACTGGTACACTCATGGACACGATGTCCAGCCCGACCATATCTATAACACTTAACAGGGGCACTAGAGTCTCCCCCACTAGGCCTCTTCATCCCACCCTGCTTCTGGAAACCTTTGCCAGCTGCATACGGTTTTCCACGATCATTCTGATTCTTGCCCTTCCTATCAACTCTCTGTTGATAGCTCTCTGCTCTGGCTTTGGAATCCTGTTCAAAAATCCTGCAACAGTCAACCAAGTCGGAAAACACTCTGATCCGCTGATATCCAATAGCCTGCTTGATCTCAGGACGCAACCCGTTCTCAAACTTCACACATTTCGAAAATTCTCCAGCAGCCTCATTATAGGGAGTATAATACTTTGACAGCTCTGTGAACTTAGCAGCATACTCAGTAACAGACTTGTTACCCTGCTTCAATTCCAAGAACTCTATCTCTTTCTTTCCTCTGACATCCTCTGGAAAATACTTCCTCAGAAATCTCTCTCTGAACACCGCCCAAGTGATCTCAGCATTCCCAACAGATTCCAACTCAGTGCGGGTAGCAACCCACCAATCATCTGCTTCTTCTGACAGCATATGCGTACCGAACCTGACCTTCTGGTTATCGGCACACTCAGTCACTCGGAAGATTCTCTCGATCTCCTTCAACCACTTCTGAGCGCCATCTGGATCGTATGCTCCCTTGAACATTGGAGGATTGTTCTTCTGGAACTCACTCAGTTGACGAGCAGCTCCCATTCCCACAACATTCGGATTCCCTCCAAGTACTCCAGCTAGCATACCCAGAGCCTCAGCAATCGCAGCATCATCTCTACCTCTTCCAGCCATCTCTATTCTGAAAACCCAAACAAACTAAAACAATGAGTACTGATAGGGTTACACAACAGCTATCCCGTACAGGGAAAACAGAATAACTACGACTCGACTCGACCGACTATGCTCTGATACCACTAATGTAACACCCTTCTAAAATACCCCAATTATTTAGTTAAAATAATAAACATATATCAGAGTAATTATGCAGTTAAGGGTGTCACACAATCATTCACACCATGTTCCCAAATAACTGTCATGCTCTTTATTTAATCAATTAAACATTTGCATAAATCGCAGCGGATATAAATCAAATCAATCAAAACATGTAACATACTACATGTAAACTGGTTCAACAATCATTAACAACATAATTAAAAGGTTCCCTCCCGATGTTACATCTATCAGAGCATGACCCACTAAGGAGACTACACTAGTCTCCAAGCATTCGCTTCTACTCAACTCATTTCTCGTTACCTGAAAAATAGTTGTAAGGGTGAGTTCCTCAATCGATATAATAAGCATTATAAAATCTCATGTCATGTTAAGTAATTTGACACATTAATCACCCTAATCACAACATACGATCAGTAACAGCACATCAGCTCAACATCATGCTCAACATCAACATAAAACACAAGTATAATCTCAAATCATACTCCATAACAACACAAACACACGTATAATATTGGAATACATCCATTCATATTATACGTCACACATACATTATGCAATGAGACTCCACACATGCGGTACCGACTATTCTTGAACATATAGTTCAAGCTCACCGATCAAATCCAGATACGGCTACTAAGCTCACTAGTCCCACTCATTTGAGATCTAATGACTCACTCACTAATTCCTCACCATGGGAATTAGCTACAGCCCCGAAGGCTAGACTATGCACACTAATCATCTAGCATGCAAACATCAACAACAAATCCACAATGATTCACTCACTAATTCCTCACCATGGGAATTAGCTACAGCCCCGAAGGCTAGACTATGCAAGCTAATCATCTAGCAATGCAACGTCAACAACAAAATCCCCAATGGACATATGCTCACACTCTAAGCCATACAACAGTCCAATTACAATTGCATACATAACATGTACATTCACAACATTATGCATACCATCAAACATCACCAACACATGTATCAAAACATCATATCATGTCAAATAATTGAACACAGTATTAGCACACTCTACTAATACCTATACTGCTCAAACAACGGGAATTAATCCCTGTTACATCATAGGCCAACATAGGCCAACCCTCAAATAGGCACACAACATTTAAAACACCAATTTTCCACTCTGCAACAGTGTTAACCGGTTAACGCCCTGGGTTAACCGGTTCACGCAGCACAACACGCCTCCTGTCCCAAAACTTAACAGTGTTAACCAGTTAACGCCCTGGGTTAACCGGTTAACGCAGCACAAACAGCAATATTTCAGCAATCACAACAGTGTTAACCGGTTAACATCCTGGGTTAACCGGTTAACGCAGACAAAACAGCAAATTTTCACAATTCAAAACAGTGTTAACCGGTTAACACCCTGGGTTAACCGGTTAACGCAAGACAGAAAGCTGTTCCTGCGCTAACACAAGGCAGAATGCAGAATTCTCCGCATTTTTCGCCGTTGGAGGACTTCCGGACCTCCGATTCCAATTCCGTAAAAAGCTATACGTTCGGGAAAACACGACTCACGCAATTACGGATTCAATTTCAGCTTTTAACACAGTTTATCCAACGTAATTCCAGCATTCAACAATCCCAATTAGGGTCAAATCAACGGCTTATCACTACCCATTACATATTATCCCATAATACCCATTAATCGACGATAAACCCCCCTTACCTGATTAATCCGGCAAATCCTTGAGCTTCAAGCTTTCTCTTCTCCAACCTTCTTCCTCTTGCTCTGCCTCTTTGCCCTTTTCCTCTTTCACGATCGCTTCTCTGCTTTTCACGTAAAAACCTTTTTACTCCAAATGGGCTCTTTTCCTTATTTCCAACTTATATATATTTTCCAATAATAATAATAATAATCCAATAATAATAATAATAAAATTTCCAATTATTTAATTAAATTAATAAATATATTATTAACTCAATTTAAATAATTATTTTATTATTATCGGGGTGTTACATATCAACTTTAGAGATCTCAACACCTTTCAAAGGAACAAGATGGCTACCAAACCTCACTTTATCAACATACCAGCTGAAATTTGTGAAGAATGTGTGCAAGTTGTCGCAGCGTGAAAAATACCCAAGTGCATCGCACACTCGAAATACAACAGAGTCACCACTGAATTTTATTTATTCTAAGAGAAAGGAAAAATATAAATAAACCCAAAGGTAAGAGAAAAGGGTACGGAAGTCGGTTATGCAAAGGGAAGGAGGTATTAGCATCCCTCACATTTGTTGTATTCAACGAGAACCATTTAGATTGTTTCGCGCAGATGGGTGTTATTATCTAAAGGTTACTTGCAATTAGTTTTAATTAAGGGAAAAATAAGTTTTTAATTAATATGCTCGACAAGATCTCGAAATCCTTTGCCTACGTATTTCGTAGTTCGTGGGGTAGAAAATGTTTGTTTATTTGTTGATTTTGGGAAACAATGTTATAATCGTATTCTAGAAGTATTTTGACATTAGTTGTTTGATCCTGGTTCGGATGCTTTAAGTTATTAGTCTGACTGCTAAGGAATGGATTATAACAATTCTTTTATAAAAAGAAATTGTTGTTTGGCCTAAACCAAGGACAAAGAATTGTAAAGGTGGTATCTGAACCATAAACAGAAAATTGTAAGAGTTTGCCTAAACCGGATATTAACAAGGCAAACGGGAAGAAGAATAAGAGCTTTCCTAAACTAGGGAATTAACAAGGAAAACGGGAAGAACAATAAGAGTTTTCCTAAACTAGGGGATTAACAAGGAAAATGGGAAAAAGGAATAAGAGTTTGCCTAAATCAGGGGATTAACAAGGCAAACGGAATAAAGGAAGAGTATGTGTGTCAAAACCAGGATGAATTGTATTTGAACGAAGAGAGAATTATTATGGGATGTTTTTTATATTTGTTGTGATTAATTTTAGTCTGGAGATGAATATTCAGACAAAGAGCTCTATAATAGTTGTAACGCCCCAAAATTTGCCCTCCTCATTCATGCATTCATTTAGCATTTCATATTGCATTTCATCATGTCAATCAGAATTAGATCCAAAAAAAAAAAAAAAACGGAAAAATAATTATAATAATAAAAAACAAAAATTTAATTAATTAATTAATTATTTAATTAATTAAATAATAATAAATAAATAAATAAAATATAATAAATTTTTTTGGACTTGGACCTTTCTCAAAAGCCCACTAAGCTACCAATATTAGCCTATAAATACTAGAGTTTCATTGAAACAAAAGCCACACAGAAGAGGAGAAGAAGGAAGAGAAGCAAAATACTCCGAGGTTTCCTTGGAACAAAACCCTGAGGAAAAAGATAGTGAGAGAAGACCTAACGGAGTTCAGAGCAGCCTCCAAACCCCGAAGGAAACTCAACTACACAGAATCACCTCCGCCTCACATAAACCCTGAAGATTGTTTTGTAAACCTCACGGGTGCAACTCAATTTCAATCAAGCTCTCCAATCAGGTTTGCCTTTATTCCCATTACCTTTTGCTTTGAAGTTGAATACTCTGAATGTATGAGGTATGATGGATGAATTTCATTAGGTTTTTCGTCCATGGGTTTAATATGTATATGAATGTATAAACAATGCCTTGAATGTTTAACCGTTTAATTTTTGAGTGTATGCCACAGGGTTTGAGGTTTCTGAAACCATACTGTTATTCATGAAAAAATGCTTATGGTGTTTCACTAACCCTTTTGTTGAGTTTTTGTGAGGGCTCACATGACTTTTGCAGGGATAACTTGCGTGGTTTCCCACTTTATTTATGGGATAACCCCTGGAGGTTCATTCCGATTACCTGTACTGACCCACTTTCTTTGATGATGTTAGCTTGGAAGGATCTCAGGGTTTCCCATTCCTCTAATTGCTGTTACTTCGGATCTTTATCCGCGTGGTACTTTTACATTTTTCCCGCATTTTACTGCTTTCCTAGCTGGAAGACCTCGATAGGAGGCAACGTTTGAGCCCCTTGGTGGCATTTTACTTTGAGATATATGTTTTGTGTTTTGTATTCATATCCCTGCAGGTAGTGCGGTTCCTTCGTCAAGGACTGCCTTTTTGCCCTTGAGCATCCCAAACCCTAACCCTTCATTGATTTTTCTTCTCCTAAAACCCAAAGCAACGCGTTTACTCCTTATACTACAGGCGAGTAAGTCTCCAAAGGTCGAGCATCTGGTAGATTGCGTAGTGACGTCGTTCGTCCAAAACCCAATCCATAACCCCGTAGTTAGCCGAACTACGTTTTGCTCTGATTCTCAGGCCAGATGAGATACGTAGGCATAAGACGCGATGTCTTAGCGAGCACACATCCCCCAACCCATAGGTCAGCCGAGCTACGAAGACTCTGATTCTCATATTCAGATGAGATACGTATGCAGTGGATGCGACATCCGCGCGAGTCATTTTCGTTTAACCCTTTTTTTTGGCAAACAACACAAGATAAACCCACACCCTTTAGACAAGAACTACAAAAGTGGATCCCGTAGAGTACTACGGATGCGTAGGGGTGCTAATACCTTCCCTTTGCATAACCGACTCCCAAACCCAAGATTTGGTTGCGAGACCCCGTCTTGTCCTTTCCTTTTTCAGGTTTACTTCGAGCGTTTCCTTTCCCTCCTTTGGGATGAATAATGCACGGTGGCGACTCTCCTTTCTTTTTCTTTCGCCGGTTGTTTTTTTCGCACTGTATTTTTCAGGTTGCGACAACTGGCGACTCTGCTGGGGACTGAAAGAAGTTGACCTCTTGCTGGTCCATCTGCCCTAAGCGAGTCCCTCCTAGCTTTTGTAGTTTGTTTGTTTATTTGGTGTTCATGCTTTTGTACAGTTATTTATTTACCTGCTTTACCTTATTGCATTGTGTATATATCATTGCTGTTTCTGTTGGCTGGCTGCTTGGTGATCTTTGTAAGATGAGTTCTATACCCGAACTCGAGTGCACTTAGGATAGGAGAATGGCATAGTCCTGTCGACTTGTGTGGAGTTATTCCTTAGTGAATCGACTTGCAAGCCCATTCACTTGGTGGAGGTCATGTTGAGATCAATAATGTCACATAAGTAAGTTGTGGTTAGACATTACTTGTTCCAATATAGACCTAAGAAGCCAAGGACCTTAGTTTACCAAACCCATCTTGGCCTATTCGTAGGACGTAGTGCGAAAGTCGTTCAAATGTAAGATTTGATACGATTGTTACGTGATACTACACTCATAAGAGTCTCTCTTGAGAATATTGTTGGAATACGAGTAGTCGTTCCTCTGATAATATCCGAAAGATGGGATTATGACTATGGGAACCTTTTGTAGAACATGTTTGGCAGGTTTAAACCTTAGTACACTCCTTTTGGGTGGTTCTTAACCTAAACTCCATGCTCGTGACTTGCAACAAACCCTTGATTCATGGTTAATCCGATCAGGTATCCTTAATATCAATGGAACTCGGGTGTTGATAAGATATAACACCAAAATGGGTGGTTGATATTAAGGATAACATGATCCATCCCATGACCTTTGTTTGGTGTGCTCTTAATTTCTCTCCAGACAGTGCAACCTGACAAATGTTCAAGCAGATACATCAATTCTGATTGACATGCCTTTGCATTGCATAACATCATCTGCATATTTGCATCCAACATCTCATGCTTATTCATTTGCAGGGTATTCCCTTTCAAAACGGGGGTGCCTTAAAACTGAACAAGCAGTGCATCGCATACCATGCATATTAACCCTTGTCTGTTTTGCAGGTGTCACCGCAGTGTGTAATGTTTGTTCCCTGTATCAGGCAGTTATTGGTCTCAAACAAGTTCACAGATACCCGACAAAGGAAAACCGTCCACGACTAGCGATGGACCAAGTACAGAAAGAGCTGGCTGATATGCGTGAAAGGATGGATCAGTTCATGACATTGATGACTGGTATGGCAGCAGGCCAAGAAAAGCTGAGGGAATTGGTTGAGCAACCGAGGCCCAATCCAGATTTGGAGATACCAAATGCTGAGGGAAACCCTGGTAACCCTGGGAACGCTGATAACCCTGTGAACACTGGTAACGCGGGTAACGCAAATGCTGATGGAAACCCGGGTAATGTTGGCAACACGGGGAATGTTGGAAATGGTATTGGCGGAAGGTACAATGTGAATCAAGGAATTCGGATTAACGGGCACCCCGTTACTGAAGATTATCAGTATGATCAATTTTCTTTGCACGACGAGGCCCTCGAGACCACTCGCCGTATGGATGAGCTTGCTGAGAAGCTCAAATCTTTGGAGTCTCAAAATTCCTTAGGCTTTGATGTCACAAATCTTGGTTTGGTTCAGGGAGTAAGGATTCCTCACAAGTTCAAACCCCCTACTTTTGAGAAATACAACGGGGCTTCTTGCCCACGCACTCATCTCCAATCTTATCTGGGAAGGTTGGGAGCTCACACGGAAGATGAAAAGTTGTGGATGTACTATTTTGAAGACAGTCTAACTGAAGCTTCTCGTGAATGGTATTCTCATTTGTCTCGTACTACCATCAAGAGCTGGAAAGACTTGGCAGAGGCTTTTGTCAAGCAATATCAATACAACTTGGACATGGCTCCAAATCGGACCTTGTTGCAAGGTATGTCTCAGACTGCCAAGGAAACCTTTAGAGAATATGCTCAGCGTTGGAGACAGATTGCTGCGTCCGTCCAACCCCTTATGTCTGAAAGGGAGATGGCGGACATGTTCATGAACACTCTTCAAGGCAATTATATTGAGAGATTGGCTGCTTTCCCGTCAATCAGCTTTGCAGAGATAATAATTGCTGGAGAAAGAATCGAGAGTCTGTTGAAGATGGGCCGAATTCAAGACAATAGTGCTTCCAACTCATCAGGTCCCAAGAGACCGTTTGCTGGTAACGGTCAGCGAAGAAAAGAAGGCGAGGCAAGCATTGTGTATGCCGGCAGAGGCAGGAGTAAAGGACGCCCTAATTATTATCAAGATCAAGTGGCCACAGTCACTATTCCAACACCTGTTCCTCAACCGCAATATCATCCGCAACAACAACCCAGGTACAACAATCAACAACAAGGAGGTAATCCGGGTCAGCAGAGACACTATCAACAACGTCCAAGGCAAACGGACCGGGTCATCGAGCCAATCCCAATGCCTTATTCAGTATTACTTCCCAAGCTGATTGACATGAATCTGGTTACATTGAGAACTCTGGCCCCACCAATCGATCCCAATAATTTGCCTAGAGGTTATGATGTCAACGCCAGATGTGCTTTTCACTCCAACGCACCTGGCCATACTACAGATAATTGCAAGTCTCTCCAGTTAAAGGTACAAGATTTGAGAGATGCCCAGGCTATCAATTTTGCTCTGGTGCCTAATGTTATCCAGAACCCGATGCCGGCTCACGGCGGGCAGGGGATTAATGCTGTCGAAGTGGTTGAAGCTGGTAATGCCCAAGGCTGGGGCAAATTTGTGGAGCCAGTCATCAAAGAAGACAAGTTTGGATTGGGGTATGCTCCGGGATCTCAGAAGAATGAAACCGGTACTCTCTCCAGCGGGGGTTTGGTTTCTCCCCACATCGTCAATGCTGCAGATGAAGACAAGGCTGACATCGACTGTGACTTAGATAGCTGGATTCACCCGTGTGTCCCGGGAGAAAAGCTCGACAATTGGTCGTCTGAAAAAACCGTCCGGGTTACTCTGCTGAAAGAGTGATTTTTATTGTTTTCCTTTTATTACATGCATAATAAATTCTTACACTTTGCCCAAGGTGTAATGGCTCATTTGTAGGGCCATCCATTTAGTTACGTTTCGCAATTATTTTTATCATCAATAAAGGACGGCTTTTGCAAACAATTTTGTGTTCTCTTTCTTTCAGTTTTTTTTTACTTTTACAAAAAAAAATGGCAATGTTTCTTTTGTTGTTTTTTCTCTCTTTCCAAAAAAAAAATCTCTCATTCTAAGGTAAAGCATGATCCTCCATCATGCAGAGCCGACCACCCGGATCTCACTGCTAACGACACTGCTATGGCCAAGTATGACTTCGACAATCCTATCTATCAAGCCGAAGAAGGGGCTGAGGAAGTTTGTGAATTGCCTGAAGGGTTAGCCAGATTGTTGAAACAGGAGAACCGAGCTATTACACCTTATCAGGAGGTGGTTGAGACCATCAACGTTGGTACCGAAGACGACAAGAAAGAGATCAAGATCGGGGCCAGTCTACAGGCCGAGAGGAAAGACCGTTGATCATGTACTTGACTGTGTTAGAAAGGTCAATGGGTTGTGTGCTCGATCAGCATGACGAGTCAGGTCGAAAAGAGCATGCAATATACTACCTTAGCAAAAGTTTACCGACTGTGAACAAAGATACTCATTGCTCGAGAAAACTTGTCGCGCTTTGGCATGGGCTGCTCGCCGACTAAGACAGTATATGTTGACTCACACGACTCTATTGATATCAAAAATGGATTCAGTCAAGTATATTTTTGAAAAGCCATCACTTACCGGAAAGGTTACTAGGTGACAAATGATGCTGACAGAGTATGACATCCAATACACTTCACAAAAAGCCATCAAGGGAAGTGTCTTGTCAGACTATCTTGCAGAGCAACCGATTGATGATTACCAACCTATGAGGTTTGACTTTCCTGATGAGGACATCATGTTTCTCAAATCGAAAGATCGAGAGGAACCACTCCCGGAGGAGGGGCCTGACCCTGAATCCAAATGGGTTATGATGTTTGATGGGGCGGTCCACGTCAATGGTCGCGGAGTTGGTATAATGTTGATCACACCGGAAGGGGGTTCATATGCCATTTGGTGCCAGAATAACTTTTCCCTGCACCAACAATGAAGCCGAATATGAAGCTTGTATCCTAAGACTTGAGGAAGCCGTCAATATACAGATTAAAACCCTGGATGTATACGGGGATTCAACTTTGGTCATTAATCAAACCAACGCGAAATGGTGCTATGCTGGAACTACGTACCCAGAATTGACGTATCTCGGTCAGAGACGAATGAAGAAAGCATTTTTTCAGAAAGTGCGCCCTCGGGGGTATCAAGTCGGTGAATTGGTACTCAAAATATTTCTTCCTCCCAACACAGATCACAGGGGCAAATGGACACCGAACTATGAGGGTCCGTACGTGGTTAAAAGGATTTTCTATGATGGAGCTTTGATGCTAACAACCATGGATGGCGAAGGATTCCCGTCCCCTGTCAACTCAGACGCAGTTAAAAAAATACTTCGCATAAAATAGACCCGCTGGACGATAAAAAGAATTGTCCAGGCAAAAAAAGGGGCATCCCGACGAACCAAAAAAAAAAGAATAAAGAGGTTCGGGCAAAAATTAGGGATATATAAAAAAAAAGAGTACACCCGGTGAGTCGAAAACCCAAAAGGGCGGCTCAGGCAAAAATGGGTATCCCGGTGGATTGAAAACCCGAAAAGGGGGCGATCCAGGCAAAAGTTAGGGAATAAGCGAATGACTGTGATCTGAGTTCATCAGTGTTATATCACCGTTTCATTCAATCCGGCAATCTTCGAAGGTTAAAGATCGACTAATCATCCACTTCAGAAAGCAAGATGAGCAGAGCGTCTTGAGGACATACGAACCATAGCAGAGTCGAAACTCAGTGGGACCCCGTTTCCCCATTGCCATTAGGATAGTTCTCTTTTTATAGCGATCACCTCTTTTCAGGGATCAGCTTCCTGATACCCTCGCCTATTCCTGGCACAAATTTTCTCCCCAGTAAGAGTCGAATAATTCAGTTAAAGAGCCTCTTTATTTTTCATTTATCAGTTTGTTTGCAAAAATGTCCGAATTCTTGATAAAACATATTGCATATGAACATAATGGTGGCTTTTGCAGATGATTTGCACAGGAAAACATTTAAAATTGCTTTGAATGTGCTTAATCCCGAACGGTGAATTCAAACCGAGTAATTCCCCCGAGGCATACGTGTATTTTTGGTTGCAGGTCACAGGAACCGGATGCCAAGTCATGAATCCTCATCCCCAAGCGGTTGACAAAGTCTCTCCACAGCAGAGCATGTTCCCCAACAGAGTTGACAGTATCCAGACTGTCTATCCCCAGTAGAGTTGATAGTATCCAGACTATATATCCCTAGCGGAGTTGACAGTGTCAGACTGTATCTTCCTAGCAACAGCGGAGTGGTTGCATAACCAACATATGAGAGGGTGGTGTTCCCAGTGTTCATCTCATCCCCAGCAGATTATTTTTAACAGATTTGTGAATCCCCAGCTTGAGGATGATTAGCAAGTTCATATCCCCAGCAAAGGTCGTTTCCTACGACATTTCCCCAGGAAGTGTTTTCCCCACAGACTCTCCTCACAGAGCCTCGCCGAACAAAGTTTCCATAGTTGATACTCCCCCCGCAAGGTCAACTTTTCAAGCAGCCAATTTATTTTTGGTGGCTCATTGGTCCCGGCAGACGGATCATTCCCCACAGAGCATTCAAGGATTGATACAGCGATCTGTTCCCTACCGGAGTTTGCTTCCCCAAGCAGATTTCTTTTTACACCATGCATAACATTTGCATTTGCATGCATATCATATCAAGCATACACATAAGCTGATAAACAGGTTCTTCCAAGCAGACTGAAGAATTACTTTACAACCAAGGTCATGAGATCCAGCCAGAGGATCAAGCGTGAGTGATCCAGCCTGAGGGTCATTTTGAAGATTCAGCCTGAGAATCGTTTTCCAGTGATCTAGCATGAGGGTCACTTTTTGAAGATTCAGCCTGAGAATCGTTTTCCCAAGAGTCAGCCTGAGGCTCAATTTGAAGATTCCCCAGTGAAGTCGCCTACAAGCTTTATTTCCCCAGCAAGTCTAATTGAGGAGTCGTTACAACATGTTCTAGCCCGAAGAATATGTACGAAGCCCACAAGTGGAATATTCTCGAAGCTGCATATCTAATATGAAGGTTAGGTGTAGATTTCAAAAGAGGGTCAACCAACGCATGCCTCAGATGCGGGATCCTAATGATGGGAATTTATCATCAAAACAATCCAGATCTGGCCAGAAGATCGAAGTCAGGTCTAGCCCGAAGACCGGAAGTAGATTCAGCCAGAGAATCGAAACAATTCAGATCTAGCCAGAAGATCGAAGTAGATTCAGCCAGAGAATCAAAGGAAATAGATTCAGCCAGAGAATCGAAACGGAGGAGATCTAGCCAGAAGATCGAAGAAGATCTAGCCAGAAGATCAAAATCGTATCCAGCCCAAGGATCAAAATTAATATCCAACCAGAGGACTAAATTGAGTATAGGTTCAGCCAGAGGATCGACACTCCAGATTAAGCCAGAAGACTGATTCAGATCCAGCCAGAGGATCGGAAGAAAAATAAACAGCGCGGTGTATTTCCGCGTTTTTGTGGTGTTCTCGGAGCGCAAATTTTCGGTCTATCTTTGGTATTCAATCACAGCTCATCCCGTTTGTCTGATAAGCTGTTCGCTTTCATCCTACTCGGTTTAGCTGATGATTGAATAGGGGCAGCTGTAACGCCCCAAAATTTGCCCTCCACATTCATGCATTCATTTAGCATTTCATATTGCATTTCATCATGTCAATCAGAATTAGATCCAAAAAAAAAAAACAGAAAAAAAAAATAAAAAAAAATAAAAAAATTTAATTAATTAATTATTTAATTAATTAAATAATAAATAACTAATTAAATAAAATATAATAAATTTTTTTGGACTTGGACCTTTCTCAAAAGCCCACTAAGCTACCAATATTAGCCTATAAATACTAGAGTTTCATTGAAACAAAAGCCACACAGAAGAGGAGAAGAAGGAAGAGAAGCAAAATACTCTGAGGTTTCCTTGGAACAAAACCCTGAGGAAAAAGATAGTGAGAGAAGACCTAACGGAGTTCAGAGCAGCCTCCAAACCCCGAAGGGAACTCAACTAGACAAAATCACCTCCGCGTCACATAAACCCTGAAGATTGTTTCGTAAACCTCACGGGTGCAACTCAATTTCAATCAAGCTCTCCAATCAGGTTTGCCTTTATTCCCATTACCTTTTGCTTTGAAGTTGAATACTCTGAATGTATGAGGTATGATGGATGAATTTCATTAGGTTTTTCGTCCATGGGTTTAATATGTATATGAATGTATAAACAATGCCTTGAATGTTTAACCGTTTAATTTTTGAGTGTATGCCACAGGGTTTGAGGTTTCTGAAACCATACTGTTATTCATGAAAAAAATGCTTATGGTGTTTCACTAACCCTTTTGTTGAGTTTTTGTGAGGGCTCACATGACTTTTGCAGGGATAACTTGCGTGGTTTCCCACTTTATTTGTGGGATAACCCCTGGAGGTTCATTCCGATTACCTGTACTGACCCACTTTCTTTGATGATGTTAGCTTGGAAGGATCTCAGGGTTTCCCATTCCTCTAATTGTTGTTACTTCGGATCTTTATCCGCGTGGTACTTTTACATTTTTCCCTCATTTTACTGCTTTCCTAGCTGGAAGACCTCGATAGGAGGCAACATTTGAGCCCCTTGGTGGCATTTTACTTTGAGATACATGTTTTGTGTTTTGTATTCATATCCCTGCAGGTAGCGCGGTTCCTTCGTCAAGGACTTCCTTTTTGCCCTTGAGCATCCCAAACCCTAACCCTTCATTGATTTTTCTTCTCCTAAAACCCAAAGCAACGCGTTTACTCCTTCTACTACAGGCGAGTAAGTCTCCAAAGGTCGAGCATCTGGTAGATTGCGTAGTGACGTCGTTCGTCCAAAACCCAATCCATAACCCCGTAGTTAGCCGAACTACGTTTTGCTCTGATTCTCAGGCCAGATGAGATACGTAGGCATAAGACGCGATGTCTTAGCGAGCACACATCCCCCAACCCATAGGTCAGCCGAGCTACGAAGACTCTGATTCTCATATTCAGATGAGATACGTATGCAGTGGATGCGACATCCGCGCGAGTCATTTTCGTTTAACCCTTTTTTTTGGCAAACAACACAAGATAAACCCACACCCTTTAGACAAGAACTACAAAAGTGGATCCCGTAGAGTACTACGGATGCGTAGGGGTGCTAATACCTTCCCTTCGCATAACCGACTCCCGAACCCAAGATTTGGTTGCGAGACCCCGTCTTGTCCTTTCCTTTTTCAGGTTTACTTCGAGCGTTTCCTTTCCCTCCTTTGGGATGAATAACGCACGGTGGCGACTCTCCTGTCTTTTTCTTTCGCCGGTTGTTTTTTTTCGCACTGTATTTTTCAGGTTGCGACAATAGTGTCTGAACATTCAAGGAGAGAGAGAGTTTACACCCTCCTTCTTTTTCTTCTTTTAATTATGAAAATTGCCTTGATTTGAATTGCACTAAAGTCTATGAATGGAGATGAATACTCTGAACAACTAGGTCATTCGCCCCTCTTATTCATAATAAGGATAGGAATACACCATCTTATTCCTTCTTCATTTCTTAAGGCTCATGGCGCATAATTAACATTGTATTTTTAAAGTATTTTTGGTTTATTTGCAAAAAGGAAATATTTAGTCTCATTGTAACAAGTAAAAATAAATGGGATAACAAGGCAAGATACCTTAAGATACCAAAAGGGTGTTAGGCCTAATGTTATTATGCAAATATTTACCTATTTTCTAGGGTTTTGAAATGAGAGTTTGTATTTGACCTAAGGGATCATACATGGTACAAGTCATAATATTTTAAATTCAATTTAAATGATTAATGAATTTTTAATCACCTAACTGAATAAATTCTTAAGAGATCATGTAATTATTTACCTACTTTCTAGGGTTTTAATCATACAACTAATTAATCAAAAGGATTAACTAACATGATCAATGTTCTAAGGTAATCAACTTAATTCATTGACCAAACATGTATTTAATCAATTAATTAAATCAACCAAAGGGATCATGCAAGAAAATTATGTCAAAAGCAATCCATACACACCAAGCCATACCAGAAATGATCATTATTAACTCATGAAATTTTAAAGAGAAAGAAAAGAAGAGAAACTAAGATTAATAGAATAAAACCCTAATTTCTAATCTTATTTTAATCTAGTTCTAATTGAGAAGTTTAAATCCTAAAATTAATTAACTAAAATCTAATTTTAGCTAAAGTGGTCATTTTTATTTTAAATCAAAACTAATAAAATGTCAGAGATTATAGGTAAGAGGGTTGGTTACACATAAGGAATGTATTAGCATCCAAAGCGTCCTAGGTGTTAGAACAAGAATTTGGTTATGCAATATATCTCTAAGTTATTATGATAATAAAGAATGAAATAAATTGGTACCCTAATAATTTTCTCTAAGTGTGCAGGCTTCTAAGGTAAAATGAATATGAGGAAACGAGGAAACAAACGCCTGGTATCTGACATAGTCCAGAAAAGTTGAACCAACACGAAGAAAACATATATAACTCTAAATAAGAACACTTCTAAGAAGCAACAATATACAGAATCTAACGCTGAAGTATAACTCTAATATCTGAAGAATCTACATCTGAAGATTATTCAAGAGAATATCTGAAGACTGCAAGACTCTGATCAAAGACACTGACTTTGCTCACTCTGATACATGCTCAACACTCTATATGACATCACTGGATCAAATACTTAATCAAGAAGCATTCCAAATATAGTACAATTGTCTTTAAGGAAATTTTGGATTATGTTCCAAGACTGCTATGGAAAGGACAAGAAAATTAATAATATTAATTCTCATAGTTGGAAAGAAATCTCCTTTGATTCCCTTCCAATGGTATCATCTCAAAGCAATATATAAAGGCCTTATTACATCATACTGAAGTCATTCATTCAACAATACCTTCAACCTATAATACTCAACATATTTTGATTGTAATATTCAATAATCACACAAGAGTTGTTGCTCATATGGTATGGTCTATTCTTAATTATGTTTACATTGCTTATCTAGAAGCACTAAGGCAAACACATGTATTTCTCTAAATTTGTTGATCTTTCTCAAGTGACTTGTTTAAGTATGTAGACTTGAGAGGGCCAAGAGATTGTTAAACTCTTAGACGTTTTTTTAATCCATTGAGATTAGTTGATTAAGCCCTTATTGAAGGCGAAATCACCTTGGCCGGGTGGACTAGAGTAGCTTTGATTTTCAAGCGAACCAGTATAAGCTTCTTGTGTTGTTAGCATTTAATTTCGTGTGTGCAGTGATGCTAATGTTTTTTTATTACTGTAAAAATAATTCAAACCCCCCTTTCTTCTTTTTCTCTACCTTCAATTGGTATTAGAGCTTAGGATCTGTTATTGATTTTTGAATCAAACACTTAATAGTGTAGAGAGACCCAGGGTGAGAAAAACTTCATGGCTAACACAAATGAAAGAGATATCTACAATGCAAAACCTCCTATTTTTTATGGAGAAAAATTTGACTACTAGAAGGACCGGATTGAAAGTTTCTTCCTAGGCTACGACGCTAATCTTTGGGATATGGTTACTAATGGCTATGAGATACCCAACTCTAAACTTGGTATTCCCATTCCAAGAAGAAAAATGAATGATGATCAGAAGCGTGATTTCAAGAATCACCATAAAGCAATAACCATCTTGTTAAACGCCATCTCATACAACGAGTACGGGAAGATAACCAACAGGGAAACAGCCAAACATATCTTTAACTCCCTGAACATGATGCACGAAGGCAATAATCAAGTTAAAGAGACTAAGGCTCTGGCCTTAATCCAGAAATATGAAGCCATCAAAATAGAAGATGATGAAGTTGTTGAACTGATGTTCTCAAGGTTCCAAACCTTAGTTGCAGGACTTAAGGTTCTGGACAAAGGATACATTACATCAGATCATGTCAAGAAAATAATCATAAGTCTTCCCAAGAAGTGGAGACCTATGGTTACTGCTCTAAAGTTATCCAAGAATTTGAACAGCATAAGTCTTGAAGAACTCATCAGCTCTCTCAGAAGTCATGAAATAAAGCTTGAAGAAGATGAACCTCAGAAGAAAAGCAAATATGTGGCTCTAAAGTCTAGATCAGAAAGAAGATAGATAGAAAGGAATAAAGCCTTTCAAGCTGAAGAAGAAGAAGAAGCTGATGACTTTGAGAATGAAGATTCTGATGATGAAGAAGAATTATCTCTTCTTTCTAGAAGAATCAAACAGCTCTGGAGAAAAAGACAAAACAACTTCAAAAGACCCATACCAAAGGGAGACCGTCCAGATTCAACCTCCAGAGGAAGACCCAACAAGGAAGTTTCATGATATGAATGCAAAGAGCCCGGACACTACAGAAATGAATGTCCAAAGTTAAAGAAGGATAACTCCAGAAAAGAAAGCTTCAAGAAGAATTTTTTCAAAGCAACTAAGAAAGGACTCATGGTAATATGGGATGATTCTGAATCTGAAGCTTCAGTATCTGATTCTTAAGAGGAGTAGGCAAATGTAGCATTCATGGCAAGTACTTTTGGAAGTTCATCTGAAACAGAGTCTGACTCTGAAGAGATATCACTTGCAGCAGAGTTGAAACACCAATCATGGTACTTGGACTCTGGATGCTCGTGAAACATGACTAGAAGAAAGCATATGTTCCAAATCCTGGAACTTAAAGATGTTGGCTTCGTAGGTTTTGGAGGAAATCAGAAAGGAAGAATCAGAGGATCTAGAACAGTTGATAATGGATATCTTCCCTCTATTTCTGATATCCTCCATGTTGAGGGAATAATGCATAACCTGTTATCCATAAGTCAATTAAGTGATAACGGTTATCATATAATCTTTAATCAAAAAAAGTGCAAAGTTGTTAATCAGAAAAATGGTATAGTCATTTTCATTGGAAAGAGGAAGAACAACATTTACAAAATAAAGCTTTCAGATTTGAAAAATTAAAATGTAAAATGTTTAATGTCTGTAAATGAAGAGCAATGAGCATGACATAGACGCTTGGTTCACATTAGCTTGAGGAGGATTTCTCAGTGGAGCGGTAAATTCATGATCATCAAGCTATGGATAAACTAGACATCAAATAACAAGACTCCCCACCGCGCTTTTATTATTTCGAAGGGAAAGGGAAAAATTAAGAACAAAGCCCAAAAGTAAGAAGTTTTCAAATCAAAACCAATAAAATGTCAGAGATTACAGGTAAGGGGGTTGGTTACATAGAGGGAAGGTGTTAGCACCCAAAGTGTCCTAGGTACTCCTAGGGAGCCCTTTTTGTGTGCATATGTACTTGGTATAAAGTGATGTTTACAAACAAATAGAATGGGGGGATGAGAAAAGAATTCATTAATTATATTTTTGTGTTTGAAAAGACCTTAGGTCTTGTGCCTACGTACCAACATAAAAATGAGGGATCAAAACCTCGTAGTTCGTAATACAAATTTCAAAGTGGATGCATTGCTTTTACCAAAAATTAAGTTTGAAAGGCACAAAGGCCTAAAAATGGTTTGAATGAGTTAGTTCTTTTTGGCATTTTGAAAGTTTAAGTCAAGTATAGTTAAGTTTATTTACAAGTTTGATTTAAGAAAATAAGTTTGAAAGTGCAATGGCATAAGGCCAAAGTTTCTATCTCTTTTGCAAAATGGTCAAAGTTTAGAACAAAATAAGTTCAATCAAAGAAGGTTTTGAAAAAGGAGGGAGAGATTTTGAAATTAAAGAAATGGGGAGAAGATGAAGAGACTATCCTATGTACAAAATTAAAAGCTTAGAGTTGAAAAGATCTGACCAAGTGGGTAGCAATCCAATAGACAAGAATGTCAATAGAAACCCAAAATTCCCTTGGACTTTTAGAATCAAGCAACACACAAATGCACAATTTTATTATCTTGAAGAGCAAGGCATCAAATAAAGATGGCCCCATCCAAGCTTATCCATTCCATGATCTTCATCAAAGTAGCACATGTAACAGATGAATTCCACAAGTCACAAGTTCAAAATAACAACTTCACAATGATCATGTTGCAGATGAACTTAGAGAGGTATTGAATGATATACTAGATGAAGTTTCAAATTGCAAGCACTTGGCTTCACAGAAAGTTGGCATTGGCCAAGTCCTTTAGCATAGGAAGGTTGTCTAAGTTCTAAGTCCATTTGTCCAAGATCAAGCCAACAGTCTACACAATTTTTTTTAGGGTTTTTGTTGTTATTATGTACATTAATCGTCAAAGACCACACAAACAAACAAAGTATACACAAACAAAATATATCACACAATATGGTCCAAGTGGACAAAGTGAAAATTGTATTAACATAAACAATTAGAATGATATGAACAATGGCAAATGTATAAAAGCTAGAATTAAATGGCATTAAAGTAAATGGCTTGAAATTAAAAGTTAGTAGTTAATGAGTTAGAAGTTAGTATTGTTTTGCTTTTGCTTTTTAATTTGAAGTCATTCTTTGGAGAACACTCAATCCACTTATCACAAGCATGGATCCTTGAACCAAGGCATCTTCCAAAGGAAGGAAAAAAGGCCAAGTTTCCACACAATACAATGAAAGAGGAGAGACTTACAATCTCACTAACTAGAAAGCTTATGCCTTTTATGTCCCAAATTTAGCGCTATGTTAAGCAATCGTAATTGGACTTATGTAGAAGTCACAACTATTTGAGACCGAGCAATAGAATTTTGGTGTTGATGCATGTTAGAGACATAGTATTATGAACTATGCTCATGAAACATACCACGCAAAAAAAATGCAAAAGGTATGGCCTAATCTCATACATACTAATGTTAATTTTTCAATCAACTAGCATTAGGACTTTGAGATATCATAGGCCAAATGAGATGAATGCATAAATAATGGGAATGAGATGAAGAGGGAGGAGAATGGATTAAAACTCAAATTGATCAAAGGAGGAATTTTACCAAATTAATATCATTCATTCGTTTTGGGAGATGGAATGTACATTCCATCAATCCCCTAAATCCAATGATATTAATTTGACAAAGTCAAATCAACCTTGACCAAGGCCCAACAACAGTAATCAAACACAAACAAGTCATCACAATTGGTCAACAAAATTATTTGGCATTTATTTCAATTAAAAATACTAAAATAAGGCATTTAAATTAAATATGGTTTGTCCAATTCCTAAAATCTCATCAAAACACCAAAGAAATGGCCATGAGATTTATCATAGGTTAAACAAGGTCAAAGGACATTGGAGAAAATTTTTCATAATTTTTGGATATTTAAAAATATTTTTAAACCATTAAAAACAAATGCAAAATCAATTAAATCATAAAAAATATTAATAAAGATCCAAAAAATAATTTTAATTCAGAATATGAAAGAAAAAAATATTTGAATTTTTTTGGTGAAAATCCCATATTTTTTGGATCATTTTTAAATTTAATATGAATTATTGAAAATAATGGAATTAAAATGAAAATTAAAATATCAGAAAAAACGTGGACCACTTGATCTCCCTCATTAATTGAGGTGGCAAATCAAGTGGCCACCAGCGCTAGTTCCATGTGGTCACTAGTCAACTGCGCAACACGCGTGGTAATGCAAACCAACGCACATGATTAGATCATTTTAAAAGGATCCTATGGCTCGGAACCATCCAGCACACCATCGGCGTCCAATGACCGATGTCTTCTCCGGCGAACCTCACCGGACTGGTTCAGTCATAACCATTACCAAAATTAAAAACAAGGACATGATTTTAAAGTAAAAATGACACTGAGTTCGAATCTAGCCTCAATTCACTCTAACTCCAAGTATATTGAGAGATACATGGAGTTGAAATTTGAGGTACATGAACTGAGTTGCTTCGATTTGGCCTCAAAGCAACTCAATCTTCTTGCCTACATTGGTAGGACTTCAGACAACCAAAGAATCAATGGAATTGAGCAATAATTAGAGAGAATTGAAGAGATCAAATTTTCTGGAAAATACCTTCAATGGAGGTATGGATTCAACTCATCTTGCTCTTGCTCATGCTTGATCTCACTCCAATTGCTTGCAGAAGAAGGATTGAATGCTCAAAAGGTTGTGGATCCCTGGAGTTTTGAATTTTAAAACAGTGGAAATTCAAACTCAAATTGAAGTGAATTTCTCAGGATTATCCTTTGCAATATGAGGGTTAGAGTTAGGGGATCAAAGCTGGCGCGAATGTCTGTCAAATGCTGAGCATATGAGGCTCTATTTATAGCTGAAACCATTGCTTTTTGCACACTTGAAGTCCACTTTCCTAATTTGGAATTGATGATGCATGGGTGTATGGGTGTGTATAGGCCCATAAAATCATTGCGCTAAGTCCACAAATGAGTGTGAAAAGGTCTGAATTCAACCTGGATTGCAAGGCAAGTGTGTGTGAAGATTTGAAGTTTGATCCTTGCCAAGTGATGACATCATGTTCATGCCATGCGCAACCTATGTATTCTTTGTCCAAAATGAATGAATTTGGGCTCTTTGGAAAGGTGAGATCAAGAGGAACAACTTTCATGTTCAATACTTTTTCATTTGGAGTTTGTATCATGAAGAAATATGAGGTGGAAGTTTGGAAATTTTTGACATATCAACATTTTTCTAAGTCTCAAGCCATATGTCTCAATATTCCCCCTTGCTTAACTTTTTATGTGAGCTTAAAATGAGAAAACTGTATTCATCAAAGTTGTAGCTATTTCAAAGACCTTAAAAATGGTCACAAATTTCATGTCATTTGGATTTGAAATGATAGAGTTATGCATTTTTGAAGTTTGGAAAAATCACTTGATCAATGGTATAGGTCAAAAGTGACCTACAATGTAGCCTCATATCACATGCTCATAAAAGTTGAATTAGCTCTCACTCCCAACATCAAAGTTGAAGTATACATCTTGAATTTTATTGTGAGACTTGTAAATCTTTCATCCCATAAAAATTGAGCAAGTTATCGCCTTGGGAAGTTGACTTTCAAATTAGGGTTTAGACAAAATGACCTATAATGTTTCAACATAGAAAATGATTTTCAAAGCAAAAATAGCTCTAGGTCTCAACATAAAAGTTGTTTGTAATGTCATTTAGAGTAATTTTTCGCTTGGAATAATTTTCATATGGTGAAAATTATAGGAGATAGGGTCTAGGGAGACCCAATTTTGATCAGATGAATTAATCTGGCCAACCACCATCAACCAACTTGCTAATCTTCAATTCTCTTGACTTTCTAGGCTCATGGTAGATCATATATGCATAATATGATAAATTTGGAAGTGTACCTTGAGAAATTTGATCAATTGGTGAGCTATCTTGTTGGAGAAGTTACTTAAGATACCCAGTCAAACTTGGGTTTCCAAGACAAATCACTCTCAAACTCTTGAAGAAAACTTGATCAATATAACATGTAGTAATCATTGGGACTCATATATGATGGTTCTAAACATTCTTGTATAAATCCATCGTTGTGCTCTTTATCATGAGGGCCTCAAACCATATATGTGAACTTGATTGATCAATGGAGTGTTGGTGTAAGCCCTAGAGGCCAATACTTTTGGTACTTGTATCGAATTATTTATTAATAATAAAAGGCATTTTCTTTATTATGGTTGATTAATAAAGTCCCTAGAATAGATAGTCCGTTTAATGTATTAAGTGTGACTTAATCATGAGAACACATTAAACATAAGGGCACTGTTCTTAAAGTATCCGTAGTCGAGCTTTAATGTGAAGTGGGATAACATTAAAGCATTAAGACTATTATGTTTGTAGACTGATGATCACATCTCATGGATCATGGATAAAGAGTTATCACGTCTTAAACATAAGTATGAATATTAGGAGTAATATTTATACCGGATTGACCCGCTATGAGAATACTATATAGAAAGTTATGCAAAGTGTCATAAGTTATTCTCATGGTGATAATAGTGTATACCACTCTTCAACCTGAAACCACTATGGATCCTAGATGTAGAGTCGAGTGCTTTATTGTTGATCCAACGTTATCCGTAACTGGATAACCATAAAGACAGTTGATGGGTACTCCACGAAGCATGCTGAGGGACATGAGTGTCCTAGATGGAATTTGCCAATCCTGCGTAACAGGATAAATGTCTATGGGCCCAATATTGAACTGGACAAGGGTGACACGGTCTATACCTTGTGTTCAATATAGACATAAGGGCAAAGGGGTAATTATACACATAATTATTATCACAGGAGGTTTTGTCAGATCACATGACATTTTCGTGACTTGGGTAGAAGTGATGTGTTGCTAGATACCGCTCACTGTTTATTATGTTAAATGTGTGATTTAATATAATTGCCAACGCCGCGAAAACCTATAGGGTCACACACAAAGGACGGATTGATGAGAGATAGAGTAACTAAGGAACACCGTAAGGTACGGTGCACTTAAGTGGGAGACGAAATATGGTAAGGTATCAAATACTTAAGTGATTTTGGGCATATTATAAGATATGGGCCAAAATACACTTAAGTGGGCTTTTTGGCTTGAAGCCCACACAAGTGGTTCTATAAATAGAACCCCTTGGATAGAAGCATTATCACTCTAATCCACTCAGACAGAAATTCAAGTAGAGACTTGGAATTTTGTTTCCCTCTTTCTCTCACTCAAAGCCTTCATTCATAACAGCTAGCACTGCGATTGAAGGAATCTGTTCGTGTGGACTGAGTAGAGACGTTGTCATCGTTCAACGTTCGTGATCGCCCCGTGGATTTGCATCCAAGGTTTGAATCGCCACAAGAGGTAACGATTCTATCACTGATCATACCCATTCGTAAGGATCACTAAATGGAGAAATTTTTAAATTCCGCTGCGCCTTGGATGGCAATTCTCCTTCAGTGGTATCAGAGCCACTTACGAAACCATGAATCTGATATTTGTTTTTGTTCTGTAATAATATGATTAAAGACAGAATGAATCAAAGGTTAAATTGAGATCGATCAAGTTACATATATGTGATATATGTAATCCTGATGCAAAATACATTATATATGATATAGTGTTCTCATTTCGTTCATTCAAACCCTCAGTGATTGTTTTCCTTTGAGCGATCAATGGTCGTTTGCTTCTTGATCCGACATTAGTATGGTGAAGCAATGACGTGTTGATCAATCATACTGAATTAACAATCGAGATGTGTTTGATGGTCTGAAATTGGTGCATCAGGGTTAGTGACGGCACAAGGGTTGTGTTGTCAGAGAGTTATGCGATTGGGGTTTGACTGCACAAGAGTTGTGCTTTCTAAACACTTTTTCGAACAGTGTTAACCGGTTAATGCATAGGGTTATCCGGTTAACGAGAAACTGAATACAGCCGTCTAAACATTTTTGGAACAGTGTTAACCGGTTAACGCAATGCGAAATAATTTTTTTGAGATTTTCGAACAGTGTTAACCGGTTAACGCATTTGGTTAACCGGTTAACGCAAGGCGGAAAACAGTTTTCCAAGACATTTTCATACAGTGTTAACCGGTTAACGCATATGGTTAACCGGTTAACGCAAGGCAGAAAAGAATTTTCTAAAAGTTTTCAAACAGTGTTAACCGGTTAACGCATATGGTTAACCGGTTAACGCAAGGAAAAATTCACCCGTTCGACTAGAAAAGTGCTTTGAAGTATCAAGTGTTGATACGAAAAACCGACGTCAATTTTAAATGAATTGTTCATTAAAATTTTCGAGCAGGGGCGCTGCCCCCTTGACCCCTGTCCGCTGAACGGTCAGCGGAACCACCGTCCGCTGACCGGGCAGTGGAACACCCGTTCCCGCTGTCCGGGCAGCGGACCCCCGGCTAACTCTGCATAGTGTGATCGATCGTCGAAATTTAATTTGATTTTAATTAATTAAAGGAATTAATAATAATAAAGTGTTTATTATTGTCTTGTGGTGATCGGTTATGGCCTTAGTTTTCCTTTATTCTGCTTTGGGTTTTAAAATACGACCTGCGTGTCGTGCCTCTCTCTTAATCTCCCAAATGTAACTTCTTTTCTCATCTCACTTCCTCGTATGTAAAACGAGTTTCTTTCATGTAATGTAATGATATGAAGAAAGCAAAGAAGTCAGTGCCAAAGGAGGACAACCTTGAAGATCTTGCTTGGAGAAGCTTAGATCGTCGTAGGTTAGCTTAGGTTCTCTCATTGGCTTGGGAGAACAATTGCGCTAGGGGCCATAACTGTTTCATTATGTATGTATGTATGTTGGTGCATATGAATGTATGTTGATGCATGTGAGAGACGGTTTATATGATAAACAAGCCGGTGAGATCAGAAAAATTGCAATTCCCTCAAAATAAATATTAAGTTTATGCTTTCCAAGTTTTAACACTCATCAAGACTAGTAATGGATAATGTAGGTTTCGCCTACGCGAGGTGCATGATCTATATATTAGTAAGGTGCGATGGGATAATTGTAATATCCAACTGTTAAAACAATGGGTCAAACTTAACTAAACAAATTATAATAAGATTATATATATGTTTAGAAGCAAGGGTTGGGAATAATCCATATGATGGATTAGAATAAGGAGTTATTCACCCAACTGAAATTTTCGAGAGTTGTATGAGATACAATTGGAAGGATTTTCTACCTAAAATAACCTAGTTTTGTGTAATCCGCCTACGCGGACTTAGAACGAAGTGAAATATGGATCTCGACCCACTAGAAAATCTTCCAACGGGATTTTCCGAATCAAATGATGAGGGTCATTTGTTTTGAATAAAATAGTGGGAGCATGTTTAATTAAAGTCCTAATTAAATATGTCAATGATACTTATATTTTCATTAATCCTTGTGTAGATTACCATGACAACAAACACCTCTAACAACATATTGCGATCAAACCTTGACAAGGAAAAATTGTCTAGGACAAATTTTCTGGATTGGTACCGAGACATGAGGATTGTCCTCAAACATGATAAAGGGAAAGACAAGGAAGTTGCCAAACCCAAACCCACTAGTGCTGCTTTGAAGCCTAGTGGAAGCATAGAAAAGGAAGGCACCTGCTTCCATTGCGGTAAGACCGCACACTGGAAGAGGAACTGCCCAAAGTACCTGGAAGATAGGAAGAATGGAGTAGAGACTCCAACTTCAGGTATTTTTGTTATTGAAATTAATTTATCTACTTCTGCATCATGGGTATTAGATACTGGATGCGGTTCTCACATTTGTACAAATGTGCAAGAACTAAAAATGAGTAGAAAATTGGCAAAAGGTGAAGTCGACCTACGAGTTGGTAATGGAGCAAAGGTTGCTGCCTTAGCCGTAGGAACTTATGAATTGACTTTACCCAGTGGTTTAATAATTCAGTTAGAGAACTGTTATTATGTACCAGCAATTAGCAGGAATATTATTTCCGTTTCTTGTTTGGACAAGTTCGGTTTTTCATTCATAATAAAGAACAATTGTTGTTCAATTTATTTGAATGATATATTCTATGCAACTGCACAAATGAACAATGGACTATATGTCATTGATCGTGAAATGCCTATTTATAACATTAATACTAAAAGGATGAAACCTAATGAGTTAAATCCAACTTACCTTTGGCATTGTCGATTAGGCCACATAAATGAGAAACGCATTTCCAAACTCCATAAAGATGGACTGTTGGACTCTTTTGATTATGAATCATATGAGACATGCAGATATTATTTAATTGGAAAGATGACAAAGTCTCCATTCACAGGAAAAGGTGAAAGAGCTAATGATCTTTTGGCCCTCATACATACTGATGTATGTGGTCCACTGAACATATCAGCCAGAGGAGGTTTTCAGTACTTCATCACATTCACTGATGATTTCAGTAGATATGGTTATGTGTATTTAATGAAACCCAAATCAGAGTCCTTTGAAAAGTTCAAAGAATTCAAGAATGAAGTACAAAACCAACTAGGTAAGAATATTAAAGCTCTTCGATCAGATCGAGGTGGTGAATATTTAAGCCTAAAGTTTGATGACCATCTGAAAGAGTGTGAGATCCTATCCCAACTCACTCCTCCTGGAACACCCCAATGGAATGGTGTGTCTGAGAGAAGAAATCGAACCCTGTTGGACATGGTCCGATCCATGATGAGTCAAGCCGATCTTCCAAACTCCTTTTGGGGACATGCGCTGTTGACCGCAGCTTACACACTTAACCGTGTTCCATCCAAAAAGGTTGATAAGACACCATATGAGATATGGAGTGGTAAGAGACCACATATGTCTTACATGAAGATTTGAGGTTGCGAAGTTTATGTGAAACGACAAATTTCAACTAAGCTTGAGCCCAAATCTGACCAATGCTTATTTGTGGGATATCCTAAAGAAACAAGAGGATATTACTTCTACGATCCTTCTGAGGGCAAAGTGTTTGTCGCTCGAACTGGAGTTTTCCTAGAAAAGGATTTTATTTCCAAAGGAACCAGTGGGAGGAAAGTAGAGCTTGAAGAAATTCAAGAATCACAAAGCATCAATACACCTATGGAGGAATTAGAGCAGGAAACACAAATGGTTGTGGAAGAGCAACCTGCTCAAGTAGAACAAGACCAGCGTAGGTCAGGCAGGATACGTCACCTACCTGAGAGATATGGATATCTCATAACAGATCAAGGTGATGTATTACTCATGGATCAAGATGAGCTTGTGACCTACCAAGAGGCCATAACTGGTCCCGAGTCTGAGAAGTGGCTAGAGGCCATGAAATCCGAAATAGATTCCATGTACACGAACCAAGTTTGGAACTTGGTAGAGCCTCCTGTAGGAGTTAATCCTATAGGATGCAAGTGGGTCTTCAAAAAGAAGACTGACATGGATGGTAAGGTACATACCTATAAGGCAAGACTGGTTGCAAAAGGATATAAACAAATTCATGGTGTTGACTATGATGAAACCTTTTCACCAGTTGCAATGCTTAAATCTGTTCGGATTTTACTTGTTATCGCTGCATATCATGATTATGAAATATGGCAGATGGATGTCAAAACTGCTTTCCTTAATGGGAATCTTCTTGAGGATGTGTACATGACACAGCCTGAAGGATTTGACATACCAGAAGAAGCCCATAAGATATGTAAGCTACAAAGATCAATCTATGGATTGAAGCAAGCTTCCAGAAGCTGGAATCTTTGTTTTGATGAAACGGTAAAACAATATGGATTCATCAAGAACGAAGATGAGCCTTGTGTCTACAAGAAGGTTAGTGGGAGCATGATCGTGTTCCTGGTGTTATATGTAGATGACATATTACTCATTGGAAACGATGTCCCTACCCTGCAACAAGTAAAGACATGGTTGGGGAAATGCTTTTCTATGAAGGACCTAGGTGAAGCAGCCTATATATTAGGAATCAGAATCTATAGAGATAGATCGCAAAAACTGATTGGCCTAAGTCAGAGTACATACATAGACAAAGTGCTGAGACACTTTAATATGCATGATTCCAAGAAAGGATTCATACCTATGCAACATGGCCTGTGTCTATCAAAAACACAATCCCCTTCAACTAAGGAAGAAAGGGAACGCATGAATAAGATTCCATATGCATCTGCAATAGGATCTATCATGTATGCCATGTTATGTACTCGACCAGATGTCTCGTATGCTTTAAGTGCAACGAGTAGGTACCAATCTGATCCTGGTGATGCCCATTGGGTAGCTGTTAAGAATATCCTTAAGTACTTGAGAAGGACTAAGGAATCATTCTTGATATATGGAGGTCAGGAAGAGTTGGCTGTAATTGGTTACACTGATGCTAGCTTCCAGACAGATAAGGATGACTTTAGATCGCAATCTGGTTATGTGTTTTGCTTGAACGGTGGCGCTGTGAGCTGGAAAAGTTCGAAGCAAGATACAATTGTTGATTCTACAACCGAGGCCGAGTATATTGCTGCCTCAAGTGCAGCAAAGGAAGCTGTTTGGATCAGGAAGTTCATTAGTGAACTTGGCATAGTCCCTAGTGTTGTGGATCCCATTGGTCTCTATTGTGATAACAATGGTGCTATCGCACAAGCTAAGGAGCCTAGATCTCACCAACGATCCAAACACATACTTAGGCGTTATCATCTCATTCGAGAGATAATAGATAGAGGAGATGTGAAAATATGTAAAGTACCTACACTTGACAATATAATTGACTCACTGACAAAACCTCTTGCGCAGCAGAAGCATGATGGCCATACTAGATCAATGGGCATACGGGGTATGCCTGATTGGCTCTAGTGCTAGTGGGAGATTGTTGGTGTAAGCCCTAGAGGCCAATACTTTTGGTACTTGTATCGAATTATTTATTAATAATAAAAGGCATTTTCTTTATTATGGTTGATTAATAAAGTCCCTAAAATAGATAGTCCGTTTAATGTATTAAGTGTGACTTAATCATGAGAACACATTAAACATAAGGGCACTGTTCTTAAAGTATCCGTAGTCGAGCTTTAATGTGAAGTGGGATAACATTAAAGCATTAAGACTATTATGTTTGTAGACTGATGATCACATCTCATGGATCATGGATAAAGAGTTATCAAGTCTTAAACATAGGTATGAATATTAGGAGTAATATTTATACCAGATTGACCCGCTATGAGAATACTATATAGAAAGTTATGCAAAGTGTCATAAGTTATTCTCATGGTGATAATAGTGTATACCACTCTTCGACCTGAAACCACTATGGATCCTAGATGTAGATTCGAGGGCTTTATTGCTGATCCAACGTTGTCCGTAACTGGATAACCATAAAGACAGTTGGTGGGTACTCCACGAATCATGCTGAGGGACATGAGTGTCCTAGATGGAATTTTCCAATCCTGCGTAACAGGATCAATGTCTATGGGCCAAATATTGAACTAGACAAAGGTGACACGGTCTATACCTTGTGTTCAATATAGACATAAGGGCAAAGGGGTAATTATACACATAATTATTATCACAGGAGGTTTTGTCAGATCACATGACATTTTTGTGACTTGGGTAGCAGTGATGTGTTTCTAGATACCGCTCACTGTTTATTATGTTAAATGCGTGATTTAATATAATTGCCAACGCCGCGAAAACCTATAGGGTCATACACAAAGGACGGATTGATGAGAGATAGAGTAACTAAGGAACACCGTAAGGTACGATGCACTTAAGTGGGAGATGAAATATGGTAAGGTACCAAATACTTAAGTGATTTTGGGCATATTATAAGATATGGGCCAAAATACACTTAAGTGGGCTTTTTGGCTTGAAGCCCACACAAGTGGTTTTATAAATAGAACCCCTTGGGTAGAAGCATTGTCACTCCAATCCACTCAGACAGAAATTCAAGTAGAGACTTGAAATTTTGTTTCCCTCTTTCTCTCACTCAAAGCCTTCATTCATAATAGCTAGCACTGTGATTGAAGGAATCCGTTCGTGTGGACTGAGTAGAGACGTTGTCATCGTTCAACGTTCGTGATCGCCCCATGGATCTGTATCAAAGGTTTTGATCATTATCAGAGATCTGCACCAAAGGTTTGAATCGCCATAAGAGGTAACGATTTTATCACTGATCATGCCCATTCGTAAGGATCACTAAATGGAGAAATTTTTAAATTCCGCTGTGCCTTGGATGGAAATTCTCCTTCATGGAGATCATGCCCTTCCTACAAAAGAGTTAGGCAAATGCAAAGACATATTTTTGGTATTTTGGTTAGGAAAATGATAATATACAAGTATGATACAATCACAAAGTGCTTGGTGATCTCTCCCAAAACAAACCCAATGAAAGAAGGGTAAGGAGGATGCCAAGGTGTGATCCCAATGCTAATGCTTATGATGAAGTTGCATGAGGGATCTTAGGGTCAAAATTAGGGTCTTACACTCAGCTAAATAAACTTGAGTTAGTTAGAGGTCTACCTAAGATGAAGTTTTCTTCAGATGCTCTTTGTTAAACATGTCATAAAGGTAAATTTTCTAAAACAACTTTCAAAACTAAAAATGTTGTTTCTACCTCTAAGCCTCCAGAGCTTCTACACATTGACCTTTTTGGACCGGTTAAGACAACGTCAGTCAATGGTAAGAAGTATGGACTTGTCATCGTTGATGAATATAGTCGTTGGACATGGGTAAAGTTCTTAAGACATAAAAATGAGTCACATTTTGTGTTCACTAGCTTCTGTTTAAAAGTGTAAAATGAATTTGACTCTAAGATTGTCAGAGTCAGAAGTGATCATAGTGGCGAATTTGAAAACAATTTTTTTGAATAAATTTTTGACTCTAATGGAATATCCCATGATTTATCCCGTCCTAGAACTCCACAACAAAATGGAGTTGTAGAAAGGAAGAATAAGACTCTCCAAGAAATGGCCAGAACCATGATCAATGAAACAAATATGGCTAAACACTTTTGGATTGAAGTTATGAATACAATGTGTTACATTCAGAATAGATCTCTATCATACCTATTATGGAGAAGACTCCTTATGAACTGTGCAAGGGAAGAAAACCCAACATTTCTTATTTCTATCCTTTTGGATGTTCTTGTTTTATTATGAATACTAAAGATAATTTGAACAAGTAGTTTGACTCTAAGGGACAAAAGTGTATTATGTTGGGATACTCAGAATGTTCCAAAGGATATAGAGTATACAATACAGAAACACAAGTTGTGGAAGAATCAATACATGTGATATTTAATGAGAAGCTTGACTTTGAAATGTCAAAGGTAGTAGAGAACTTTGTAAATATTGAGATAACAGTTGCAAGTTTTGACGATAAGGCCAAAGGATCTGATGAAGCAGAAAAAGAAACGCCAAAAGCACCTAAAGTAACAATCAATCAGAAAAGACCAAGAAATAGGCAAAAAAGTTTGAAGAACTGATTATGGGAAACAAGAATGAACATGTCAGAAAAAGATCAACATTCAAAGTCTCTGAAGAAACACTTATGGGACTGGTATCTCTGATAGAGCCAACATTATGTGGAGAAGTTATTCAAGACAAAGAATGGATTTTGGTAATGAAAGAAGAACTTGGTCAATTTTCCAAGAATGATGTCTGGGATCTTGTACCAATACCCAAGGGAACCCATGTGATTGGAACCAAATGGGTTTACAAAAACAAACTAAATGAAAAGGGTGAAGTGGTCAGAAACAAAGCATGGTTGATGGCACAAGTTTATAGTTAACAAGAAGGTATTGACTATAATGAAACCTTCGCCCCAGTTGCAAGGTTAGAATCTATTCGTCTCCTTGTATCTTTTGCTATAAATTACTCCATTAAATTATATCAGATGGATGTCAAAAGTGTGTTTATGAATGGTTATATTTCTGAAGAAGTGTATGTACATCAACCTCTTGGATTTGAAAATCGAAAACTTCTGTAGCGGTAAATTCATGACCATCAAACTATGGATAAGCTAGACGTCAATAAAACCAGAGTCACCCCCGCGCTTTTATTGTTTCCAAGGGAAAAGGGAAAAGTACGAACAAAACCTAAAAGATAAGAAATTTTAAAATCAAACCAATAGTCCACACAAGATGTTTTTCAGGTTTTTGTTCTTATTATGTACATTCAGGTCAAAAGACCACACAAGCAAACAAATATATACAAATACAATATATCACCTAATATGGTCCAAGTGGACAAAGGGAAAATGACATTAAAGTAAACAACTTGAATGGTATGAATAATGGCAAATGAATAAAAGCTTGAAATTAAAATGCATAAAAATAAATGGCTTGAAATTAAATGTTAATTGTTAGTTGGTTAGAAGTTAGTATTGCTTTTACGGAGGAGATCCGAACCTTACCGGAGATATACAAACTCCGCTGGGGAAGGCCGAAACTCTGTTGGGGATGGAGAAAGAAACTCCACTGGGGACGTAAAAACTCTGCTGAGGATGTACAAACAATCTGACGACCTTACTGGGGAAAACAATACGCCACAGAGTATCTGAATCAACCATCTCGGCTGGGGATAAAGAAGTTCCACTGGGGATCAACCACTCTACCGGGGAACTGAATCTATCAGCTGAGAAAAATAGCATTCCACTGAGGAAATGAATCAACACTGATGTCTAGGGATACCCGAAGAGTTACTGCTTGGGGAACCACAGATGCTTCGCACTTAAGGACTTGCTATCCATCGAAATTTTGTTGATATTACTGTTACTTGCTTTGGAAAAGTTCTTGCTTTTATATTTTAAAGAAAACTTGATTTTGATTTAAAAATTTAATTTCAAAATGATCATAATAAAATTTATAACTATTGGCTGAAGTAAATAAGAGTAGAAACAAATTGGATAAAAGCTCAACTTTATTTAATATGATGGTAGTCTGTAAATGACAAGACTCCATAGATTTTACAAAGTTGAAAATTGTAATTTACATGGAAAAGGGGTACATTGAATACAAATGATCCTTAATCCTTCTACCAACTCTTGATATCCACTGTACTCTTGACCGCTGCTGGGATGAGGAACTGATGTCAACCCTTGTGCTCAAACAAGTCTTCAAAATTACTGAAGATCAGCAGAATGCAGTTACTTGCCATAATCCCTAATTTTTGCATAAGTTTCCCCAAGGTGGGGTACTCAACTTATCGGGAAATTCTTTCTGTTTTTATGTCTCTAATTTTTGCATGGATCGCCCTTTCGGGTTTTCAATCCACCGAGACGCTCATTTTTGCCTAAGCTGCCTTTTCAGGTTTTCAACATAGCGAGCTGTTCTTTTCTTTTTTTTAGGTGAAGTATTTCTTGACTACATCTGCGTTCACGGGACGAGTGAACTCTTCACCATCCATAGTTGTAAGAATCAATGCATCGCCTGAAAAGACTCTCTTAACAACATATGGGCCTTCATAATTGGGAGTCCATTTTCCTCTAGAATCCGGCTTGAACGATAAAATATTCTTGAGCAAACACCCGAGGTTTGACCTTCTTATCAAAAGCTTTCTTCATCCTCTGCTGATATAACTGACCATGACACATGGGAGTTAATCTCTTCTCTTCGATTAAATTCAACTGATCAAATCTGGTCTAACACCATTCAGCTTCAGTCTACTTGGCTTCCATGAACACACGCAATGAAGGAATCTCAACCTCTACGGGGAGTACTGCTTCCATACCATAAACAAGAGAGAAAGGGGTTTCCCCTGTTGAAGTGCGGACGGATGTACGATACCCATGTAAAGCAAATAGGAGCATATCATGCCAATATTTATATGTGACAACCATCTTATGGATAATCTTCTTGATGTTCTTATTCACAACTTCAACAACCCCATTCATCTTGGGTCTATAGGGAGAAGAATTATGATGTGCAATCTTGAAGTCTTTGCAAAGAGCTTCCACCATATTGTTATTCAAGTTCGATCCATTATCAGTAATGATCTTACTTGGCACACCATAACGACATATAATCTAATTCTTGATAAACCTTACAACAACTTGCTTGGTTACATTTGCATACGATGTCTCTTCAACCCATTTTGTGAAGTAGTCAATTGCCTCTAAAATGAAACGATGTGCATTTGAAGCTTTGGGTTTGATCATCCCAATCATATCAATTCCCCAAATGGAGAAAGGCCATGGGGAAGAGATAACATTCAAAAGTGTCGGAGGAACATGAATCTTATCAGCATAGATTTGACACTTGTGGCACTTCTTCATAAATTTACAACAGACATATTCCATTGTCAGCCCATAGTAACCTGCTCGCAACATCTTCTTCACCATTGCATGTCCATTGGAATGAGTACCAAAGGAAACTTCATGCACTTCGGTCATAAACAATTTTGCTTTGTGTCTATCCATGCATCTGAGAAACACCATGTCGAAGTTTCTCTTGTACAGTACATCACCATTCAAGTAGAAATTATCGGCTAATCTTCTCAAAGTCTTCTTATCTTTCAAAGATGCCCCAGACGGGTAAATCTGACTTTAGAGGAAGCATTTGATGTCATAATACCACGGCTTCTCGTCACTGATTTCTTCAACAGCAAACACATGAGCTGGCCTATCAAGATGCATCACAGATAAATTAGGAACTTCATTCCAATACTTTACTACAATCATTGATGCCAACATTGCAAGAGCATCTGCCATCCGGTTTTCATCTCGAGGGATATGATGAAATTCAAACTTTGTAAAGAAAGTTGAAATCCTCCTCGCATAATCTCTATACGGTATTAAACCGGGTTGATTTGTTTCCCATTCTCCTTTGATCTGATTCACAACCAAAGTCGAATCACCGAAGATATCTAAATACTTGATTCTGAGATTTATGGCTTCTTCAAGCCCCATAATGCAAGCTTCATATTCTGCCATGTTGTTTGTAAACTTGAAAGTCAATCTAGCTGTAAATGGTAGATGCGTGCCATGAGGAGTAATAATCACTGCCCCAATGCCATTACCATATTGATTAACAACTCCATCAAATACCATGCCCCAACGGGAACCAGGTTTTGGCCCTTCTTCAAGCAATGGTTCATCACAATCTTTCATTTTCAAGTACAAAATCTCTTCATCAGGGAAATCATACTGCACTGACTATTAATCTTCAATTGGTTGGTGAGCCAAATGGTCAGCCAAGATACTACCTTTGATCGCTTTCTAAGATCGGTATTCGATATCATACTCTGATAACAATATCTGCCAACAGGCAATCCTCCCAGTTAAAGCAGACTTTTCAAATATATACTTAATGGATCCATTTTGGATATCAACCAAGTGGTATGATTCAGCATATACTGACGTTGACGCTTAGCAGCTGTAAGACCTTAATTTTGGCCCTAAGATCCCTCATGGCATCATGTTATTGCACAAGTGCATTGCCTCAAGGATCACAACATGTTTGGCTCCTTAACCCTAGGGTTGGGACTTGTTTGAGTGTTTTGAGACCATCAAGCATGCTTGTATTGTATATTATTGTTTTTCTTATTTGATTACTAACCAAAAGCACAAAAATATGTCACTAACTCTTTATGTTTTGAAGCTCAAGTGATCATATGCTCCACAATGCTCCTAGGAGGCTCCTAAGCCCAATGAAATGGCTAGATGAAGATGAGAAAAAGCATGAAAATGGTCCACAAAGTTCCTAATCTTCATATATGTCTCCCAAGTATCTCAATTTTCCAATTTTATCAAGATAACCCAAGAGGCTTGAGGATTGTTTCCCAAGGAAACCCTAATTCCATTGTGCTTTGACTGTGCTTTGCCCGTGAAGCAATCTTAACCTCTAATCAAATTTAGTCAAGGTAAGTTATTTCATTCATAATTTTATGTATATGTGAGCCTATTTGAGGCCCCTCAATCATTTATTCATCAAGATTGGAAGTTTGGTCTTGAAAAGTTGTCCAGTCAAGTCATCTGACTAAGCTGAGCACCATTGAGATATAAATTTTGATGTTTTTGTAAAATGAAGATGACCCCAAGAGAAAACCTGTTCCTAAGAACCATATGAACAACTTTCATGTTCTTCAAAAATCCATTTGAAACTTGGAAGGTCATCATTCATTTCAAAACATTATAGGTCATTTTGACTGAAACCCTAATTTTTGTCAACTTACCAAGGGCATAATTTCCTTAATTTTTGTTATTTGAGGTGAGACCAAATGAATTGGAAATATTGAGATGTCTACTTCAAATTTTATGTTGGACAAAATTTCACAATCCTAAAATAAATACATGTGATCATACAAAACATTATAGGTCATTTTGGACCTAATTCATTGAATTTAAAAAAGTACCCAATTTCAAATGCCCATAACTTTTTCATAGAAAATCCAAATGATGAAAACTTTGAGTCTAAATTGATCATGTTGAAAATATCTACAACTTTGATGTTGAAGACTTTTTCATTTGAAGGTTGCATCATGAAAACAGAGGGGTTTGATTAAGCTTACTTTTGGGGAAAATTTTCAAAATGACTTAAACATGTTTTGTACTTGGATTTTCCAGGCCAATTTTCATTAATTTGAACATGCCAAATGAATTTTTTCCAAACTTGAACAGGCCAATTTCCAACCATTACTTATATTACTTATTTGGACTTACCAATTGTGAGTTTCGAAATTATCTTCATTTATGTGCATTTTGGTATTTTATGATGAAACTTGAGTATGCAAGCTTGTTCAGTCCAATGCACACGTCCAATTGCTCTCTACATGACCTCAGCAAGCTTTTGCATTCATCATTGGGCCTCCCACACGCCTGTACAGGCCCATGCATCCAATTTTCAATTTTCCATGCACATGAAAGAAGCGTGTGATCTGATATCTTCAGCTATAAATAACCACTTCAGAAGCTCCATTCATCAACCTTTTGGAGATCTGAATTATTGTAGAATTGAAACCACAACCATACCAAAGGAATTGTTCAAATTTTGTTCTTACTTTCGAGCTTGAAATTCAACATCATTAGCTGATCTACAAAGCCTAATTCCTTAGCCTTTCACTTCCCCTACCTCCACAGATCAAAGAGGAGCAAGAAACTTGGAGGATTAGTGGCCAGAAGTGCTTCAACTCAGAGGTATACATTCAAACTTTTTGGATCTAGAACTCTCAATTCAATGTCACATTCTTGTGTTTGTGTGGTTTTCTAAAGTCCTCACACTTGAGGCAAGCCATTGGTGCTTTCCATTCATCATTTCATGAGCTTACAGTTTAAACACCATGATCTTCTTCTTCATGTTTCTCTCAATATAGGAAGAGTGAGGAAGATCCAATGGTACATTGATGATCTCCATCACACGAGCTTCATTTCCATGTCCTTGTTTTCCATTTTCATTAAAAAAAAATTCTCTGCAACTGGTGGCCGGAATTGGTTGTCTGGCTGGAGAAGATGGTGGTTTCCACCACCACCACCACATGTGCACACTTGAACCATTGGATCACCTTGCCACACTTTAATCTTGTTCGTTCTTTGTGTTTACTTTATTTAATTCATGTTGTGGCGCGCTTGACTCAGGCATACCGTGTTCCCTATGATCTGGATCTTCCATTAATACCACGTCAATTAATGAGTTACATCCTGTGGCGCTGGTTTTTTCCATTTATTCTATTTTCATTTTATTTTCAGTTAATTCCTTTTATTTTCAATAATTCATAAAAAATTCATTTGAAGTCATAAAAATATGAGACCAACTCCAAAAATTTCCTTGAAAAATCTAGTTTCATATTTTGATTTTTAATTATTTTTGTGACTTCATTTGATATTTTTCATGGATTATTTGATTTTTAATAGTTTTAATTCATTTTAAAATAGTTTCTAACTTTTAAAAAATCCAAAAATATTTTCATAGTATCTATGGAGCATGATAAATCAATGAAAAATAGTCTCAACAATTTCTTGATTGTTTTGAGATTATTTGAGATTTTAATTCATATCATGCTATTTTTAATTGTTTTTAATTGCTTTCTGATTTCAAAAATTTGTGAAAAAATTAGTCAAAGCTTGTTTGACTATGTTGAACCTATGAGAATTTAATTGGACTTGTTAAAGTTATTTTGAATTAAATTTGAGATTTGACCTTATTTGTTTATTTTTTATTTGCATTTTATTTTAATTCAAAAAATACCAAAAAAATATGGTTGACCTCTTGACTTGCTATCTTCATTTCCCTTCTGTTTGGTGTTGGTTGATGTTGATTTGATTCATATTTGATCAATTGGATTTGGTTGTGGTCTTCTTTTTTCCTCCCTTTCATCTCCATCCCTTTCTTTCCATCAATGGCCAATGAGTTAAAGTCTTATGGTTGGTCTTGACAAATGAGAAGCTTAGCCTTCTTTGATCCAAACCAAACTCAACTTGATCCATGATTATAAGACCCCGATTTTGGCCCTAAGATCCCTCATAGCATCATAACATTGCATTTGCAAGGCCTCAAGGATCATAAGCATCTTGGGTCCCTTTGCTTTTGGGTGGTACCTCTTGTGAGTGGTTTGAGATCACCAAGCATGCTTGAATTGTATATTATTGCTTTTTGTTTACTAACCAAAAGCACAAAAATATGTCACTAACATCTTTTGTTTGTAGCTTGAGCAGTCACAAGATCTAAAAGCTTCTAGGTGATCCTTTGTGCAATGATATGACCA
Source organism: Lathyrus oleraceus (assembly GCF_024323335.1). Classification (NCBI taxonomy): domain Eukaryota; kingdom Viridiplantae; phylum Streptophyta; class Magnoliopsida; order Fabales; family Fabaceae; genus Lathyrus; species Lathyrus oleraceus. The sequence continues at coordinate 71,218,175 of NC_066585.1, forward strand.
AGAGGAGATGAAGGCAAGCATGGCAATGGTTCCCAAAGCTCTCATCCATCAAATATGCCTCCCTAGTATCTCAATTCATCATTTTGATCAAAGCAAGTCAAGGGGTTTGAGGTTTGTTCCCAAGGAAACCCTAATTCATCTGTGTACCAAGTGTGCCTTGCTCATGAAGCAACCTCATCCCATGGTCAAATACAATCAAGGGAAGTTCTTTAATTCATCATTTCATGCATATTTGAACTTATTTCAGTGTCCTCAATCATCAATTCATCAAGATATGAGTTGTGGACTTGAGAAGTTAACCAGTCAATTCATCTGACTATTTTGAAATACACTGATACCTAACTTTTTATGTGTTGGTCAAATGGAGATGACCCCAAGAGAAAACATGTTCTTAAGGACAATATGAACAACTTGCATGTTCATCAAAATTTGATTTGAAGCTTGGAAGGTCATCATCCATTCCAAGACATTATAGGTCATTTTGACTGAAACACTAATTTTGGGTCAACTTCTCAAGAACATAACTCATTCATTTTTTATGATTTTCGGGTGGAACCAAATGAATTGGAAATATTATTGTGTCTACTTCAAAAGTTATGTTGAACAAAATTTCAAAATATCAAAATAAATACATGTGATAATGCAAAACATTATAGGTCACTTTGGGCCAAATGCATTGAAATGGAAAAAGTCCAACTTCAAGTGCCCACAACTTCTTCATCAAAAATCCAAATGATGCAAAATATAAGTCCAAATTAAATTCCTTGAAACGATCTACAACTTTCATGTTGAAGGTTTTATCATTTGGAGCTTGCATCATTGAAACAGAAGGGTTTGAACATTGGCCGAATTTGGAAAGTTCACTTTTGCATGTTTTGCACCTTACACTTTAAACTCAAAATTCACTAATTTCCAAGACCCAATTGAAATTTTGGTTAACATATCATTTGTTCCTTATGCAATAAGCTTTCTAACCATTACTCATGAGGTAGCATTTAGGGTTTGGAAGTACCATTTTCGAAAGCATGAAGGTTTAGTGTATTTTGTGAAATTCAATTCCAATTGCCATGCATGAGCTGTGTACACTTCTTGTACACGTCCATTTGCAATCTACATGAGTTCAGCATGTCATTCCAAGCTTCATTCGGCCTTCCACATGATCACACAAGCCCATGCAAGGAAAATCCATTTGCCATGCACACGAGTAAACTCACTTGTTCAGCCAATTCCAGCTATAAATACATGTGCTATGCTTCATAATGAACTAACCTAAGGGCGCCTGAAATGCTGCAAGAGTGAATTCCCAACCATACCAAAGGAACTAAATCCATTTTCTTCAAAATATTCAGATCTGAAATTCGATTAAATTTGGTTGAATCTTCAGATCTAAAGTTCCTAAACCTTCATCATCTGATTCATTGAAGTCTATTTTGCAAAAGGAACCAAGGAAATGGACTCAAAGCTCCACAGTTCAAAGGTGTGGATCAACTGGTTTTTTCTTTGAATCTCTTTATTCTGTGATCTATTGGCCTTGATATTGTGTTGTCTGAAGTCCTCTCTATAGAGGCATCATTGTTGTATGCTCAATTTTTGAAATCGAGAAAGTTCATGATGAACACCATCAAGCTTCCATCTCTGATTTCTCTCTCAATAGGAATTTAGAGTGGAAGTGAGTGGTATAGGAGTGATGTACATCACTTCCTCTTTCGAATGGTGCCTAGATCGTCCATTTTAATGAGCATTTGAACCTCTGTGTTTTTTTGCCCTCGCCGGAGCTCACCGGAGAAGACGGTGGTGCTGGCCACCGTCCCTGTTGTCAGATCACGTGTGGACCGTTAATTCATTATGTTACTCATTGACTTGGGACCATCGTGCGCGCGCATCTCTCCACCTCTGGATGTGCCAGCTCAATTAATGAGCTTATATCTGACGCCTCTCTTTTTTTCTGATTTTTCTAATTTCCATTTTATTTCTTTTATTTCATTTAACTTCAAAAATGCATAACTCTTTCATTTTTAATCCAAAAAATATGGGACCAATTGCATTATTTATCTTTTTAATTCTAGTTTCTAAAAATGATTTTTAATATTTTTTATTTTATCATTTGATATTTTTTGTGAATTTTCTCTTTTCTGGTTATTTTTAATTCATTTTAAATAGTTTTTGATATTCAAAAAATACAAAAATATTTTCTCCACCTATTTGAATGATGATGGATCTATGAAAAATATTCTCATCAATTTTTTAATTGATTTGAGATATATTTGAGATTTTAGTTCAATTAGGTTATTTTTATTCATTTTTAATTGATTAAAAATAGTTTCTGACTTTTAAAAATGCTGAAATTTTTTGTCAAACTTTGTTTGACCTTGCTGAACTTGGGATAAATCACTTGGACTTTTCAAAGTTGATTTGAAGTGATTTTGAAGTTTGACCTTTCTTTAATATTTTAATTCAAGTTTATTTTCAAATATTAAAAATGCCAAAAATATTTTGTTCATTTCTTGACTTCCAATCTTTATCCCACTTCTGTTTTTGATTGTTTGACCATGATCCTCAATGTCATTGGTCAACACTTATTGATTGGTACATTCCATTTCATTTAATGCACTTTATTCTTTTCATTTTCATTATCCATCTTCTTCTTCTTCTTCTCCTTCTTTTCCTTTTGATCAATGAGTTAAGGGTTGATAAGTTAGCATTAATTAGGGAGGCTTAATCTTCCTTGATTCAAATCTAATTCATCTTGATCAATTGATCAAGTGAATGGCTTTGCATTAAGGATAGATTGCTTCCTAAATCATGTAAAGGACTTAAACCAATACAAGATCATTTCTCTTCTTCTTTTTGGCATGGCAAGTTGTTTGAACTTGGTTCTCTAATCAAGATTTCTAACTTGTGTTGTTGCCTACATTATTATTGATCGGCCTTAGATGGTTGTGACTTCTACATAAGTCCAATTAAGATTGCTTAACATAGCGCTAAATTTGCCCTATGGCACACTAACTACTAACATTAACCATTAACCATTAACATTTACTTTTTGCACTTTACTTTTATGCAATTTACTATTCTTGTACATATTATTCATTTGCTTTTCCCTTTGCTCATTGGAGCACATGTTTATGTTAATGCAATTTGCCTTTTGCTCACTTGAGCACATAATTGTGTATATACTTTTGTGCTTGTGTTTTGTTTGTTTGTTGTGGACCAAATGCAAAGAAATGGACAAATGAACTTAGACTTTAGGACTTTCCCTATGCAAATTTGGAGTCAAAGAGCAAGTATGCATTGGGCCTTTAGAATGCTATAAAAGTCAAAGAGTAACTAGGCATTGAGCCTTTAGAATGCTATAAATGTTGAAGAGAACTTTGAAAGGACCAATCTCTAAAACTCTTTCTTGTTCATTCTTGATTGTTTGATGGAACCTTTTAATGTGTGTGTTCTTGTGCTAGGGATTCCAATGTTGAGCCAAATTGAGGAACCATTGCCATGAGTTCCTAAGAGAGAGAGATCTAAAAGCCATGAGAAGATTTCTAGGAGCCTATTATGATTGTGTGCTTGCTTGCTTGAATGTTTGTTTATCTTGCTTATTCCAAAGGATGGGAGCTACTTGGATCATCAATATGATCTCAAGAGAGGAACTCCATTTGTGGCCTTGTTCTGTTTTCCCTTATCTCTTGTATGATTAGGACCTTAGCCATTCTTCTTCTTCCCTCCACTCTAACCCAAGCCAAAACTTTTGTGCAAACATTAACACTTCTTTCCAAACATTAGAAACCTAAGCCTTATGCTTTTGATTTTCAAACTTTCTTTTCATAATACTTATTTTGAATTGAACTTCTAAATCAACTTTGACCATTTTTGTACATACTTTTTATTGGTAAGTATAACCCATTCAAATGTCTTTTTGTGGTTTCAATGGCCACTTTCTTAAATCAAACTTTTTTTTTCATAACCTTTAGCTATTAGGTTTGAGTTATCCTTGAGGTAGATGTAATACTCACCTATATCCTTAGTGATGGACAATGAGTCTTCCATGCTTATTATAGGGTTAACCCATCACTAGCATGTTGAAGCTATCCTCACATAGTGGATTTGTGGTTTTAGGTTGAGTTTTCTCCCTTGGATAACAAAAGACCTTAAGGCTTTTGGACCAATTAATCCACTCACTCATTTTGAGATTTTTACCCCGAACTACGAGGTTTTGATCCTAATCTTTTTAAGATGGTACGTAGGCAATGGTTTATCCATCCAAACACAAAATGTAAATAAACTTGCATATTCTTTTCTCATCTCTTCAATCATGTTTGCACAAACAAATTTTCATAAAATACCAACCTTAAAACAAATGTGAAAAGGGCTCCCTAGGAGTACCTAGGATGTTTTGGGTGCTTAAAACCTTCCCATTGCATAACCAACCCCCTTACCCAGATCTCTTACATTTTTACTAGTTTTTGATTCGATAAAACTTTTAGGTTTTTGTTCGCTTTCTAACCATTCCTTTGGATAAATATAAGTGCGGTGGAGAATCGACTTGTATGGTTTACCTTGGATTTAGTCAATATCTCTAATGGTAACGAATACCCTGCTACAGAAAAGTGGCGACTCTGCTGGGGAGATTTGCCTAGTGGGTTTTGCCTACTTTTCATATTTGTTGTATTGTATTGTCTATTGTTTTGTGACATATTTTTGTGCAACTTGGGATTACTGTATTGTATGTAATGATTGAATTGCTTGAAATATTAATTCCCTGTATGCTTGGTGATCTTTGTGTGATGAGTTCTATACCCGAACTCGAGTGCATTTAGGATAGGAGAATGGCATAGTCTTGTTGACTTGTGTGGAGTTATTCCTTAGCAACTTGACTTACAAGTCCATTCACTTGGTGGAGGTCATGTTGGGATCAATAATGTCACACAAGTAGTTGTGGTTAGACATTACTCTTTCCAATATAGACCTTAGAAGCCAAGGACCTTAGTTTACCAAGCCCATCTTGACCTATTCTTAGGATGTAGTGCGAAAGTCGTTCTAGTGTAAGATTTGATACGATTGTTACGCGATACTACACTCATAAGAGTCTCTCTTGAGAATATTTTTGGAATACGAGTAGTCGTTTCTCCGATAATATCCGAAAGATGGGATGATGACTATGGGAACCTCTTGTAGAACATGTTTGGCAGGTTAAACCCTAGTACACTCCCTTTGGGTGGTTCTAAACCGAGACTCCATGCTCGTGATTTGCAACAAACCTTTGATTCGTGGTTGATCCGTTCATGTATCCTTAATATCAATGGAACTTGGGTGTTGATAAGGTGTAAATCATAATCCACCAAAATGGATGATTGATATTAAGGATAATATGATCCATCCCATGACCTTTGTTTGGTGTGCTTTGCTTGATCCTTGAGTGTGATTGTTGCATTCATGCATTCATGCACCCATTTGCATCCATATCATCAATAATAAGAAAATTTTCAAGGAACTTAAGAGGTTTATTTGCAAATTTTAAGACATGGAAAGACAAAGAAGGAATACAAAGAAGTACAGTTTCAGACAACCAGACTTGAAAGAGCTAAGGATATTGACATCCTATGTATTAGATCCTTTGGGTTTCAAGGCTCGTTTTGGGAAGCTTCTTTCTATTATGACTAGGCAAGTGGATGAAGGATTGATGAGTGTATTGGTACAGTTTTATGATCCTTTGTACCGTTGCTTCACGTTTCCGGATTTTCAGCTGTTACCCACGCTTGAGGAGTATGCCTACCTTGTGGGTATACCTATTCTAGACCAGTTGCCGTTCTGTGGCTTGGAGAGTATTCCTACTTCTCGAGAGATAGCTGATATGTTGCACATAGATGAATCTCTGGTTGGTGCTCATATGACTATCAAAGGTGGAATTCAAGGTCTCCCTTTTGAGTTCCTCATTGCTCAAGCTACTATGTATGGGAAGGCCATGAGTGAGGACGCCTTCGAGGCCATATTTGTACTTCTCATCTATGGGTTAGTGTTATTCCCCAACATCGACAAGTTTGTGGATGTGAACGCTATTAGGATCTTCTCTACTCTTAATCCCATTCCGACTCTGCTAGGTGACACTTACTTTTCTTTGCATATGAGGAATGCAAAGGGTGGTGGTGCCATTGTGTGCTGTTTACCTCTGTTGTATAAGTGGTTTATTTCTCACTTACCGCAGACGGTCGCTTTCAAGGAAAACAAGGGATGTCTACGGTGGTCCACGAGACTTATGTCTCTCACTAATGATGATATCTCTTGGTACAATCGTGCGTATGATGGTGTGCAGATTATTGACTGTTGTGGTGAATTCTCCAATGTGCCTCTTTTTGGTACATGTGGTGGGATTAACTACAACCCTGTTTTGGCCCGTCGTCAGCTTGGGTTCCCCCTAAAGGATAAACCCAATAACATTCTGTTGGAGGGTGTGTTCTTTCAGGAGGGTAAAGATCCCCAAGGATTGAAGAGCAGAATGGTTCGCGCTTGGCGCAAGATTCATAGGAAAGGAAGGAAGGAGTTAGGTCCAAAGAACTGTGTCTCTTTGGAGCCTTACAATGCTTTGGTTAAGAGGAGAGCTTCTGAGTACCTCTTGTTATGGCTGGGCCTTCAACCCTCCCTGACCAAGGAGTAGAGGAGTTGAGAGATGAAGACCGTTCACGTGCTTGGATCCGTGAACGAGAGGAGTTGCTTCAGCAGATCAAGGAGAAGGATGCTTTGATAGAGTTCGTTGAGCATCGGGTTATTGATGATCCTAATGATGTGTGGACTTCTCTACTTCCTCAGTCTTCTAGGTTCTGGAAGAGGAAGTACGATCAACTCGCCAAAGAGAAGGCAAATATGGAGGCAGCCTATGAGGAGGAGGTGAAGAGGCTTCGTGCATCTTATCTTCCTGTGTCCCGAGCTTTAGATGATTGTTTCTAGGGATCCATAGGATGATCATCTTCCTTTTCTCTTATATTGTATCTTGGTTATCAATATTGTACTTCTTTGATGTAAAAATATTTTCCAGATATCATTGATTAGATGATTTCATATGTGATACAAATATAATATTTCCCGAAATTTGCAAATAGAACTCTAAAAGTTCCTCTAAAATAAAAAACAAATCATGTGCACAAGCATTGCATGCATCATGTGCATAAGCAGATTTTGTTTCCGGCCTCTTGTTCTGTGGTCTAACTCTGTGCTCTTCATTTATTTTGAAGACAAGTTGACTCACCGGTACTACACTAGAGCCAACATTTCGAGACTGATGGATCATCTGGAGCAAGAGAACCGCGAGCTGAAAGAGGAAGTGGCCAGATTGACTGCCCTGATGGAGTCATTCATGGCTGCCCAAAGCCAGTCTTCTCCAACGCCTTCAACTCCTCCCCAGAGGACAGTTATCTCCGAGATTGTCTCCTCTACTGTGCCTGCAGCCAGTGCACACTTTGCTCCAACAGCCATGCCAACCGGGTTCCTGTGGGGGATGCCTCCCAATTTCATGCCCGAGGGTCCTGCTCCCACCTTTGCTTCTATGCCGACATCTAGCCCGGTCCTTGCTGTTCCTCCTTCTGTCGTGCATACTATGCCCAGAGTAGACGACACCATCTATCATTCTGAGCCGTCTGAGGGCCCAGATGTCTATGAGAAGATGGACGCTATGAATGATCAATTTCTTGAGCTTCGCAAGGAATTGAAGACTCTTAGAGGAAAGGAACTTTTCCGCAAGTCTGTTGCCGAACTCTGCTTGGTTCCCAATGTGAAGATCCCTGTGAAATTCAAGGTCCCTGACTTTGAAAAGTACAAGGGAAATACTTGTCCTCTCAGCCACCTGGTCATGTACGCCAGGAAGATGTCGACTCAAACCGATAATGACCAACTACTCATCCACTACTTTCAGGATACTTTGTCCGGTGCTGCCCTGATATGGTATATGGGTTTGGACACTGCAAACATCTGATCCTTCAATGATCTTGGCAAAGCCTTCGTCAAGCAATACAAGTACAACATGGATATGGCTCCCGATAGGGATCAATTGAGGGCCATGTCCCAGAAGGACAAAGAAACATTCAAAGAATATGCCCAGAGGTGGCGAGAGGTGGCAGCACAGATCGTGCCCCCGCTAGAAGAGAAAGAGATGACTAAGATCTTTTTGAAGACCTTAAGTTCTTTTTATTATGAGCGGATGATTGCTAGCGCTCCTTCTGACTTCACCGAGATGGTGAATATGGGGATGCGTCTAGAAGAAGGGGTCAGAGAAGGGCGTCTGACCAGAGAAGAAGGCTCTTCTGCCAAATGGTATGGGGCCTTTGCAAAGAAGAAAGATTGAGAGGCACATGCTGTGACCTCCCATGTGAAACCAAGAAGACCCTATGTGAGGAGGAAGACCGCGTGTCCCGCCGGTAACCAGCACCAGGTGGCTCATATAGAACCTGTCTTCAGAGATAATCAACAGTACTAACAACATAACAACAATCAGCAACCACATCAGCATTATCAGCAACAACGACACCGTCCACAACAGCAAGCCTACCAGCCTCGAAACAGTAATCCAACCAGCACGAGTTACGAGAGGAAAAGGGTCACCTTCAATCGTATTCCGATAACGTATGCAGAGTTATATCCCTCTTTGATAGAGAGGAAGTTGATTACTCAGAGAGACCCACCGGCTATACCTGCTAACCCCCAGTGGTGGTATAAGCCCGAATTGTATTGTGTTTATCATTCTGGTGCTCCCGGCCACGACGTGGAGAATTGCTACCCTTTGAAGACCAAGGTTCAAGACCTTGTGAGGTGTGGTATTCTGTGTTTCGAGGACATAGGTCCTAATGTGAAGAAGAACCCATTGCCCGAGCATGGGAAATCTGTTAACATGGTCCAGGGTTGCCCTGGCAAGTACAAAGTCAAATATGTCAGTCATATTCGACAGTCTCTGGTCGAGATGCATCGTTTGTTATGTGACTACAGTCATTATGAGCATGACCATGATAGGTGTCGAGTCTGCTCTGTTAATCGATTGGGTTGTCGCCAGGTGCGCAAGGATGTTCAGGAAATGCTGGATGAAGGAGTTATTGAGATCCTTCAAAATAGGAATGTTGATGAAGATGAACCTGAGGTCAACGTGATTTCCCAAGTATTCCGGATACCCGAGCCTGTTATCATCAGGTATGATGGTAGCAAGCAGAAGGCTTCTCCTGCTCTGAAAAGGCAGTTCCCTATCGCTACAATGCTGTAGCAGTGGAGAATAGGAAAGAAGTGTCCTTGCCTTCTTCGTCTGTTGTTAATATTGCCGATGTTAGTGGTCTTACACGTAGTGGTCGTGTATTTTCAGTACCACCAAGGAACCAAGCTAATGCTGATTTTGTTGAACGCCCGATTGGGAATGCTGTGAGCTCTCTGAATCCGACACTTGCTGTTAAGCCCTCCTCCGTACTGAAAACTCCTACTTCTGTTGGCCCTAGTGGCAATGAGAAAGAAGACTATGATGAGATGTTGAGGCTCATCAAGAGGAGTGAATACAATGTTATAGACCAGCTTCTACAAACGCCATCCAAAATATCTGTGTTATCATTACTCTTAAATTCAGAACCACACCGAGAGGCTCTGCAGAAGGTGTTGGATGTGGCATATGTGGATCACGATGTCACGATAGAGCAATTTGATAGCATTGTTGCAAACATTAATGCTTGTAACAATTTGAGCTTTTGTGATTCTGATCTCCCCGAGGAGGGAAGAGACCACAACTTGGCATTACATATATCTATGGGCTGTAGGGACGACGCCATGTCTAATGTGCTGGTGGACACTGGGTCGTCATTGAACGTATTGCCAAAGTCCACTCTCTCAAAACTATCATATCAGGGGCCTCCCATGAGGCAGGGTGGAGTAGTTGTGAAGGCTGTCGATGGGTCTCGCAAGACGGTGATTGGGGAAGTTGATCTCCCAATCAAGATTGGACCAAGCGATTTCCAGATTACCTTCCAGGTCATGTGTTAATACCTTAGGATTGGAATTAATTTTGTAAAACAAATAATGTAATCATCGTTGTTGTTTTAATATGTTGGGTTGAAGAAGTTCAACATCTGGACCAACATGTCATGTACGATGTCACGACATCATGCCTGTGACATCGTACATGTGTAGAAAACTAAATTAATTAATTCAGTATATATTCTGGGATTAGTGAGGATATTTGGTGAATATCCTAACTTCCATGTGGAGGTCTTAAAGACTCAATCAGAATATATAGGCTCTAAATATGGAGATATATATGGAGAGATTTTAGGAATTAAAAGATTGAAGACCTTATTTGTAGCAGAAATTTTCTGCTGACTTTGTAACAGCAAAGAAGAAGTTTGTTGCGATTTCTGAAGGCCCAAATCCAGTTGGGTGATTAGGTTATAAATAGCATATTGTAACCTAGTTTTTGTAAGCCTCTTAGAATGAAAAATTAGGGGTGTGTGTGAGGTAAACCTCCTAACCTGTGGGAAGGTTACCATGTGTTTCTCAGTGTTCAAAGCTGAGAGTATTTGTAACTCAAAGCCTGTAGGCAAGAGTTGTTATGGTCTTGAACGAAGCTGTGAAGCAAGTTCAAGTTGTTTGACATTACATTGTTTTTGTAGTGATAGGAATGGAAACTGGTGGTTTCTATCTAGGAGTTCCTAGGTATAGATTGCATTGGGTAGGGATTAAGTGAAGAGTTGTAAACGGGGGAGTTTAACTCTGAATTAATACTGCTGATAGTGGATCTTCTTCCTGGCTTGGTATACCCCCAGAGTAGGTGATGTTGCACCGAACTGGGTTAACAATTTCCTGTGTTTGTTTTCCTTCTGCATGTTATAATCCTGTCTGCCTTAACTTAGCTTGTATTTCAGTCTGCTTATCAAGATAATATCAGACCTGGTACACAGCCTTCTGTTTGAATGTCAATCAGAATGTTTTGACATTCATCATTAACAACACATACTGAATAATAGGCAAGTTGGTTTTTCTGCTTCAGTTCAGTATTTCAATCTAGTCTCCAAGAGGATAACAGACCTGCCCAACGGATCATTGTGAAACTGTCAAACTGGATGCCTTGACAGTTAGTCATGTATGTCGATACTGAAGTAGAGACTGGTTAGTCTTTTACAGTTCAGCAAATTTAGCACAGACTATTTTTCAGGAACATAACTGAATCAGCATGAGGTATATGTTCTGACTGTCAAACGGAATGTCGTGACATTCATTCCTGACAACATGTGCTAAATTGTAGGATGTTTAGTTTTTCTGTTTCAGCATTGTTTCAGGCTATTATTCAGGAATCCAACAGCTGAGCTAAAATCCAGGAAACTAACAACTGTACTACATTAAATGAACCTAACAAATATCCTATTTGTTAGCACCCTACTAAGTGGAATTTAGGTTAAGTCGCTTGACCTTAAATTCAGGAAATACAAGTACAAGGCCAGCAGATTGGAATAATGTAACAGATGATGTTCAAATCACTATTGAGACATCTTGCTGATTACTGTGTAGGAAAACAACAGAAGTTAGTGCTATGGTTGATTTCTACTGAGTCTTTCTACCAGATGCATAGAACTAGGTGTTCCACCATTCTAGGGTGATATAGAAGCAGATGTCGTGACATCTGTGAACGTGAGCATCTTAATACAGGGTTTAATTTGTATAATTGTCTTGTTGTATTAGTTACAATGTTGGATCAGATGTCATGACTTGGAGTAGAACATCTGAACTCTGACTACGCCAGAATTTCAAATGGTATCAGAGCAGGCATCCTGTTCTGTTTCTGGATGAGATCCATGGGTGATACTTTCTGGTATCTTGCAAGGAGTTATGTTAGTACTAATGTTGGAACCTGTGGAAGTCTCCTTAAGTCCACTCATCATGGTAAGAATCACCTGATCACTGATTCTTTTACTCTCTTGGGTAATGCATATGAAGACCTTGAAGACTTTCAAGGAGGGTTTGTTCCAAGTAGGTGGAACTAATGTTCTATGTAATGTTAGAACATGTTGTTCAACAAGTATGCACCTACTGGTTGAAGAGCAAATGTTTTTAGGCGTCAAACAAAGAGATACTTTTGTTTGGAACCTACTCCTGACCTGGAAGAGGAGACATCTGTGTGTGCTAAGTTGACAAGGGTAGGGTCAACTGTGTGTATGCTCAAGAAGGTCACTTTTAGAAGTTTGATCTCTAGAAGTGGAGCTGGTTGAGATGTGACATTGTGCAATCCTTGGTGTGTGCCTTATTCTTGTAGATTGATCAGGGTTGGATAGTTGTTCCCTGAAGTACTATGTTGTGTTGGAAGACAAGTCCCCTGGATGTTAGAAGTCAATAATGGGGTAACCTGACTGCTATTTCATTTAAGAGGATTGGGACCATGAATCTTGTTACTCAAACACCACGCTCAGAAGTGGCAGTTCTTTCAAGGAGTGAGAATATGAAGATTCGGTGGTTGGTTGAGGTAGTATGCTCTGGCAATGCATATCTACTATTAACTGGTGTTGTTTTGTTGTCACTAGTACTTATGGTCAGCTGGAGTCTGATTGGTGTGATTTAAGTATGTATAGGTATAACTCATAGAATTAGTTGCCACTGGTAGGGATAGTGTATGTCATGTTGAGACATTTGTGTACAATGCATGGATATTGGTGTGGAGTTTCCATGATTGTTAATTTGAGGGGGAGTTTTGGTTAACCTCCTCACGTTTGGTCAGCCTAGGGTCTGGTTGGCTGTTGACCTGTGCCACATGGGTTCTGGTTGTTGTGTGACACATGTGCAAGGAAGGATTCATCTCTCTCATTACTAAGGGTGAATCTAATCTGGAAAGATTCTCAAAACTATTGAGGTGCTTGCAAGTAGAAGATGTTGACACAAGAAGAGTATTTTCAAAGTATTCTTATGGTGGAAGTATCTGAAAGGATAATTGGGAAAGGATTTAAGATCAATGTCTACTTGTGCCAAGTACAAGTATTTAATTGATTATCCTTGGAGCTCCAGATAACTGATGTTCTTAAAGATGTTGGAACATCTCATCTTCAAGATCCTGTGCAGAATCACAGGAAGGATAGTACATTGGTTTATGATCTATCTCTTTGGTGGCAGCAAGAGCATATGATCTCTGAAAAGGTTTCCTGGCAAGAAACATGTTCAGCCTTGGTGTGTACAAGAAGAAGAAGACATCATAGTCTTGATGGTGGTTACTTGGATCAGTTTATTTCTGATCTAGGTAAGGAAGTGCATTGGCTAATGCACACTGTGGAGTTAAGAACAAGTGGCAACATTCTTGACATCATGGTAACAACCTTGCTTTAGGAAGTGGAATCCTTGGTATAGCTGAAGGGTTAGTCTCTAACTGGTCCTTCTGAAGACTCATGCATCAGAGTGTCTGATGTCTTTGGAGAAGAAGCAGGAATTCATCAAGGTGTAAGCTTGGATGACTTGACTGCAAACCTGCAGGATGGAGGTTGTTTACTCAAACTTGGTTCCACAATCAAGTCTATGAGAGTGTTGAACTCTTGTTCTGTGTAGGGAGGAAGTTCTTTCAAGTGGCAGAAGAAGGAGCTGAATTCAACAGCTAGATGTTAAAACACAATGTTGTGACATTTGGTTCAACATCAGAATCTTAGTTGGTGAAGTGGCACATCAACTTAAGATAGAAGGGTCTACAGAGTTGTAGATTGGGTACTTCAAAAAGATCGTTCTCATTGCAGTTCTTTGGAGTTGCTGGATGGAGAAGATGTTACATGTTCATGTCTTAGAGAATATAAGTTTTGTTTAACATGTAGCTTGAAGTTCAAGTCTCACTTGGAAGGTCAGAATATCTTTGGGAGAAGTCTGATAAACTTGGAGAGGTCAAAAAGTGGCATTTTACTTTTTCATATGAGGATTCATTAAGGAGGTAATCAACTAGTGACTTTTGGTCTATCTCAGAAGTGAGTTCGAAGAATCAAGATAATCAACATATGGCAGCTGATTATTCTTGAGGAAAGTCTGAGACAAATTACTTTTGAGCAGAAAAGTAGTAAGTTGAAGACAAAAGGAGGTGTTTTCTATTCATCTCTTGGAGCTTGTGGTAGGAGTTCTGAGCTATCTATGGAAGATTATCTCGTGTAATGGGATGAGAAGGTATATGTCCCAATTTGTGTCTGGTTTCTTTTGGATCAAGCTGGTGACTCAGTGATATCTGAAGATTATTAAATGGTGTTCTTTGTCATTTTGTGAAGGATGTCCTAACTAATGTTAGAACATTGTGTGAAGTGGTTTTCTGTTCTGGTTAGAAGAGAGATTGACACAGAGTGTGGATGTGTTCAGCCAAGAGGGTTGAACAGAGGGTGTGCTCTTGAAGACATGAAGATGCGTCTTATGTTTTCCATACATCAAGCGGTCTGGGTTCTCTTTGAATCAGGAAGTATGTGAAGGTCCAACTTTGGGGTGTTGGATATGTTCATGTGTGATCTCCAAGTTTCAAGAGGAGAGTTGGTTGTTCATGACAGGGGGAGTTCTGTCTTTGCGCTGCAAGTAATCATCAAGCTTGTGGTCTGTGAGTTCTCAGATAACAAGGTATGGCACTTTGTTAGTTATTGGGATGACGTGATGTGTGTCAAGGCTGAGGGAGCAGAAGAATGTCTGACCGGATGTCATGACATTGTCTTGGACAATATTGTTATTTCCTTCTGAAACTTACAGTCATGAGGAAATATGGATGTGATGTGCCTGAGTGTTACAGTTGTGTGGTACAGGGGGAGTAACCATCTACTGTTGTTTGTGATTTTGGATGTAGTGGGGCCAGATGTCAAGCTACTACTGGAGGTACGAAAGTGGTCTTAGGAAATGATGATAGGAAGAATATAGGCAAAAGCCGCATTGAATGTTAAGACATCGCGTGCAACGTGTCTGACTGCATATATGGAATAGTCTCCATGCACTGGAACTGTTATTTCGGAAAAGAAATAGTCAAGAGCTATAAAAGGTATTCAAAGATAGTCTGAGATTTTGTTGGTGATTCTCTGACTGTTTCTCAGCAAATATTAATGAATCTTGACCAAGCATTTATTCCTGCCGTTAATTCCCAAGCATGGGCTGGACTATTTAAAGGATGTAACAGCACTCCTCTTCTCACAAGATAAACACTCCATTCCCTCTAAACCATGGGGTATGTTAAGGTTTGGGCAAACTGCGCCTGGATCTGGTTTTGTGATGGGTTCTTTTACAAATGTTTAGCTAAAAAGGGGGAGAGAAATATTGTCCTGAGAATGTACCAGAAGCAAGCAAAATATGGTAGCAAGCAGAAGTTGGCTTCAGGCACCAAAGTCACTAACTGTGTATATCACTTGTGTCTTATGATCTGAGTTAAGAGGACAGTTGTGTCTTGTGATCTGAGTTACATTATCTATGTACTCAGCATTACATATTCTTCAGGAAGCTTTACTGTTGAGGGGAAGGATTTTGATGCAACTGATTCTTGTACCTCTACTTCCTCATGTACACCAACTTTGGTGTTTGTGGTGGTGGAGATAATGATAGAGGCTTATTTGTTTTAGCTAAAATTTGCCAAAGGGGGAGACTGTTAATACCTTAGGATTGGCATTAATTTTGTAAAACAAATAATGTAATCATCTCTGTTGTTTTAATATGTTGGGTTGAATGAAAAATTAGGGGTGTGTGTGAGGTAAACCTCCCAACCTGTGGGAAGGTTACCATGTGTTTCTCAGTGTTCAAAGCTGAGAGTATTTGTAACTCAAAGCTTGTAGGAAAGAGTTGTTATGGTCTTGAACGAAGCTGTGAAGCAAGTTCAAGTTGTTTGACATTATATTGTTTTTGTAGTGATATGAATGGAAACTGGAGGTTTCTATCTAGGAGTTCCTATGTATAGATTGCATTGGGTAGGGATTAAGTTAAGAGTTGTAAACGAGGGAGTTTAACTCTGAATTAATACTACTGATAGTGGATCTTCTTCCTGGCTTGGTATGCCCCCAGAGTAGGTGATGTTGCACCGAGCAGGGTTAACAATTTCCTGTGTTTGTTTTCCTTCTGCATGTTATAATCCTATCTGCCTTAACTTAGCTTGTATTTCAGTCTGCTTATCAAGATAATATCAGACCTGGTACATAGCCTTCTGTTTGAATGTCAATCAGAATGTTTTGACATTCATCATTAACAACACATACTGAATAACAGGCAAGTTGGTTTTTCTGCTTCAATTCAGTATTTCAGTCTGGTCTCCAAGAGGATAACAGACCTGCCCAAAGGATCATTGTGAAACTGTCAAACTGGATGCCTTGACAGTTAGTCATGTCTGCTGATACTGAAGAAGAGATTGGTTAGTCTTTTACAGTTCAGCAAATTTAGTACAGACTATTTTTCAGGAACATAACTGAATCAACATGAGGTATATGTTCTGATTGTCAAACGGAATGTCGTGACATTCATTCCTGACAACATGTGCTAAATTATAGGATGTTTAGTTTTTCTATTTCAACATTGTTTTAGGCTATTCTTCAGGAATCCAACAGCTGAGCTAAAATCCAGGAAACTAACAACTGTACTACATTAAATGAACCTAACAAATAGCCTATTTGTTAGCACCCTACTAAGTGGAATTTAAGTTAACTCGCTTGACCTTAAATTCAGGAAATACAAGTACAAGGCCAGCAGACTGGAATAATGTAACAGATGATGTTCAAATCACTATTGAGACATCTTACTGATTACTGTGTAGGAAAACAACAGAAGTTAGTGCTATGGTTGATTTCTGCTGAGTCTTTCTACCAGATGCACAGAACTAGGTGTTCCTCCATTCTAGGGTGATATAGAAGCAGATGTCGTGACATCTGTGAACGTGAGCATCTTAGTACAGGGTTTAATTTGTATAACTGTCTTGCTGTATTAGTTACGATGTTGGATCAGATGTCATGACTTGGAGTAGAACATCTGAACTCTGATTACGCCAGAATTTCATCATGGATATTCACCCATCGTATAGTTGTCTCCTAAGCAGACCATGGATTCACGAGGCAGGCGCCGTGACATCCACCCTACACCAGAAATTGAAATTTGTGAAGAACAAGAAGCTGGTGGTGGTAGGGGAGAAAAGGCTCTCCTGGTTAGCCATTTGTCTTCCTTCTCTTATATAGATGCTGAGGATGAAGTTGGAACTCCTTTCCAAGCTTTATCTATTGCTGAGCCTATTGAGAAGAGAACTCCTTCGTTTGCTTTCTACAAAGACGCAAAGTTGGCCATCGAGCGTGGTGCAACCGCTAGTTTAGGAAAAATGATTGAGTTAGAAGACAACATGTCCCGGGCTGGCATAGGCTTTTCTTCTGGGGTCTTCAACGAGCGAGGGTTATTCAAGAGAGGAGGTTTCATCCACACTGGTCAGGACGAGGAGGCTGCTGCCATCTTGGAAGAGGATATAGAGGATTCTGGCAATTTCATCATCCCTGGAGGGGTCTGCAACAATTGGGTCGCTGTGGATATTCCTACAGTTATCCATAAGTCGAAGTAATGATCACTTTGTTTAAAAACCCTTCTCCCATGCCAAAAGGAGGAGTGATGACATTGTTGGCACCTAAATACAATGATATTTTCATTCAATAAATTCATATTAAATGTTTGTTTTTCCAATTATTTTCCCTTTTCGTTTTTTTGCATGAAATTGGTGATCACATAAAACCATTTAAAATAGAATAAAATCAATCTTTTCATTTGCATAAGGATTTGCCTTGTTTGAATTCTAAAGCTTTTCATATCCAAAATCATTATGCAGGCTGATTTCTAGACCCATTGAACATAATGACCCAACCCCATCTCCCAACTTTGAATTCCCTGTATTTGAAGCAGAAGAAGATGATGTTGAAGAGATTCCTGATGAGATTACCCGTCTACTTGAGCATGAAGAGAAGATCATTCAGCCGCATCTTGAGAATCTGGAAACAGTCAACTTGGGGTCTGAAGATTGTGTTCGTATGGTGAAGATTGGGGCACTCCTGGAAGAATCTGTTAAGAAGGGGTTGATTGAGTTGCTACGAGAATATGTTGATGTCTTCGCCTGGTCATATAAAGACATGCCTGGTCTAGATCCTGATATTGTGCAACATTTCCTACCATTAAAGCCTGACTGCGTGCCTGTGAAGCAGAAGCTCAGGAGAACTCATCCTAATATGGCAGTGAAGATCAAAGAGGAAGTTCATAAGCAAATTGATGCAGGGTTTCTGTTGACTTCTACATATCCTCAATGGGTGGCCAATATTGTGTCTGTGCCTAAGACAGATGGAAAAGTCCGGATGTGTGTGGACTATAGAGACTTGAATAAAGCTAGTCCAAAAGATGATTTCCCTCTACCACATATTGATATGTTGGTAGATAATACAGCTAAATTCAAAGTCTTCTCATTTATGGATGGATTTTCCGGGTATAATCAGATTAAAATGGCACCCGAGGATATGGAGAAGACAACATTCATCACACCTTGGGGAACATTCTACTATCGAGTGATGCCCTTCGGTTTGAAGAACGCCGGAGCCACATATCAACGAGCTATGACCACCTTGTTCCATGATATGATGCATAAGGAGATTGAGGTATACGTTGATGATATGATTGCTAAGTCAAGAACGGAAGTTGAACATGTAGAGCACCTGTTGAAGCTTTTTCAGTGCTTGAGGAAGTATAAGCTTCGTCTGAATCCCAACAAGTGTACATTTGGAGTCCGTTCCGGCAAGTTATTGGGCCTTATTGTCAGTGAAAGAGGTATTGAGGTTGATCCTGCAAAGGTCAAAGCAATACAAGAGATGCCTGTGCCCAAAACTGAGAAGCAAGTCCGAGGTTTTCTTGGCCGCTTGATTTACATTTCCAGATTCATATCCCACATGGCTGCCACATGTGTGCCAATATTCAAGCTCCTCCAAAAAGATCAGTCTCATGATTAGACTGAGGATTGCCAGAAAGCTTTTGATAGTATTAAGGAGTATCTATCTGAGCCTCTGATCCTGTCCCCACCCGTGGAAGGGAGACCATTGATTATGTATCTGAGTGTTCTTGAAGATTCAATGGGTTGTGTCCTTAGGTAGCAAGATGAATTGGGAAAGAAAAAGTATGCTATTTACTACTTGAGCAAGAAGTTCACTGATTGTGAGTCTCGATACTCAATGCTTGAGAAAACATGATGTGCTTTGGCTTGGGCTGCTAAGCGCTTACGCCAATATATGTTGAATCATACGACTTGGTTGATATCCAGAATGGATCCAATCAAGTATATATTTGAGAAGTCTGCTTTAACTGGGAGGATTGCCCATTGGCAGATGTTGTTGTCTGAATATGATATTGAGTATCGAGCTCAGAAATCTATCAAAGGTAGTATCTTGGCTTACCATTTGGCACATCAGCCGATCGAGGATTATCAGTCGGTTCATTATGACTTCCCAGATGAGGAGATTCTGTATTTGAAAATGAAAGATTGTGATGAACCTACACTTGATGAAGGGTCAGAGCCTGGTTCCAGATGGAGTATGGTATTTGATGGCACTGTAAATCAATATGGAAATGGTATTGGGGCAGTGATTATTACCCCTCAGGGCACACATATTCCTTTTACAGCAAGGCTAACTTTCAAATGCACGAATAATACGGCTGAGTATGAGGCATGTATTATGGGATTGGAGGAATGCATTGATCTTAGGATCAAGCATCTTGATGTTTATGGTGATTCGGCCCTCGTTGTTAATCAGATTAAGGGTGAATCGGAAACGAATCAGCCTGGTCTCATTCCATATAGGGATTGTGCGAGGAGGATTTCAACGTTCTTTAATGAGGTTGACTTCCATCATATTCCTCAAGATGAGAATCAGATGGCATATGCTATTGCTTCCCTTGCTTCAATGATTGTGGTTAAACTTTGGAATGAAGTTCCCAATATCATTGTGATGCGCTTGGATAGACCAGCTCGTGTGTTTGCGGTTGAAGAAGTAAAAAATGATAAACCATGGTACTATGATATCAAATGTTTCCTTCAGAACCAGAGTTACCCACCTGGGGCATCTGTGAAAGATAGGGAGACTTTGAGAAGATTATCAGGCAGTTTCTACCTCAATGGCGAAGTGTTGTACAAGAGGAATTTCGACATGGTTTTGCTCAGATGCGTGGATAGACACGAAGCAGACCTGTTGATGACTGAAGTTCATGAAGGTTCATTTGGTACTCATTCCAATGGACATGCCATGGCTAGAAAGATGTTGAGAGCAGACTACTATTGGTTGACAATGGAGTCTGACTGCTGCAAGTATGTGAAGAAATGCCACAAGTGTCAAATTTATGCGGATAAGATCCATATTCCCCCGACACTTCTGAGTGTGATTTCATCACCATGGCCTTTCTCCATGTGGGGAATTGACATGATTGGCATGATAGAGTCGAAAGCGTCCAACGGACACAGATTCATTCTCGTAGCAATTGATTACTTCACCAAGTGGGTTGAAGTAGCGTCATATGCAAATGTGACAAGGCAGGTGGTTGTGAAGTTTATCAAGAATCAACTCATATGCCGATATGGTGTGCCAGATAAGATCATTACTGATAATGGATCTAACTTGAACAACAAAATGATGAAAGAGCTGTGTAGTGAGTTCAAGATTGCACATCATAATTCTTCCCCTTACAGACCCAAGATGAATGGGGTTGTTGAAGCTGCTAATAAGAATATCAAGAAGATTATCTAGAAGATGGTTGTCACGTACAAAGATTGGCATGAGATGCTGCCATTTGCTTTACATGGATATCGTACATCTGCCCGCACTTCGACAGGGGCAACCCCTTTCTCTCTTGTTTATGGCATGGAAGCTGTACTTCCAGTAGAGGTGGAGATCCCATCAATGAAAGTCTGGATGGAAGCCAAGTTGACTGATGCCGAATGGGTTCAGAGTCGTTATGACCAACTGAATTTGATAGAAGAAAAGAGATTGACTGCCATGTGCCATGGTCAGTTATATCAGCAGAGGATGAAGAAAGCTTTTGATAAGAAGGTCAAGCCTCATGTGTTCCGAGAAGGTGACCTTGTGCTCAAGAAAGTCTTGTCTTTCGCGCCCGATTCCAAGGGCAAGTGGACTCCAAACTATGAAGGTCCATATGTTGTTAAGAGAGCCTTTTCAGGCGGTGCTTTGATACTTATAACTATGGATGGGGAGGATTTCACTCGTCCTGTGAATTCAGATGCAGTCAAGAAATACTTCGCCTAAAAATAAAAACAAAATAGCTCGCTAAGCTGAGAACCCGAAAGGGGGACTTAGGCAAAAAATGAGCGTCTCAGTGGATTGAAAACCCGAAAGGGCGATCCAGGCAAAAATTAGAGACATAAAATAAAAATATATGTATCCCTCTAGTTTGAGTACCTCATCC
This sequence comes from Lathyrus oleraceus, assembly GCF_024323335.1. Classification (NCBI taxonomy): domain Eukaryota; kingdom Viridiplantae; phylum Streptophyta; class Magnoliopsida; order Fabales; family Fabaceae; genus Lathyrus; species Lathyrus oleraceus. The sequence continues at coordinate 71,239,565 of NC_066585.1, forward strand.
TGGGGCAATCTAGGCAAAAATTAGGGATTTGGCAAGTAACTGCATCGTGACGAGACTTTGTTCTACGACCGTCATCCGTCAGAGATTCTTGTTCATTCGTCATCAACCAAGGCTTCAAATACATCGGATTCAAAATTGGTGGAGAAATGGTCATTATGTTCAATGTAGCCCTTTTCCAATATATATCACCAATTTCAAATTTGTAAAGATCTATGGAGTTTTGCCATTTGCAGACTACAATTCCATCAAATAAATTTGAGCCTTTTATCCAATTATTTGCACTCTTATTTTTTTCTATTCAACAAATGTTTCGCATGTTTTAATTGAGAAAATATCATTGTTTTGAATAAACGAATTTTTCATAACTTGTCTTTAAGCAAAGTGAATATTTTGCAATGACGAAAGGATACTTAGGAGATCTTCAGTGCTCTCCCAAGGATGGTACGATCCCCAACAGGGTAAGATTTTGTTGTCCATATTCCTGGCATGACTGTATTTTCTTCCTCCAGAGCCTTTTTGTGGTTTATCCTACTGAGTGGAATGCTTGTTGAGATATTCACCTCTCTTCCCTTTAGTAGAGTAGCGGTCTTTCCTCCTCAGCAGATGTGTTTTCTTTGGAAGATTCAGTATTTGGTGGTTGGTCCCCAGAATTCCTTTATCTCCTCGGATAGATTCCCCAGTAGATTTGTTTATGTGGTGGACTTTATCGGTGATGATCCCTGCCCTCAGCCGGAATGACTGATGTTCATCTCCCTGCAAGGATTTTTCATTCCCCAGTAACAGTTGCCCTCGGTTGACTTGGCTTTCTCTCTTGAGATGTAGTACCGGGTGGTTGATTCCTGGACCTGTTTGTGTTAGATGTGTCTGTTTGTCAGCATTCATCATACATAAACCATGCATTTACATGCAAAATTATAACATTCAGATATTCATGTTGCATTCTTTGCCATATATCATTGTTTGATGGCTCCTGCTATTTGGTGATATATATCTACCCAAGCAGATGTGTGTATCTGATCTCTCCATATAGAGTCAACTCCATAGGCAGAAAACGTCCATCCTTTCTTCCATATTCCCCACCGGGTTATATCCTCGTGGATGATGGTTGTTTCTGTTCCTTCCCAACACTTATATTGGGATAGGTTTCCCTATTGAGTTATATCCTCACTAGAACAAGTCTTGATTCAGTGTGCCTCTTTGGTTTGATCCTAAATTGGCATCTTGAGACTGTTTCCTTTGCTTCCCCGTGGTATAAATGAATAATTACTCAGTAATTAGTAATCATATTATCCCCGGGCGGAGTCTGTGGTTTTCTACCCTTATACCGGTAGTCGTAAACCCTATTCTCTTTCTCTTGCAGAGTTAACCTTTTGTTCATCACAATCGATGACGGTTGCCTTTCCGTGGTTTCCTACCCAATATACGGTAGGTGTAATCCCCTCCTTGACGGTTATCTTCATCCAATATTCGGTGTTGATATCCCCTCATTTGCTTGGATAATTGCTCTGATTATGCAATTTATCCCCAGCGGGATATCTCTCGTCTACCCTGTTGTTGTTGGTAACGATTGTTTCTCTCCTGATTTGGTCATCATTTTATACCTAGTTTCGGTATCTCGATGCCTTTTTCGGTCGATTTATCCTTTATTAACCCAGTAACCGGTTGTGGATAATCTTCCATGCAAGTATGTTATCTACGTTCTGATGGTAATAGGTAATGTATCTCATGCGCTCTTTGGTAGAAGCCTTTTGTTCTTCCCTAGTAGAGTAAGATTCGTATCCCCTTTGCGGAGTCGAATATCCATCATATAATCGAGTTTGCTTTTAGCCCTCTTTTGGATGATGAGTGTCTTGGAAATATTCCCCAATTCACGCCTTGGTTGGTCACCTATTATATGCCCAGTAACCGGCATCCTTGGTGTTTCCCCCCTTCTGCTCCCTATTATGACTTTTAGTCCCCTGTGGAGTCAGAATCCCTGAGTTGAAATATAACTTTAGGTATTCCTCAGACATTTGGAGTTTTGATATCTCTCACCCTTATACCGGTCTTAGATAATCATTCTTCCCGAGCATGTTGTATCTCTCGCCCTTATGCCGGTGTTCAGATCATGTGTCTCGTTGAGCTTATTACCTAGTAACCGGTAATAACTCATCCCGCTGCTCCCCCCAGGAGAGTCCTTTTGGACATCCCCAGCGAGATCCCTTAGTGGATTGTCTTCGTCCGAATTTTTATCCGAAGTATCCGTTGTGGATAGTTTTGATGTATTGGCATATTCCCCAGTACGGGCGTCTTCGAGTCAGCTAGAGTCTTTCCATTGGATTTATTCCCTTTGGAATTCTGTTCCCCAAGCTTTGAGTCGTGGCCTGCTCACGCGTTTTCATTCCTTTACTCCCCATTAGAGTCTCTGCCCCATAGAATGAATTATTCATGGGAATTGTTAATTTTTCTCCTAATCTTAGCCTTTGTGGACACATATCCCCATAGAGTGTTACTATTTTGCATACATACATTTGCATCATGAGGTCTCTTAGGGACCAAAATTCGTCTCTTTGCTTTTATTTAAGCCCATTTTACCTCGTTGAGACGAAGATTTTAACCTTCACTTCTCTGGCTAGAATGACCTTAAATAGGGGCATCTGTAAGACCCCAATTTTGTCCCTAAGATCCCTCATGGCATCATAACATTGCATTTGCATAACCTCAAGGATCAATGAACATCTTGGTTCCCTTTGCCTTTAGGTGGGACTTCTTGTGAGTGGCTTGAGATCACCAAGCATGCTTGATTTGTATATCATTGCTTTTCTCATTTTGTTTACTAACCAAAATCACAAAAAATATGTCACTAACATTTCTTGTTTGTAGCTTGAGCAATCACAAGGTTCAAAGCTTCTAGGAGATCCTTTGTGCAATGACATGGCCAAGAGAAGATGAAAGCAAGCATGGTAATGGTTCTGAAATCTCTCGTCCATCAAATATGCCTCCCTAGTATCTCAATTCATCATTTTGATCAAAGCAAGTCAAAGGGTTTGAGGTTTGTTCCCCAGAGAAACCCTAATTCATCTATGTACCACAATGCCTTGCTCATGAAGCAATCTCAGCCCATGATCAAATATAATCAAGGGAAGTTCTTTAATTCATCATTTCATGCATATTTTAACTTAGTTGAGTGTCCTCAATCATAAATTCATCCAAATATGGGTTGTGGACTTGAGAAGTTGATCAGTCAATTCATCTGACTATTTTGAAATGCACTGAGACCTAACTTTTGATGTGTTGGTCAAATGGAGATGATTCCAAAAGAAAAAATGTTCTTAAAGACAATATGAATAACTTTCATGTTCATACAAAATTTATTTGAAGCTTGGAAGGTCATCATCCATTCCAAGACATTATAGGTCATTTTGACTGAAACCCTAATCTTGGGTCAACTTCCCAAGGAAACAACTCATTCATTTTTTATGATTTTTAGGTGGGATCAAATGAATTGGAAAGCTTAAGATGTATACTTCAAATGTTATGTTGAGCAAAAGTTCAAAATCTCAAAGGAAATACATGTGATAATGCAAGACATTATAGGTCCTTTTTGACCAAAGGCATTAAAAGGCAAAAAAGTCCAACTTCAAGTGCCCATAACTCTTTCATAAAAAATCCAAATGATGCAAAAGTTAATTCCATTTTGATTGTCTTGAAAAGATCTACAACTTTGATGCTGGAGGGTTTTCCAATTGAAGCTTGCATCATCAAAACAGAGGGACTTGAAAATTGGCCAAATTTAGAAACCTTGCTTTGACATGTCATACACCTTGCACTTTAAACTCAAATTTCATAAATTTCCACACTTCAAATGGATTTTTGTCCAACATAACAATTGTTCCTTACATCAAGACCTTTCCAACCATGACTCACATGATCATGTTTGGATTTGGAAAATGGCATTTTCGAAGAAGGGAATATTTTGGTGCATTTATGGAAACTTGATTCAAACTTCATGCATAATCCAATTACATTATATCTGCACGTTCAAAACCAATATGCTGATGTTAAGCTTGCCAAATCAATTAGATTTGGGCCCTCCATGCGCCTGTACAGGCCCATTCATGGAGGCCCTCTTCATTCATGCACATGAAATTTTCATGCATTGCCTTTGCCAATTGCTATATATAGAGATGTTCAGCCTCACTCTTCCTCAACCTAATGGCGCCAGAAATGCTGCACAGTTGAATCCATAACCATTACCAAAGAAGCTAGTTCATTTTTCTCTAAATTTTTCAGATCCAAAATTCAACTACATCTGGTTGAATCCTTGGATCTAAAGCTTCTAAACCTTCATTCTTCAACTCATTGATCTTCTGTTTTGGCAAAGAAAGCAAGGAATCGAGCTCAAGTTTCCAGAAATCAAGCTTACTCTTCAACTGGTATTTTCTTCGAATCTCATCATCTATTGACTTATTTGCTTGGATCTTGTGTTGGCTGAAGTCCTCTCAATAGAGGCATCATGATTATGCATTTAATTTTTGAAATCCAGTGAGTTCATGATGAACACCACAGAACTTCCATCTCTGATTTCTCTCAATATAGAGATCTAGAGTGGAATTGAGTGGCACAGGGATGATGTACATCATCCCAGCTTTCTAAAGATGTATAGATCGTGCATTTTCATTAAGGTTTGGATCTTTGCAAAATTGGCCGGAAAATCCAAGCTCACCAGAGAAGACGGTGGCTCCGGTGGCTGTCCTATTGCCAAATGCATTGTGGACCCTTGGATTCATTTTCCAGATTTGATCTTGGCCTTTGATTGTTATGACTTTTATTTAATCTATGTGTGGTTGCATTGACTTGGTCCTATGATGCGCGCGCATGCCATTGCCTTTAGATCGTCCACGTCATTTAATGAAAGGAGATCTAACGAGCCAGGATTTTCCACATTTTCTAATTTCTGATTTTATTTTCTTTAATTCCATTTTATTTCAAAAAATCATAGCTCTTTCATTTTTAATCCAAAAATTATGGGACCAATTGCATTAGTCTCCAAATAAATTCTATTTTCTATTTCTGATTTTTAATATTTTTTATTTTGTCATTTAATATTTTTTGTGAATTTTCTCTTTTCTGGTTATTTTTAATTCATTTTAAATAGTTTTTGATATTCAAAAATACAAAAATATTTTCCTAACCTATTTGAATGATGATGAATCTATGAAAAATATTCTCATCAATTTTTAAATTGATTTGAGATTTATTTGAGATTTTAGTTCAATTAGGTTATTTTTATTCATTTTTAATTGATTAAAAATAGTTTCTGACTTTTAAAAATGCTGAAATTTTTTGTCAAACTTTGTTTGACCTTGTTGAACTTAGGATAAATCACTTGGACTTTTCAAAGTTGATTTAAAGTGATTTTGAAGTTTGACCTTTTCTTTTATTTTTAATTCAAGTTTAATTTTAAATATAAAAATGCCAAAAATATTTTGTTCATTTCTTGACTTCCAATCTTCATGTCACTTTTGTTTTTGATTGTTTGACTTTGACTTTCAATACCATTGGTCAACATATGTGGATTGGTACATGTTATTTCATTTAATGCACTTTAATTTTGCCATTTCCATTTCTCTTATTCATCTCCTTCTTCTTCTTCTTCCTTTTTCTTTTTGATCAATGAGTTGAAGGTTGATAAGTTAGCATTGATTAGAGAGACTTAATCTTCCTTGATCCAAACCTAATTCATCTTGATCAATTGATCAAGTGAATGGCTTTGCATTAAGGATAGGTTGTTTCCTAAATCATGCAAAAGGCTTAAACCAATACAAGATAAATTCTCTTCTTCTTTTTGGCATGGCAATTTGTTGGAGCTTGGTTCACTAATCAAGACTTCTAACTTGTGTTGTTGCCTACATTATTATTGACCGGCCTCAGATAGTTGTGACTTCTACATAAGTCCAATTACGATTGCTTAACATAGCGCTAAATTTTCCTTATGGCACACTAACTATTAACCACTAACAACTAACTTTTACTTTATGCACTTTACTTTTATGCAATTTACTATTCTTGCACATATTATTCATTTGCTTTTTTTCCTTTGCTCATTGGAGCACATGTTTATGTTAATGCCATTTGCCTTTTGCCCACTTGGGTATATGATTGTATATATATCTTTTGTGCTTGTATTTGTCTGTTTGTTGTGAACCAAATGCCAAGAATTGGACAAAATGGACTTAGAATTTAGGACCTTACCCAAGCAAATGGAATTTGAAGAGAAACTAGGCATTAGGCCTCTAGAATGCTATGAATGTCAAAGAGCAACTAGGCATCCTGCCTTTAGAATGCTTAAAGCTTAAGGAAGGACATTGAAAAGACCACATTCTAAACTCCCTCTTGTCCATTCTTTGATTGTATTATAGAACTTTTTGATGTGTGTTTTCTTTGTGCTAGGGATTCCAACTTGAGCCTAATTGAGGAACCATTACCGTGAGCTCCTAAAAGAGAGAGATCCAAGATGCCTTGAAGAACCTTATCTCAAATTCATTGATTGTTGATTGCTTGAGTTTATGCTTGTGATTTCTTATTCCAAAGGATGGGAGCTACTTGGATCATCAATATGATCTCAAGAGAGGAACTCCTTGTGTGGTTTTATTCTCTTTTCCCTCACATCTTGCATGCTTAGGACTTTAGCCTTTCTTCTTCTTCTCTCCACTCTAACCCTAGCCAAAACTTTTGTGCAAACATTTAACACTTGTTTTCAACATTATAAACCTAAGCCTTATGCTTTTGATTTTCAAACTTTCTTTCCATAACACTTATTTTGAATTGAATCTTTAAATCAACTTTGACCATTTTGTATATACTTTTAATTGGTAAATATAACCCATTCAAATACTTTTGTGGTTTCAATGGCCACTTTCTTAAATCAAACTTTTTCATAACCTTTAGCTATTAGGTTTGAGTTATCTTTGTGGTATATGTCATACTCACCTATATCCTTAGTGATGGACAATGAGTCTTCCATGCTTATTATAGGGTTAACCCCTCACTAGCATGTTGAAGCTATCCTCACATGGTGGATTTGTGGTTTTAGGTTGAGTTTTCTCCCTTGGATAACAAAAGACCTTAAGGCTTTTGGACCAAATCAATTCACCAACTCATTTTGAGATTTTTACCCCGAACTACGAGGTTTTGATCCTAATCTTTTTTAAGATGGTACGTAGGCAATGGGTTCATCCATTCAAACACAAAATGAAAATAAATTGTATATTCTTTTCTCATCTCTTCAATCATGTTTGCACAAATAAACTTTCACAAAATACCAACCTTACAACAAATGTGAAAAGGGCTCCCTAGGAGTACCTAGGATGTTTTGGGTGCCTAACACCTTCCCATTGCATAACCAACCCCCTTACCCAGATCTCTGTTTCTTTTACTAGTTTTTGTTAAAACTATTAGGTTTTTGTTCACTTTCTAACCATTCCTTTGGATAAATATGAGTGCGGTGACAACTCGAATTGTATGAGTTACCTTGGATTTAGTCAATATATCTAATGGTAACGAATACCCCGCTACAATGACTTCTACATATCCTCAATGGGTGGCCAATATTGTGCCTATGCCTAAGAAAGATGGAAAAGTCCGGATGTGTATGGACTATAGAGACTTGAATAAAGCTAGCCCGAAAGATGATTTCCCTCTACCACATATTGATATGTTGGTAGATAATACAGCTAAATTCAAGGTCTTCTCATTTATGGACGGATTTTTTGGATATAATCAGATCAAAATGGCACCCGAGGATATGGAGAAGACAACATTCATCACACCTTGAGGAACATTCTGTTATCGAGTGATGCCCTTAGATTTGAAGAACGCCGGAGCCACGTATGAACGAGCTATGACTACCTTGTTTCATGATATGATGCATAAGGAGATCGAGGTATATGTTGATGATATGATTGCTAAGTCAAGAACGGAAGTTGAACATGTAGAGCACCTGTTGAAGCTTTTTCAACGTTTGAGGAAGTACAAGCTTCGTCTGAATCCCAACAAGTGTACATTTAGAGTCCATTCCAGCAAGCTTTTGGGCTTTATCGTTAGTGAAAGAGGTATTGAGGTTGATCCTGCAAAGGTCAAGGCAATACAAGAGATGCCTGCGCCCAAAACTAAGAAGCAAGTCCGAGGTTTTCTAGGCCGCTTGAATTATATTTCCAGATTCATATCCCACATGACTGCCACATGTGCGCCAATATTCAAGCTCCTCCGAAAAGATCAGTCTCATGACTGGACCGAGGATTGCCAAAAAGCTTTTGACCGCATTAAAGAGTATTTATCTGAGCCTCCAATTTTGTCTCCACCTGTTGAAGGGAGACCATTAATTATGTACCTAACAGTTCTTGAAGACTCAATGGGTTGTGTCCTTGGTTAGCAGGACGAATCAGGAAAGAAAGAGTATGCCATCTACTACTTGAGTAAAAAGTTTACTGATTGTGAGTCTCGATACTCAATGCTTGAGAAGACATGTTGTGTTTTGGCTTGGGCTGCTAAGCGCTTACGCCAGTATATGTTGAATCATACGACTTGGTTGATATCCAAAATGGATTCAATCAAGTATATCTTTGAGAAGCCTACATTAACTGGGAGGATTGCCCGTTATCAGATGTTGTTATCTGAATATGATATTGAGTATAGAGCTCAAAAAGCTATTAAAGGTAGTATCTTGGCTGACCACTTGGCACATCAACCAATCGAGGACTATCAGTCAGTTCAGTATGACTTCCCAGATGAGGAGATTCTGTATTTGTAAATGAAAGATTGTGACGAGCCTACACTCGATGAAGGGCCAGAACCTGGTTCTAGATGGAGTATGGTGTTTGATGACGCTGTAAATCAATATAGAAATGGTATTGGGGCAGTGATTATTACCCCTCAGGGCACACATTTTCCTTTTATAGTAAGGCTAACTTTCAAATGTACAAATAATGTGGCTGAATATGAGGCCTGTATTATGGGATTGGAGGAATCCATCGATCTTAGGATCAAACATCTTGATGTTTATGGTGATTCGGCTCTCGTTGTTAATCAGATTAAGGGTGAGTGGGAAATGAATCAACCCGGCCTCATTCCATATAGGGATTATGCGAGGAGGATTTCAACATTCTTTACTAAGATTGACTTCCATCATATTCCTCGAGATGAAAATTGGATGGCAGACGCTCTTGCTACACTAGCTTCGATGATTGTGGTAAGACTTTGGAATGAAGTTCCCAATATCACCGTGATGCGCTTGGACAAACCAGCTCATGTGTTTGAAGTAGAGGAGGTACAAGATGATAAGCCATGGTATTATGATATCAAGTGTTTCCTTCAGAGCCAGGTTTACCCGCCTAGGGCATCTGTGAATGATAGGAAGACTTTGAGGAGATTATCAGGCAGTTTCTACCTTAATGGTGATGTGCTTTATAAGAGAAATTTTGACATGGTGCTGCTCAGATGCGTGGATAGACACGAAGCAGACTTGTTAATGACTGAGGTCCATGAGGGTTCATTTGGTACACATTCCAATGGACATGCCATGGCTAGAATAATGTTGAGAGCAGGCTACTATTGGCTGACAATGGAGTCTGACTGTTGCAAATATGTGAAGAAATGCCATAAGTGTCAGATTTACGCAGATAAGATTCATATTCCCCCGACACTTCTGAATGTGATTTCATCACCATGGCCCTTCTACATGTGGGGAATCGACATGATTGGCATGATAGAGCCAAAAGCGTCTAATGGTCATAGATTTATTCTCGTAGCAATTGATTACTTCACTAAGTGGGTTGAAGCAGCATCATATGCAAATGTGAGCAGGCAGGTGGTTGTGAAGTTTATCAAGAATCAACTCATATGCCGTTATGGTGTGCCGGATAAGATCATTACTGATAATGGATCTAACTTGAACAACAAGATGATGAAAGAACTGTGTAGCGAGTTCAAGATTGCACATCATAATTCTTCTCCTTATAGACCCAAGATGAATGGGGCTGTTGAAGCTGCTAATAAGAATATCAAGAAAATTATCCAGAAGATGATTGTTACGTACAAAGATTGGCATGAGATGCTGCCATTTGTTTTACATGGATATCGTACATCCGTCCGCACTTCAACAAAGGCAACCCTTTTTTCTCTTGTTTACGGTATGGAGGCTGTGCTCCCAGTAGAGGTGGAGATCCCATCAATGAGAGTCTTGATGGAAGCCAAGTTGACTGATGCTGATTGGGTTCAGAGTCGCTATGACCAGCTGAATTTGATAGAAGAAAAGAGATTGACTGCCATGTGCCATGGTCAATTATATCAACAAAGGATGAAGAGAGCCTTTGATAAGAAGGTCAAGCCTCGTGTATCCCGAGAAGGTGACCTTGTGCTCAAGAAAGTCTTGTCTTTCGCGCCCGATTCCAGGGGCAAGTGGACTCCAAACTATGGAGGTCCATATGTTGTTAAGAGAGCCTTTTCAGGCGATGCATTGATACTTATAACTATGGATGGGGAGGATTTCACTCGTCCTGTGAATTCTGATGAAATCAAGAAATACTTCGCCTAAATAAATAAAAACAGAATAGCTCGTTAAGTTGAAAACCTGAAAGGGCGGCTTAGGCAAAAATGAGCGTCTCAGTGGATTGAAAACCTGAAAGGGCGATCCAGGCAAAAGTTAGAGACATAAAAAGTGAATATATGTATCCCGCTAGATTGAGTACCTCACCCTGGGGCAATCTAGGCAAAAATAGGGATTTTGCAAGCAACTGCATCCTGACAAGACTTTGTTCTACAGCTGTCTTCCGTCAGAGATTTCCGCTCAGTCATCATCAACCAAAGCTTCAAATACATCGGATTCGGAATTGGTGGAGAAATGGTCATTATGTTCAATGTAGCCCTTTTCCAATATATATCACCAATCTCAGATTTGTAAAGATCTATGGAGTCTCGCCAATCGCAGACTACCATTCCATCAAATAAATTTGAGCCTTTATCCAATTATTTGCACTCTTATTTGTTCCTATTCAACAAATGTTTTGCATGTTTTAATTGAAAAATATCATTGTTTTAAATAATCAAAATTTTCATGACTTGTTTTAAACAAAGTGAACATTCACAATGATAAAAAGATACTTGGGATATCTCCAGTGCTCTCCCAAAGTTGGTACGATTCTCAACAGGATAAGACATTTGTTCATGTTCCTGGCATGCTTGTGGCAGCTTCCTCCGGAGCCTTTTGTGGTTTTTACTTTCGAGCAGAGTGTTTGATAAGGTTATTCATCCCTCCTTCCTTCAGCAGAGTAGTGATCCTTCCTCTTTAGCAGATGTGATCTCTTTGGTAGGACAATATTTGGTGATTTTTGGAAGCTTCTGATTGATGGTTGTTCCCCCCAAAGATCCACCCTCCTCTTTGATAACTTCCCCAGTAGAGTTGCTTCTACGTTTGAGTTCATCTGTGCGACGATCTTTGCCCTCAGTTGGAATGACTGATCTTCATTCCCCTGCAGAGATCTTTGCTTCCTGGTATCTCTCGCCCCTCATCAGATTGGATATTATTTTCCACTGGGGCTGGCTTTTTCTCTTGAGATGTAGTACCAGATGTTTGTTCCTCATTCGTTGGACCTATTTGTATTAGAAACGTCTGTTTGTCAGTATTCATCATACATAAACCACGCATGTGTGCATATAATTTTTAAACATTCAGATATTCATGTTGCATTCTTCACCATATATCTTTGTTTGTTATCTCCTGCTAGTTGGTAATACATTTCCCCAAGCAGATGTCTGTGTCTGATCTCCCCGTATAGAGTCAGCCCCATAAGCAGAAAGTGTTTGTCCTTCCTTCCATATTCCCCACCGAGTTATGTCCTCGTGGATGATGGTTGTTTCTGTTTCCTCCCAACACATATATTGGGATGGAATTCCCCATTGAGTTATATCCTCATAGGGACAAGCTTTGTTTCATCGTGCCTACCTAGTTTGATCCTAGACTGGCCTCTTATGATTGTTTCCTACACATCCCCGCGGTATAGATGAATGATTGCTTAGTAACTAGTAATCGTCCATCTTTTCCCCGACGGAGTCTGTGGTCTTCTACCCTTATACCAAGTAGTTGTAAATCCTATTTTTATCCCCTTGCGGAGTTAACCGTTTTGCTCATCCTAATCGATGACGGTTACTTTTCCGTGGTTTTCTACCCAGTATCCGGTAGATGTAATCCCCTCCTTGACGGTTATCTTTATCCAATATTTGGTATTGATATTCCTTCACCACTTTCTTTTTGAGAATATCTCCCAGTAACCGGTGATATGTCTCCTGGATCGTTGCCTTTGTCAATGTATCTCCCCAGTGAGTCATCTCTCATTTACCCTTTTGTTGGTAATGATTGTTTCTCCCCCCGGATTGGTCATCATTTTATACCCAGTATTCGGTATCCCGATGACCTTTCTGTTCGGTCGATTTATCCTTTATTAACCCAGTAACCGGTTGTGGATAATCTTCCATGCGACTATGTTATCTACGTTCCGACGGTAATAGATAGTATATCTCATGCACTCTTTGGTCGAAGCCTTTTGTTCTTCCCCAGTCGAGTAAGATTTGTATCCCTTTTTATTGGAATCGAATGTCCATCCTATAATCAAGTTTGCTTTTAGCTCTCTTTTGGATGATGAGTGTCTTGGTAATATTTCCCAATTCACGCCTTGGTTGGTCACCTATTATATGCCCAGTAACCGGTATCCTTGGTGTTCCTCCCTGCTCCCTGTTATGACTTTTTGTCCCCTTACGGAGTCAGATTTTCCTGAGCTGAAGTTTACCCTTTTAGGTATTCCTCGGATGATTTCAGATGTTTGATATCTCTCACCTTTATACCGATCTTAGATATTCACTCTTCCCGAGCATGTTGTTCTCTCACCTTTATACCGGTGTTCAGATCACATGCCTCTGTGAGCTTATTACCCAGTAATCGGTAATACCTCATCCCGTTGTTTCCCCAGAGAAGTTTTGTTTGGTTATTCCCCAGCGAAGTCCCTTAGTGGATTCTCCCAGCCTGAGTCTGGATGTTTATCCGGAGTGTCCGTTACGGATAATTTTTGCTGTATTGGCATATTCCCCAATACATGCATCTTTGAGTCAGCTCGAGTCTTTCCATTGATTTATTTTATGGATTCCCTTCGTGTCTCTCAACAAGTTTCAAGTCGTGATCTGCTCACGCATTTTTATCCCTTTACTCCCCAGTAAAGTCCCTAGAGTCTTTGTCCCATTTATGAGTGTGCTACTCCAGTGGATTTTCAATTATTCCTGATTTCTTTCTTTGTGGACACATATCCCCACAGAGTGCTATCGTTTGCATACATACATTTGCATCATGAGGTCTCTTAGGGACCAAAATTCGTCTCTTTGTTATTATTTAAGCCCATTCTACCTCGTCGAGATAAAGATTTTAACCTTCACTTCTCCGGCTAGAATGACCTTGAATAGGGGCATCTGTAAGACCCCAATTTTGGCCCTAAGATCCCTTATAGCATCATAACGTTGCATTTGCAAGGCCTCAAGGATCATAAGCATCTTGGTTCCCTTTGCCTTTGGGTGGTACCTCTTGTGAGTGGTTTGAGATCACCAAGCATGCTTGAATTGTATATTATTGCTTTTTGTTTACTAACCAAAAGCACAAAAATATGTCACTAACATCTTTTTTTTGTAGCTTGAGCAGTCACAAGATCTAAAAGCTTCTAGGTGATCCTTTGTGCAATGATATGGCCAAGAGGAGATGAAGGCAAGCATGGAAATGGTTCCCAAAGCTCTCATCCATCAAATAAGCCTCCCTAGTATCTCAATTCATCATTTTGATCAAAGCAAGTCAAGGGGTTTGAGGTTTGTTCCCAAGGAAACCCTAATTCATCTGTGTACCATGTGTGCCTTGCTCATGAAGCAACCTCATCCCATGGTCAAATACAATCAAGGGAAGTTCTTTAATTCATCATTTCATTCATATTTGAACTTATTTGAGTGTCCTCAATCAACAATTCATCAAGATATGAGTTGTGGACTTGAGAAGTTAACCAGTCAATTCATCTAACTATTTTGAAATACACTGAGACCTAACTTTTAAATTGTTGGTCAAATGGAGATGACCCCAAGAGAAACAATGTTCTTAAGGACAATATGAACAACTTTCATGTTCATAAAAATTTGATTTGAAGCTTGGAAGGTCATCATCCATTCCAAGACATTATAGGTCATTTTGACGGAAACCCTAATTTTGGGTCAACTTCTCATGAACATAACTCATTCATTTTTTATGATTTTGGGGTGGAACCAAATGAATTGGAAAGCGTATTGTGTCTAGTTCAAAAGTTATGTTTAACAAAATTTCAAAATATCAAAAGAAATACATGGGATAGTGCAAAATATTATAGGTCACTTTGGGCCAAATGCATTGAAATGGAAAAAAGTCCAACTTCAAGTGTCCACAACTTCTTCATCAAAAATCCAAATGATGCAAACTTTAAGTCCAAAGTGATTGTCTTGAAAATATATACAACTTCCACGTTTAATGTTTTATCATTTGGAGCTTGCATCATTGAAACGGAAGGGCTTGAACATTGGCCGAATTTGGAAACTTCACTTTTGCATGTTTTGCACCTTACACTTTAAACTCAAAATTCACTAATTTCCAAGACCCAATTGAAATTTTGGTCAACATATTATTTGTTCCTTATGCAATAAGCTTTCTAACCATTACTCATGAGGTAGCATTTGGAGTTTGGAAGCACCATTTTTGAAAGCATGAAGGTTTAGTGCATTTTGTGAAATTCAATTCCAATTGCCATGCATGAGCTGTTTACACTTCTTGTACACGTCCATTTGAAATCTACATGAGTTCAGCAGGTCATTCCAAGCTTCATTGGGCCTTCCACATGATCACACAAGCCCATGCAAGGAAAATCCATTTGCCATACACACGAGTAAACTCACTTGTTCAGCCAATTACATCAATAAATACATGTGATATGCTTCATAATGAGCTAACCTAAGGGCACCTGAAATGCTGCAAGAGTGAATTCCCAGCCATACCAAAGGAACTAAATCCATTTTCTTCAAAATATTCAGATTTGAAATTCGATTAAATTTGGTTGAATCTTCAGATCTAAAGTTCCTAAACCTTCATCATCTGATCCATTGAAGTCTATTTTGCAAAAGGAACCAAGGAAAGGGACTCAAAGCTCCACAGTTCAAAGGTGTGGATCAACTGGTTTTTTCTTCGAATCTCTTTATTCTTTGATCTATTGGCCTTGATATTGTGTTGTCTGAAGTCCTCTCTATAGAGGCATCATTGTTGTATGCTCAATTTTTTAAATCAAGCAAGTTCATGATGAACACCATCAAGCTTCCATCTCTGATTTCTCTCTCAATAGGAATCTAGAGTGGAAGTGAGTGGTATAGGAGTTATGTACATCACTTCCTCTTTCGAATGGTGCCTAGATCGTCCATTTTAATGAGCATTTGAACCTCTATGTTTTTTTGCCCTCGTCGGAGCTCACCGGAGAAGAGGGTGGTGCTGGCCACCGTCCCTGTTGCCAAATCACGTGTGGACCGTTTGATGATATAACTTATTTTAATTCATTATGTTACTCATTGACTTGGGACCATCGTGCGCGCGCATCTCTCCACCTCTGGATATGCCAGCTCAATTAATGAGCTTAGATCTGACGCCTCTCTTTTTTCTGATTTTTCTAATTTCCATTTTATTTCTTTTATTTCATTTAACTTCAAAAATTCATAACTCTTTCATTTTTAATCCAAAAAATATCGGACCAATTGCATTATTTCTCTTTTTAATTCTAGTTTTTAAAAATGATTTTTAATATTTTTTATTTTATCATTTGATATTTTTTGTGAATTTTCTCTTTTCTAGTTATTTTTAATTCATTTTAAATAGTTTTTGATATTAAAAAAACACAAAAATATTTTCTCCACCTATTTGAATGATGATGGATCTATGAAAAATATTCTCATCAATTTTTTAATTGATTTGAGATTTATTTGAGATTTTAGTTCAATTAGGTTATTTTTATTCATTTTTAATTGATTAAAAATAGTTTCTGACTTTTAAAAATGCTGAAATTTTTTGTCAAAATTTGTTTGACCTTGCTGAATTTGGGATAAATCACTTGGATTTTTCAAAATTGATTTGAAGTGATTTTGAAGTTTGACCTTTCTTTAATATTTTAATTCAAGTTTATTTTCAAATATTAAAAATGCCAAAAATATTTTGTTCATTTCTTGACTTCCAATCTTCATTCCACTTCTATTTTTGATTGTTTGACCATGATCCTCAATGTCATTGGTCAACACTTATTGATTGGTACATTCCATTTCATTTAATGCACTTTATTCTTTTCATTTTCATTATCCATCTTCTTCTTCTTCTTCTCCTTCTTTTCCTTTTGATCAATGAGTTAAGGGTTGACAAGTTAGCATTGATTAGGGAGGCTTAATCTTCCTTGATTCAAATCTAATTCATCTTGATCAATTGATCAAGTGAAAGGCTTTGCATTAAGGATAGATTGCTTCCTAAATCATGCAAAGGACTTAAACCAATACAAGATCATTTCTCTTCTTCTTTTTGGCATGGCAAGTTGTTGGAACTTGGTTCACTAATCAAGATTTCTAACTTGTGTTGTTGCCTACATTATTATTGACCGGCCTCAGATAGTTGTGACTTCTACATAAGTCCAATTAAGATTGCTTAACATAGCGCTAAATTTGCCTTGTGGCACACTATCTACTAACATTAACCATTAACCATTAACATTTACTTTTTGCACTTTACTTTTATGCAATTTACTATTCTTATACATATTATTCATTTGCTTTTCCCTTTGCTCATTGGAGCACATGTTTATGTTAATGCAATTTGCCTTTCGCTCACTTGAGCACATAATTGTGTATATACTTTTGTGCTTGTGTTTTGTTTGTTTGTTGTGGATCAAATGCAAAGAAATGGACAAATGGACTTAGACTTTAGGACTTTCCCTATGCAAATTTGGAGTCAAAGAGCAACTAGGCATTGGGCCTTTAAAGTGCTATAAAAGTCAAAGAGGAACTATGCATTGAGCCTTTAGAATGCTATAAATGTTGAAGAGAACTTTGAAAGGACCAATCTCTAAAACTCTTTCTTGTTCATTCTTGATTGTTTGATGGAACCTTTTAATGTGTGTGTTCTTGTGCTAGGGATTCCAATGTTGAGCCAAATTGAGGAACCATTGCCATGAGTTCATAAGAGAGAGAGATCTAAAAGCCATGAGAAGATTTCTAGGAGCCTATTGTGATTGTGTGCTTTCTTGCTTGAATGTTTGTTTATCTTGCTTATTCCAAAGGATGGGAGCTACTTGGATCATCAATATGATCTGAAGAGAGGAACTCCATTTGTGGTCTTGTTCTCTTTTCCCTTATCTCTTGTATGATTAGGACCTTAGCCATTCTTCTTCTTCCCTCCGCTCTAACCCAAGCCAAAACGTTTGTGCAAACATTAACACTTTTTCCAAACATTAGAAACCTAAGCCTTATGCTTTTGATTTTCAAACTTTCTTTTCATAATACTTATTTTGAATTGAACTTCTAAATCAACTTTGACCATTTTTGTACATACTTTTTATTGGTAAATATAATCCATTCAAATGTCTTTTTGTGGTTTCAATGACCACTTTCTTAAATCAAACTTTTTTTTCATAACCTTTAGCTATTAGGTTTGAGTTATCCTTGAGGTAGATGTAATACTCACCTATATCCTTAGTGATGGACAATGAGTCTTCCATGCTTATTATACGGTTAACCCCTCACTAGCATGTTGAAGCTATCCTCACATGGTGGATTTGTGGTTTTAGGTTGAGTTTTCTCCCTTGGATAACAAAAGACCTTAAGGCTTTTGGACCAATCAATCCACTCACTCATTTTAATATTTTACCCCGAACTACGAGGTTTTGATCCTAATCTTTTTAAGATGGTACGTAGGCAATGGTTTATCCATCCAAACACAAAATGTAAATAAACTTGCATATTCTTTTCTCATCTCTTCAATCATGTTTGCACAAACAAATTTTCGTAAAATACCAACCTTACAACAAATGTGAAAAGGGCTCTCTAGGAGTACCTAGGATGTTTTGGGTGCTTAAAACCTTCCCATTGCATAACCAACCCCCTTACCCAGATCTCTGACATTTTTACTAGTTTTTTATTCGATAAAACTTTTAGGTTTTTGTTCGCTTTCTAACCATTCCTTTGGATAAATAGAATAGCGGTGGCGACTCGACTTGTATGGTTTACCTTGGATTTAGTCAATATCTCTAATGGTAACGAATACCCTGCTACAATGATCAAGTGAGTTGTTTTGTGTCAAAGATAGGTTGCTTCTTGGTCAAGCAAATAACCTAAAGTCAATACAAGGCCCTTCCCCTCTTGTTTTGGCATGGCAAGTTTATGGAGCTTGGCTTACTAGTCATGATCTCTAAGTTGTGTTCTTTGCCTATATTTTTATTGACCGGCCTCAGATAGGTGTGACTACTGCATTAGTCCACTTACGATTGCTTAACATAGCGCTACATTGTCTTATGACAAGCTAACATGACCTCCACTAATTACTAACTTTAATTTGAGCTTTTAAATTCTTGTCATTTACTTTTAATGGGATTTATTTCTTTCTCATTATTCATATTAATTTTATCTTTGCTCCCTTGAGAACATATTTTATGTTTATGTCATTTTTCTTTTGCTCATATGAGCCCATTATTGTATATAAATATATTTCTATCTTGTACTTGCTTTGTGTTTCTTTTGTGTGAACCAAATGCAAAAGGAGAAAGGACTTAGAATTAGGACTTACCTATGCTTAAAGGAGTTCAAGAGCAACTAAGCCTCATGCCTTTAGAATGCAAAACTTGTTAAAGAGCAACTAGGCCTCATGCCTTTAGAATGGTAAACTTCAAAGGCCCCATTCCTCTTATTGTGTTGTGAACTTTTTGATGTTTGCTCTTGTGTGATAGGAATCCCATCTTGAGATTGTGAAAAGAGAACAATTGTCATAATTAGCCAAGTTAAGAGCCAAGCCAAGTGGAGATCCTAGGAGCTTGAATTCAAATTGTTTGATTTCTTGTTTGTTTGCTAAGTCCAAGGAAAAGGAGCATATTGAATCATCTCTATGATTCCAAGAAAAGGAACTCCAAGGGTTTATCTTTCCTCTCTTATCTTTGTATGCTTTAGGACTAACCCTTCTCTTCTTCTCCCCACTCTAACCAAGCCCAAAAATCATTTTCAAAACTTTGACTTTGTTTCAAATTAGAAACCTAGGCCTTAAGCCTTTAATTTTTTCAAACTCTTTTCTTAAATACTCCTAGTGAATAAACTTTAATCCAACTTTGATTTCATTTTTGTAAATAAGTCTAACTTGTGAATACAACCCATTTCAAGTTGTTTTGTGGTTCCAATGGCCACTTTCTTAAAATCTTTTCAAAACAATAGCCATAGGTTTGAGTTATCATAGTGGTTAATGTAAATCTCACCTCATCCTTAGTGTTGGATTATAAGTCTTCCATGCTTATTATAGGGTTAACCCCTCACATGGTGGATTGTTGGTTTAGGTTGAGTTTTCTCCTTTTGATAACAAAGGACCTTAAGGCTTTTGATCAAATCAATTCACCAATCTTTGAGATTTTTACCCCGAACTATGAGGTTTTGATCCTCCTTTGTGATGGTACGTAGGCAATGGGTTCATCCATTCAAACAACCAAATTTGTAAATATAATCTATTCTCTTCTCATCCCCCCAATCTTTTGTACAAGTCTTTTCAAAAATACCAACCTACAACACATATGTGCAAAAAGAGTTCCCTTAGAGTACTAAGGATGTTTTGGATGCGTAAAACCTTCTCATTTCATAACCAACCCCCTTACCCAGATCTCTGATATTTTAATTAGTTTTTGATTTGAAAAACTCCTTACTTGGCTTTTGTTCGCTTTTTAGCCTTTCCTTTGGACAAATAAAAGTACAGTGGCGACTCGAATTGTATGTTTACTTTTGGTTTAGTCAATAAACCTAAAGGTAACGAAAACCCCGCTACAGCAGCCCAAGCCAATGCGCAACAAGTCTTCTCAAGCATAAAATACCGAGTCTCACAGTCGCTGAACTTCTTACTGAGGCAGTAAATTGCAAATTCTTTCTTCCCAGTCTCATCTTGCTGACCAAGAACACAACCCATACTATCTTCTACCACAGTCAAATACATGATCAACGGTCTTCCTTCAACAGGTGGAGACAAAATAGAAGGTTCAAGAAAATATTCCTTGATACTGTCAAAAGCTTTCTAGAAATCTTCGGTCCAATCACAAGACTAATCTTTCCGAAGAAGCTTGAATATAGGCGCACATGTGGCAGTCATGTGGGAAATGAATCTGGAAATATAATTCAAGCGACCGAGAAAACATCTGACTTGATTCTCAGTTTTGGGCGTAGACATCTCTTGTATTGCTTTGACCTTAGCAGGATCAACTTCAATACCCTTCTCGCTGATAATAAAGCCCAACAACTTACCAGAACGAACACCAAAAGTACACTTATTGGGATTCAAGTGAAGTTTATACTTCCTCAAACGCTGGAATAACTTCAACAAGTGCTCAACATGTTCCTCTTCATCAATAGATTTAGCAATCATGTCATTGACATATACTTCAATCTGTTTATGCATCATATCATGAAAAAGAGTAGTCATTGCTCTCTGGTAAGTTGCACTAGCATTCTTTAGACCGAAAGGCATCACTTTATAACAGAATATTCCCTAGGGTGTAATTGTCGTAATCGCAAAAAACAACCGGAGGGAAAAGACACAGAGCCGCCACCATGCGTTATTTATCCCAAAGGAGGGAAAGGAAACGCTCGAAGTAAACCTGAGAAAGGGAAAGGAACGGTCTTACGACCAGAGATTGCTAGGATCGGGAGTCGGTTACGCAAGGGGAAGGTATTAGCACCCCCTCACGTCCGTCGTACTCGACGGGATCCACGCTCAAAAGAATAGAATAAGGTTGCTGAATAACTGCTCAAAAACTGCACGCACTGGAGGAATAAAACGAGCGAAAGAAGACGGAGAAAGCGGACTCGGCAGGATGTCGCATCCTGGGCCTACGTAGTTTTTCAGAAACAAACATTAAAGTCGACGTAGTTCGGGGAAATGGGGAACGTGCTCGCTAGGACATCGCATCCTATGCATACGTATCTTCTCTAACCAGAGTAAGAATCAGAGCACTCGTAGCTCGGCTAACGCACGCCGAAACAAAACGCTGAAAAGAAAACGTTGAGACATCAAACAACACACAAACGAAAACGGAATGCCAATAAATGGACTTACATCCGACTCCGAACAACAAACGCAAACAGGAAACAGACTGCCAATAAATGGACTTACATCCAACTCCAGACAAGCAAACGCAAACAGGAAACCAAATGCCAATAGATGGACTTACATCAGACTCCGAACAAACGAACACAAACAGGAAACAGAATGCCAAAAAATGGACTTACATCCGACTCCAAACAAAGAAAGACAAACAGGAAATAGACTGCCAATAAATGGGCTTATGTCCGACTCTAAACAAAGAAAGACAAACAGGAAACAGACTGTCAATAAATGGACTTATGTCCGACTCCAAACGACAAACGAAAAGAGGAAGGGTCTCGATTGCAACTAGGGCAAGAGAAAAGGAAGGTCTCGATCGCAACGAGGGCGAGAGAAAAGGATCGCAACGAGGGCGAAAACCAACAAGGATCAAAGTTAGTTGTCAGTCAAACTCGACAAGACATCGCATCTCGTGCCTACGTATCTCATCTGGACATGAGAATCAGAGTTGCCGTAGTTCGGCTAAACTATTTCTGTTTGTTTTGTGTTTTTTAGATGAATAACGTCACTACGCAATCTACCGGATGCTCGACCTTGGGAGACTTACTCACCTGTACTAGAAGGAGTTAACGTGTCCTTAAGAGAAGATCAAGTTTGTTTGTGTTTTAGGAATGCTCACGCAAGAAAGGAAGTCCTAGACGAAGGAACCATGCTACCTTAATTGACATTCAAACGAGAGACTACACGAAGTCTAGCAATCCTATGGGGATACAATCACACAACACAAAAACATATACCTGAAGTAAACACACCAACAAGGGGGCTCAAACATCAAGGGTGAGGCTTTAGTCAAGGGGTCATATCAACCTCGACAAACAAGCCTGGCTTTAGTCAAGGGGTCGTATCAACCTCGACAAACAAGCCAACTGTAGGGGTATGCTGAAGCTCTTAACCACTAACATTGAGAGTTAGGGTGAAGCTGATGAAAGGTAATGAGGGTAAAACCTCATAGCTCTTAACTCGGGCCTGGGTGAGCTTGAATCAATGAAAACATGGGGATCCAGAATGAGGGACCCTACTCCACTTGACTGACTCTATATACAAGGATCTTGGGTTAGGTTTAAGAGCCTCAGCACGTAATGCGAGCATAATGAATGACTCAAACGATTAGCAGGGGATTGATTGTTAATCCCTTCTATCTGCCAATTGCCTCTTCACTTAGGAGGACTTAAGTAACATGGCACAATGAGAAAACAAACACAGTCATTGCCTCTTAAGGAGGACTTCAGCCAAATGCCTGTCAAAAGAAACGACAGGGCTTCCAGACTACATGGAGTTAAAGGATGATTACCTAGGTGGTATGCCAACCACAAGCAAAGCAAAGCTCAAGCAATGAGCTAAAAGCGACTAATGTACCTGTACAAAAGTCAAGCCAGTCAATATTCATATTCAGACAACCAAACAGACAATCAACAGTGTTATAACCAATATGTTCACAAGGCAAATCCTAAGTGTGAACAACTCAAGTGAGTTCAACACCAAGGAACCTACAACACAATCAAGGTTAGTGGACAATGTAATTCGCATCTCAAGTAATGAGATCAACATCCATCGTTAGAGTTAATTGCTTGAACCTGAAATATAAAGCTCAAAAGGTGAGTACAAAACACTAGTACCAAGACTAGGGTCAAAGGCAAATCCTAAGGCAAATCCATCTAATGATCATGCTAAGGCAAAGTGAAATTCTAGTTATCAGACTTTGGATGTCACACTGGTTGTTATGACATCCAATTCTGCACAGACAGGGATTATGCAGAACTTAACAGTAAGTGCAGTAAATAACACAAGTAATTGTTCACCCAGTTCAGTCCAACATGACCTACATCTGGGGGCTACCAAGCCAGGGAGGAAATCCACTATTAGTAGTATCTATTCAAAGCTAAACTCACCCGTTTACAACTTATCACTTAATCCCTACCCAATGCAATTTCAATCTTAACCTAAGATCAGAGTTCCTACTCACTCCCCCTCAATCACCTCAGTGATATTAAAGACACTTTGAAGTCACACTTCAAAAACAACTCTTGATTATGCTTCACAGCTTAAATCAAGATACACAGCACTCACGCTTAAAAGCTTTGAGTGACACAACACTTACAACTCAATGAACACCCTATGCCAAAGCAATCATCTACTTGATAATGGCTTGGCTTACAAGATACGTCTAATACAAGACTCACAAAATACAGCAGTGAAGTATGATGGACACACTGACTCTTCACGCTTCAAAATCCCCGAAACTGAATGAAGGAATGCCTTCCTTTTTATATTGCAGCACCTGGGCTTTTGCACCTGTATTTTCCTGAATTTTAGGTCACACAAGTTCCCTCAAATTCAACATTTAGGTTGCTAACAAATAGGCTATTTGTTAGGTTCATTGAATGTAGCTTGGTTGTTGATTTCCTGGATTTTCTCTCAGCTGTTGAATCCCTAAAGAATAGCCTGAGAAAAAGCTGAAACAGAAAACTGAACAACCTACAATTTAGCATATGCTGTCAGGCACGAATGTCACGACATTCAGCTTGACATCAAGGTCCATATGCTGAGTCTGTTTTTCCAGAAAATAGACTGTACAATTTGTTGACCTGTACATGATCAAAATGACCATACTACAGTAACAGCTTACATTAATAAATGTCAAAGTGTCCAACTTAACATTTATACATTTGGCCTTAAGTTAGTTCTGTTATTCTCTTGAAGAACAAACTAAGTTTTATGCTGAAGTATAGCAGAACACCACTCTGCCTAATCTTCAATAGCTGCTGTCAATGATGAATGTCACAACATCCAGTTTGACATTCAGTCAGTAGGCCTTATGCCAGGTCTGGTTCTTCCTTGATAACCAGACTGCAAATGAATACTAAGTTCTAACAGAACTTCTGTTCCTTAGTATCTGTTGACAGGTATGAATGTCACAGCATTCAATAATCCTGTGTTAGCTAGTCCTGCAGTAACTACAATGTAGTCACATATACATGTCATGACATCAGTCAAGACATTAGTGTTTTACCATATAATGCAGCCAATTAAACACCTACACAAAGGCATACAATGGTGTTCACAATTGGGCATACAAATGAGAAAATGAACATTAAATCAGAAACACATCCAATGATCATGAAACATAGTCAGACCACAATGACAGAGTTCCAGACTTGGTTTTACTTCACAGTTTCAACCAAGTTAACATCCACTTGATCTTGCTTCACAGCTTCGATCAAGTGATCACCCACTTTTGCTTTACAGTAGGTACCACCATATCAGATGCCATGATTTTGTTTCTGACATCCAAAACCACTCCTGCATGAACAGCATCCTTGAACTCCTGCAGGTACAGCGGCCTTCTCTTTGTAGGGTGTCTCCTTACCCTCTTGTATCCACCCTTGTTGCAAGCAGCATAGCTATGATCTGTTGACCAATCATAGCCTAGTACAAATTGTTTAATAGTCAGAGATATTAAACAATTTATCCCAAACATCAGTGGTTGCTATAAGGTCTCAGAGAGACATATTCCCAGTTTGCTCCTTAAGTTTTCAAACTGAGTAGCATCCAGAGCCTTTGTAAATATGTCAGCCAGTTGAAGATCCGTGGCTACATGTTCCAAAGTGATCACCTTGTCTTCCACCAGATCTCTGATGAAGTGGTGCCTAATGTCAATATGTTTGGTCCTGCTATGTTGGATGGGATTCTTGGAGATGTTGATGGCACTGAGATTATCACAGAACAATGTCATAACATTTTGAGTGACATTGTACTCAGTGAGCATTTGTTTCATCCAAACAAGTTGGGAGCAACTGCTTCCAGCAGCTATGTATTCAGCCTCTGTAGTGGACAGAGAGACACAGTTCTGCTTCTTGCTGAACCACGATATGAGGTTTTCTCCTAAGAAGAAACATCCACCTGATGTGCTTTTTCTGTCATCAGCACTTCCAGCCCAATCAGCATCACAGTACCCAGATAGGACAGGCTTAGACCCATGTGAATACAGCA
Organism: Lathyrus oleraceus; assembly: GCF_024323335.1. Classification (NCBI taxonomy): domain Eukaryota; kingdom Viridiplantae; phylum Streptophyta; class Magnoliopsida; order Fabales; family Fabaceae; genus Lathyrus; species Lathyrus oleraceus. The sequence goes on from NC_066585.1 coordinate 71,265,006, forward strand.
TCCCATAGTCACACGTCCCATTGATGTACTTGAGAATCCTTTTGACTTGATTCAAGTGGCTCACCTTGGGCTCTGCTTGGTATCTGGCACACACTCCAACTGCATAGGAAATGTCAGGTCTACTTGTAGTTAGATACAGTAGACTACCTATCATGCTTCTGTACAGGCATTGATCAACACTAGGCCCTCCATCATCTTTGGTTAACTTCAGATGAGTAGGAGCAGGAGTCCTCTTGTGCCTGGCATGATCCATACCAAACTTCTTAACTATGTTCTTGGCATACTTGCTTTGGGAGAGAAACATAGAGTCCTCCATTTGGTTTACTTGCATTCCAAGGAAATAGGTCAGTTCTCCCACTAGACTCATTTCAAACTCAGACTGCATTTGGTGAACAAATTTTTTAACCATTTGTTCTGACATTCCACCAAAGACTATATCATCAACATAGATTTGAGCTATCATGATTTTGCCTTCTTCATCCTTCACAAACAAGGTTTTATCTATGCCACCCTTTCTGTATCCATTTGAGGTCAGAAATTCGGTTAACCTTTCATACCAAGCTCTGGGTGCTTGCTTCAACCCATACAAGGCTTTCTTCAACTTGTATACATGCTCAGGTTGGTTAGGATCACAGAACCCTTTGGGTTGTTCCACATAGACTTCTTCATTCAGGTAGCCATTCAAGAATGCACTCTTCACATCCATTTGGAACAGCTTAAACTTCAGGATGCATGCTACCCCCAACAGCAATCTGATGGACTCAAGTCTAGCCACAGGAGCAAATGTCTCATCAAAGTCTACTCCTTCAACTTGAGTGTATCCTTGAGCTACTAGTCTTGCTTTATTTCTAGTAATTACTCCTTTCTCATCAGATTTGTTTTTGTAGATCCACTTGGTACCAATGATGTTGGACCCTTCAGGTCTTGGAACCAGCTCCCATACTTCATGCCTTGTGAACTGCTCGAGTTCCTCTTGCATGGCAATGATCCAGTATTCATCAGTCAGGGCTTCTTTCACATTCTTTGGTTCAACCTTGGAAACAAAGCAGGAATTTGAGTTTATTCCTCTTGACCTGGTAGTTACACCACTGGTGGGATCCCCTATGATAAGATCCTTAGGGTGGTCTTTCTGAATTCTGATAGATGGCACTTTGGTGGGTGCTTCTACTTCACATTCAGGAGAAGGTTCCTGTACTTCTTCAGGCATGATTGGACTGTCAGTTGGACTGTCAAGGAATGTTTCAACATCCTCCATGACATCGGTTCCTTCCTCTTTATCATCCACAATGACATTTATGGACTCCATCAGGACATTGGTCCTGTAGTTGAACACTCTATAGGCTCTGCTGTTAGTGGAGTATCCTAGAAATACACCTTCATCACTTTTGGGATCTAGCTTCCTTCTCTGTTCACGATCTGTGAAAATGTAGCATTTACTTCCAAAAATATGAAAGTACTTCACAATGGGTTTTCTGCCCTTCCATATTTCATACAGAGTGGAGGAGGTTCCTTTTCTCAAGGTGACTCTGTTGTGAACATAGCACGCGGTATTCATTGCTTCAGCCCAAAAGTGCATAGGGAGCTTCTTTGCATGAATCATTGCTCTGGCAGATTCTTGAATAGTTCTATTTTTTCTTTCAACTATTCCATTCTGCTGAGGAGTTATAGGGGAGGAGAACTCATGGCTTATTCCTTCAGATGAGCAAAACTCATCAAACTTGGAATTCTTGAATTCAGTACCATGATCACTTCTAATCCGGACCACACAACTGTCCTTTTCCCTTTGAAGTCTTATGCACAGATCTTTGAAGACATCATATGTATCTGACTTCTCTCTGATGAAGCTTATCCACGTGTATCTGGAATGGTCATCAACCACCACGTAGGCATACTTCTTCCCACCAAGACTTTCAACCTGCATAGGTCCCATTAGGTCCATGTGCAGCAGTTCCAGAACTCTGGAGGCTGTGGAATGTCCCAGCTTTGGGTGTGACATCTTGGTTTGCTTGCCCATTTGGCATTCTCCACAGACTCTTCCTTCATCAATCAGAAGCTTTGGCATTCCTCTGACTGCTTCCTTGGATATGATCTTCTTCATTCCCCGTAAGTGGAGATGTCCAAGTCTTCTATGCCACAGCTTCACCTCCTGTTCTTCCTTGGCTGAGGAGCATGTTGTGGAAAAGTTAGAGAGATCAGGTTCCCACAGGTAGCAGTTGTCTTTGGACCTGGTTCCTCTCATAACTTCCTGATTGTCACCATTTGTCACAATGCACAGCTCCTTAGTAAACTGAACATGAAAACCTTGATCACACAGCTGACTTATGCTGATGAGGTTTGCAGTAAGTCCTCTTACTAACAGCACATTGTTCAGTTTTGGCACTCCAGAACAGTCCAGTTTGCCCACACCTCTTATTTTTCCTTTGGCACCATCACCAAAAGTCACATAGCTGGTGGTGTGAGGTTGAATATCTACCAGTAGATTTTCCATACCAGTCATATGTCTTGAGCATCCACTGTCAAAGTACCAGTCTTCTCTGGAAGAAGCCCTTAGGGCAGTGTGTGCTATCCTAGCATACCATTGTTGCTTCTTAATGGGAGCACATCGCTTACGTGTTTTATGCTTAGGTCTGACAGGTGAGGCTCTGTTAGGGAAGCCATGAATCCAGTAGCAGAAGGCTTTTATATGACCAAGCCTGCCACAGTGGTGACACCTCCAATTCTGGTATTTCCTCTTCTGATGATCATTCATCCTAGCTCCTTGATGTTGAGACATTGGCTTTGACATCTGCTTGACCTTCTGAACTCTAGCCTTTGGGCGTTTGTGTTCAGTTCTTTTTCCAAATCCTAGCCCAGATTTGGTTCCAGACTGCTGTCCCACCTTTAGAATTTCTTCCAAGGTGTCAGTTCCCTTATTCATCATTCTGATGGATTTGGTCATCTGGTTCAGCTTGGAGGTCAGAAGGGCTATCTCATCATTTAGCCCCTCTATGGCAGACAGTTGCTTTTGTCTCTCATCTTCCAGTTCCTTGATGAGTTTCTTCTGCTTTTCTCCTTGTGCACGCACTTCTGCACTAGTGGTACACAGCTTCTTATATGCTGCAGCAAGTTCATCAACTGTCAGCTCATCTGCACTTATGTCATCTTCAGAGACACACACACTGGTTAGTGCAGTGACATGTTTGGCAGATTCTCCTTCAGATTCACTTTCAGAATCTCCTTCAGACCATGTGATAGCTAGCCCCTTATTGTGCAATTTGAGGTAAGTAGGGCATTCAGCTCTGACGTGTCCATACCCTTCACAGCCATGACACTGGATTCCCTTCCCATGGTTGAACTTCTCCTCAGAAGTTGATCTTTTCTTAATGTCAGACGGGATGTTCTTGACATTAGGTCTACCTCTTTGATCAATCTTCTTCATGAACTTGTTGAATTGCCTCCCAAGCATGGCTAAGGCTTCTGATATACTTTCATCACCTCCTGTATATCCTTCTTCTGACTCCTCTTCAGCATTTGATATAAAGGCTATGCTTTTCTTCTTCTCAGCATACTCACCTAAGCCCATTTCAAAGGTTTGGAGAGAACCAATGAGCTCATCTACCTTCATATTGCTGATGTCCTGAGCCTCCTCTATGGCAGTGACCTTCATAGCAAACCTCTTAGGCAAGGACCTGAGAATCTTTCTTACAAGTTTCTCTTCAGTCATTTTCTCACCTAGTCCACCAGAGGTGTTTGCAATTTCAAGAATATTCATGTGAAAGTCATGAATAGTCTCATCCTCTTTCATCCTCAGATTTTCAAACTTGGTTGTCAACATCTGAAGTTTGGACATCTTCACCTTGGAAGTACCTTCATGAGTTACCTTGAGGGTATCCCAAACTTCCTTAGCTAGTTCACAATGGTGCACCAGCCTGAAGATGTTCTTAGTGATTCCATTGAACAGTGCATTCAAGGCTTTGGAGTTTCCAAGAGCTAATGCCTCTTGTTCCTTGTCCCAATCTTCTTCGGGAATATGCACACTGACTCCATCTTCATCAGTCCTCGTTGGATGTTCCCATCCCTTGTTGACAGCTCTCCAGACTTTGCTGTCTAGAGACCTTAAGAAGGCTATCATGCGAGGCTTCCAGTCATCATAATTAGATCCATCCAACATGGGTGGTCTGTTTGAGTGTCCTAAATCCTTGTCCATGGTACTAGAAAGTAACTTCCCTAGATCTCACCCAGAACTTCACAGGCAGGGTGCCTGCTCTGATGCCAATTGAAATTCTAGTTATCAGACTTTGGATGTCACACTGGTTGTTATGACATCCAATTCTGCACAGACAGGGATTATGCAGAACTTAACAGTAAGTGCAGTAAATAACACAAGTAATTGTTCACCCAGTTCAGTCCAACATGACCTACATCTAGGGGCTACCAAGCCAGGGAGGAAATCCACTATTAGTAGTATCAATTCAAAGCTAAACTCACCCGTTTACAACTTATCACTTAATCCCTACCCAATGCAATTTCAATCTTAACCTAAGATCAGAGTTCCTACTCACTCCCCCTCAATCACCTCAGTGATATTAAAGACACTTTGAAGTCACACTTCAAAAACAACTCTTGATTATGCTTCACAGCTTAAATCAAGATACACAGCACTCACGCTTAAAAGCTTTGAGTGACACAACACTTACAACTCAATGAACACCCTATGCCAAAGCAATCATCTACTTGATAATGGCTTGGCTTACAAGATACGTCTAATACAAGACTCACAAAATACAGCAGTGAAGTATGATGGACACACTGACTCTTCACGCTTCAAAATCCCCGAAACTGAATGAAGGAATGCCTTCCTTTTTATATTGCAGCACCTGGGCTTTTGCACCTGTATTTTCCTGAATTTTAGGTCACACAAGTTCCCTCAAATTCAACATTTAGGTTGCTAACAAATAGGCTATTTGTTAGGTTCATTGAATGTAGCTTGGTTGTTGATTTCCTGGATTTTCTCTCAGCTGTTGAATCCCTAAAGAATAGCCTGAGAAAAAGCTGAAACAGAAAACTGAACAACCTACAATTTAGCATATGCTGTCAGGCACGAATGTCACGACATTCAGCTTGACATCAAGGTCCATATGCTGAGTCTGTTTTTCCTGAAAACAGACTGTACAATTTGCTGACCTGTACATGATCAAAATGACCATACTACAGTAACAGCTTACATTAATAAATGTCAAAGTGTCCAACTTAACATTTATACATTTGGCCTTAAGTTAGTTCTGTTATTCTCTTGAAGAACAAACTAAGTTTTATGCTGAAGTATAGCAGAACACCACTCTGCCTAATCTTCAGTAGCTGCTGTCAATGATGAATGTCACAACATCCAGTTTGACATTCAGTCAGTAGGCCTTATGCCAGGTCTGGTTCTTCCTTGATAACCAGACTGCAAATGAATACTAAGTTCTAACAGAACTTCTGTTCCTTAGTATCTGTTGACAGGTATGAATGTCACAGCATTCAATAATCCTGTGTTAGCTAGTCCTGCAGTAACTACAATGTAGTCACATATACATGTCATGACATCAGTCAAGACATTAGTGTTTTACCATATAATGCAGCCAATTAAACACCTACACAAAGGCATACAATGGTGTTCACAATTGGGCATACAAATGAGAAAATGAACATTAAATCAGAAACACATCCAATGATCATGAAATTTTTTATGTGATACCAACATGTTAAACATAATCATCATGCAAAAATCTAGAATCAAAGGAGATCAATTGGCATGTCAATGAAAATGAACAAGATCAACATCAAAATATGTGACACACATTGTCACACCATACATTCATGTGCATAAAACAGAGATGAAAAATGGTAAAAATGCCAAACAAAAGCTCAAGAATCGTGTTACGTGTATAGAACAAGCATGTCAAATTTCAAGGCAATTGGAGAAAGTATGAGCATTTCACAATTAATTGAATGAAGCATGGTAGATTTGCATACATGTTCAATCATCCATTCACAATCAAAAATCCAGCAATGCTAAAATCAGGAAATAAACATCATAAAATACTAGACATCAAGATGAACATGTAGGAAAAATTGCATTCAATTTGGATTAATATTCTGTTTGTTATGATTTTTTGAATTTGATGAACAAAAATGAATTAATGTGACAATCCATGGAAATGACATTTGAAGAAAAAATTAAAAAACAGCATCCATTGGAATCGAACACAGGTCCCAAGCCTACAAGGCGCCTTCGGCAGGAAATTAAATTGGAAATGTGCCTAGCGAAGGGATCGAACCCTGGCCAACACGGTTACTGGCGCTTCCAGCAAATAAAATGGAAAATTAAAACAAGCAACATGCTGGAATCGAACACAGGCTTCAGTGGTAACAAAAGCGCTCAGAATAAAATGAATTGGAATAAAGGAAATGCTAGCGCTAAGGTTCGAACCGGCGTTTGTATGGCTGCAAGCGCGTTTCAATAAGTGAAACGCTGCCGTTTGGATCAAGCGAAGTAACAAGTGGAAAATAAAAGAACGCTCGCTGGGAATCGAACAGAGGATTGGAAAGCCATGGGCGCTCAAACAGTAACATCCAAACGCTGAACCAGGAAACCCTAGTCCTGTGCACGCGCGGTGGTTGACGGTGGTTTCCACCGTCTTCCTCGTTGGAACCAGCGAAGCTACAGTAGCGTTCAACAACTTTTTTTCCAGAATTATGCAATATATACATCATTGAAACCGTCTCAGTGCGTAGAACACAAATCTAACATTTATTTAGCCTAATTCTCAATGGATAATGCAAATCAAAGCAAAACATAATGCATGACAAAACTTCAAGTTCACATATCTTACTCATTATTCAACCATTTCAAATTCTCAAAGCATCAGTATAATCAGCATGGAAAGATCTACAATATTATGGCAGTAAAATCAAGAATCATGAGATTCGAAATCCAACCTTCTTGAAGAACAGAATGATGAAACAGTGGATTCAAGCTCCCTCCAGCTCCAAATCTTCTCCTCCAACCTTGATATGAAGTCTGGTACATGAATTGATGCTTGAAATGGCTTGGATCTAGCTTAAATTGCAATCTCCATGTTCATGTTCATATGCTGATGTGCACGAATCTTGGCCAAAATCTTCAAATCAATGCTTGATTCTTCATCAATCACACTCAATAAACACAATTATGCAGTAAAATCAATGAGTTGTGTTCAAAAATTTGAAGTTTCAATTGAGAGAAAATGGGAGGGAAAGAAAATCTAGATCTAGAAATTGTGAAAACTGAGAAATTCTGTTATGATTAAGCTTTTATATCACATGTTAATCACTTTGCTAATGATAATTAAGCTTGGCTAATGAAAGTTTAATGAAAAATGAGGTGTATGACCAAATTGCAAAATTCACCTTATGCATGGCAAAATGGACGTGAACAATACACATGCATGGCTCAAATGCTCTTAAAATCAACTCATGAGCAAGATTGGCTTGGAATTAAGTTCATGTGATGCACCAATTTTAAATTCTTCATTTTCCCTCCAAAAAACACATGCATGGCCAAATGATCATGTGATATTATTTCATGCAATGCAATGATGGATTTGGAAAATATTGGTCATGACATGCACTATGCAAAAAGAGTGGCTCAAATTGGAGTTTTGGATCAAAAGTTATGGCACTTTGAAGTTTCACGCACACTTGGTGATCATTTGCTCATAACTTCTCAACCATTCATCAGATGCTCAAGATCTTGGACTTTTTAGAAATGGGAGAGAAAGATCTTCAACTTTCATGTTGACCAAAATTTCATTTGAAGCTTCTTTGATGTTGGAAAGTCAAGTTGAATGTGGTCTAAAACTTGCCATTTTTGGAAACTTGAAATTACAGGTCACTTTCCATTTTTGGAAACTTTTGATCTGGCTTCAAAATCTTCAAGGTAGGTGTTTGACATGATGAATAGACCTCTTTTGGACGTGAATGAAGTGTCTCAAACCAATTCTCCACCTCCTAGCCCTCAGTTGACTTTACAATTGACTTATATGGGCCTCAGATGGCCTGGCAATGCACTGATGACTTTGAGCTTCTAACACTTGGCAAAATTGCTTCAAAATGAACCTTGATTCATATAAGCTCTCTAGAATACTCATGTGGCCTTCATCTCAAGGAAAACCTTGCCTTTTGCACTAATGATTCTCTTGATACCAATGCTGGATTGCCATGATGCAATGCGATATGTAATGATATATGACCTAAAAAATGAAATGAATGCATGAATGGGGGGATGCAAATTTGAGGTGCTACAGCTGCCCATATTCAATCAACTAAGAACCTGAACGGATGAGAGCAACGATTGTCAGACCTTCAAGGTAAACAGGGATTGAATACGAAAAGAACCGTAAAATTTGCACTCTGCCGGGGACGAAGTGAAGGAAGCAAGGCTCATTTACCAGATGGCGGATTTCACTGCGGAGACTTGATATACGCGGATATCAATGAAAGCGGGGCACATTTACCAGATGGCGGCTTCCACTGGGAGGAAAAAGATGTTTACGACTAGAACAAGACCAGACGCTCACTGATGACTCTACTGAGGAATTGATATTTATCAAAGAAAGGATTCACGACCAGACATCAACGGATGAATGGGGAGAAAGGAACCACGACCAAACATCAACGGATGAATGGAAAAAAGAAACCACGACCAGACATCAACGGATGAATGGGAAGAGAAACCACGACCAGACATCAACGGATGAATGGGAAGGAACTCTATGTTTACCGACATCGAAAGATGATGTTTACCGATGTCAAAAAAGGACGACCAGACATTTACCGATGACTGGGAAGGAACTCGATGTTTACCGACATCGAAAGATGATGTTTACCGATATCAAAAAAAGTACGACCAGCCATTTACCGATGACTGGGAAGGAACTCGATGTTTACCGACATCGAAAGATGATGTTTACCGACATCAAAAAAAGTACGACCAGACATTTACCGATGACTGGGAAAAAAACTTGATGTTTACCGACATCGAAAGATGATGTTTACCGATATCAAAAAAGGAAGACAAGACATTTACCGATGACTGGGAAGGAACTCGATGTTTACCGACATCGAAAGATGATGTATACCGACATCAAAAAAAAGTACGACCAGGCATTTACCGTTGACTGGGAAGGAACTCGATGTTTACCGACATCGACAGATGATGTTTACCGACATCAAAAAAAGTACGACCAGACATTTACCGATGACAGGGAAGGAACTCGATGTTTACCGACATCGAAAGATGATGTTTACCGATATCAAAAAAAGTACGACCAGACATTTACCGATGACTGGGGAAAAAACTCGATGTTTACCGACATCGAAAGGTGATGTTTACGGACATCAAAAAAAGTACGACCAGACAATTACCGATGACTGGGAAAAAACACGATGTTTACCGACATCGAAAGATGATGTTTACCGACATCAAAAAAAGTACGACCAGACATTTACCAATGTTTGGCAAGGAACTCGATGTTTACCGACATCAAAAAAAGTACGACCAGACATTTACCGATGATTGGGAAGGAACTCGATGTTTACCGACATCGAAAGATGATGTTTACCGACATCAAAAAAAAGTACGACCAGACATTTACCGATGACTGGGAAGGAACTCGATGTTTACCGACATCAAAAAAAGTACGACCAGACATTTACCGATGACTGGGGAAAAAACTCGATGTTTACCGACATCGAAAGATGATGTTTACCGACATCAAAAATAGTACGACCAGACATTTACCGGTGACTGGGAAGGAACTCGATGTTTACCGACATCAAAAGATGATGTTTACCGACATCAAAAAAAGTACGACCAAACATTTACCGAAGACTGGGAAGGAACTCGATGTTTACCGACTTCGAAAGATGATGCTTACCGACATCAAAAAAAGTACGACCAGACATTTACCGATGACTGGGAAGTGATGTTTACCGACATCGAAAGATGATGTTTACGGACACCAAAAATAGACCCTACGGGGGATTGACACGATACTTACCGGTATCACACGGATGACATCTACATACGTCAAAACAAAGCAGACACTTGCCAGGGACTACACTGGGGAGAGAATCAAGCTTTCCTTTCACGGACGGGTGAGGAAATAAATCTCTCTAGGGATTATCAATCCTGAATGCTACCAAGAGAAACTGCTGCAAATGTGCCATACAGACGTTGAAAATGATCCGCCTCTGCTGGGGATATGATCCAATCTGGCTTAACACATGTATGCATATGTTTGAGTTTTCTATGGCGTAATGCTCCATATTGAATGGAAATGCTACGCGATTGGAGGATGCAAATGCAAATGATGATTACTATATGCAAGATGCAAAGGGAGGAACTCCTGCTAGGAAAGCGAACGATCACTTTGCTGAGCCCATCTGATTCGGTCTTCCAACTCTATGGGGAGATACAACAATCCCGCTGAGGATACTCACTGATCTGACATTCTCGGACCGGCAGAGAAACCAACTCAATTGGGGAGTCACTTGTTGGGAAAACACCAACCTCTCGATCATGCTGGGGAATAGCACTTGCTGGGGAAATGATAACCCTCACTGGGGACGATCTCCACTGAACTCGATCCGCTTGGGGATTTCGCTGGGGAAAACAAACAACGCCTACCTCCGCTGGGGAAACAGCAACGTACAGACTTGCTAGGGAAATAACATTCTCAACCGTGCTGGGGATCACAACACTTCAGGCCCGGCTGCTGAGGAACAAATTACCCACAGACACCTCCGCTGGGGAAATAGCAACCTTCAGACTCTCCGGGGAACTAACAGCCCTCAGACCTGCTGGGAAAGGGGCAACCTTCAAACCTGGCTGGAAAAAAAACATCCTCAACCCTGCTGGGGAAACAGCAACCTTCAGACTTATTGGGCAAAAACATTCTCAACCCTGCTAGGGGAGATAACCATCCTGACCCTGCTGGGGAAAACACTCTCAACCCTGCTAGGGGAAACAACAACCTTCAGGCTCGACCGCTGAGGGAGCACTGATCTCGGGCTCGCTGGGGAGACAAGTTCTGAACTTGCTTCGGACAACCCCACTTCTTACACTACCTGGACAGTGTTAAAACACCTTTGAACCAACTGTCACTCATCTGCTATGGCCGGTATTCAACGGTAGTAACCTGCAAAGCAGCAATACATACATGCCTCAGGGGATTGTATGGACAAAATACACCCTAGTGTACTCAACATTCAAAATGAATTTCAAATGTTTTATCTTTCCGCACATTATTGTCTAGCCTTCTGTTTTAGATGCAATGTTTATAAAAAATTCGGACGTTTTTGCAAACAAAATAGTAAAGTAAAAACAAGAGAGCAATTTGACTGAATAACGACTTTTATTGATTGAAAATGGCCTATAAAGGAAAATACATTAGGAAGCAATTCCTAGTAAGAGGTAATTGCGCCAAAAAAGGAAATAAACTATCCTATTGGCAATGTGAACACGGCATCCACTATTTTCCAATTCTGTTATGACTCACAGATCCTCAATTTTCTCCCAAATTCCTTGCTTTCTGAGAAGGACGATTGGACCGATCACATCCTTCGAGATGGTAGACACTGAAGCGTGATGAAGTACAGATAACTCAGACTGTAGTCCTAGCTTTAATCCCTCTTTTGCCTGGATCGCCTTTTCAGGTTTTCAATCCACCGGGATACCCATTTTTGCCTAAGCCGCCTTTGCAGGTTTTCGACTTACCGGGTGTACATATTCTTTTTTATTCTTTATCCCTAACTTTTGCCCGAACCTTTTTCTTTTCTTTTGGTTCGCCGGGATGCCCTTTTTTGCCTGGACTCTTTTATTCTTTTCGTCCAGCGGGTCAATTCATGCGAAGTATTTTTTGACTACATCTGAGTTCACAGGGGACGAAAAATCTTCACCATCCATAGTTGTCAGCATCAAGGCTCCACCGGAGAAAACCTTCTTGACAACATATGGACCTTCATAATTCGGAGTCCACTAGCCCCTTTTATCTGTACCGGGAGGAAGGATCCTCTTCAAAACCAAATCACCTGTCTGATAGCTTCGAGGATGCACTTTCTGATCAAAGGCCTTCTTAATCCTTCTCTGATACAGCTGCCCATGGCACACAGCTGCTAACCGTTTGTCCTCAATAAAACTCAACTCATTGAACCTTGTCTGAATCCATTCAGCTTCGTCTAGCTTGACATCCAGCAAGACTCTCATAGAAGGAATTTCCACTTCAACAGGTAGGACTACTTCCATACCATACACAAGGGAGTAAGGGGTTGCCCCGGTCGAAGTACGTATTGAGGTACAGTACCCATGCAAAGCGAAAGGCAACATCTCATGCCAATCCTTGTACGTCACGACCATCTTCTGCACAATCTTCTTAATTTTCTTGTTTGCCGCCTCTACAACACCATTCATCTTTGGTCTGTAAGGAGAAGAATTGTGGTGTTCGATCTTGAAATCTTTGCAAAGTTCTTTCATCATCTTGTTATTGAGGTTCGAACCATTATCCGTGATGATTCTCTCAGGAACCCCATAACGACAAATAATCTCCTTCTTAATGAATCGGGCAACCACTTGCTTGGTGACATTGGCATAGGAAGCTGCTTTCACCCACTTGGTGAAGTAATCAATCGCAATCAGGATGAAGCGATGTCCATTAGACGCAGTAGGCTCAATCTTCCCAATCATATCGATGGCCACATCGCGAATGGCCAAGGAGAATTCATAACATTCAGAGGGCTTGGTGGTACATGCACTTTATCTGCATAGATCTGACATTTGTGGCACTTCCGAGCGTATTTGAAACAGTCAGATTCCATGGTTATCCAGTAATAACTGGCTCTTAACAACATTTTAGCCATTGCATGACCACCAACATGGGTACCGAAAGATCCCTCGTGTACTTCCTGCATTAACATGTCTGCTTCGTGTCTATCCACGCATCTGAGCAAAACCATGTCAAAGTTCCTCTTGTACAACACATCATCCTGATTCAAATAAAAGCTTCCAGCTAGCCTTCTCAATGTCTTCTTGTCATTCTTTGACGCTCCTTCAGGATACTCCTGGCTTTTGAGGAAATTCTTAATATCATAGTACCACGACTTCTCATCAACAACAGACTCCGCTGCAAACACATACGCAGGCCTCTCGAGTCGATTCACAGCAACATGTGGCACATGATTCCACCAATGGACTTTAATCATAGAAGACAGTGTGGCCAAGGCATCAGCCATCTGATTTTCATCT